>NC_086448.1:74699443-75056943 GCF_028390025.1 Pseudophryne corroboree | reverse complement strand
GTATAGGTTTACTAGTGTAAATTTGTTACCCTCAATCAGTGTATCTAGTATTAAGTAGCGACCCTCAGGATCCGCTATAGAATGCAGGATTTCATATCTTAGTTGTTTGTGAAATACAATCGCCACCCCTCTGGATTTAGAAGAGTAAGAGGCTTGTACACACTCCCGCTATCCAGGGGCACGTAGCGTAGACTTATCACCCAGTCTCCAATGAGTCTCCTGTAGAAAGGTTATAGAGGGGCATTTTCTATGAAGGTGGGTGAGAATTTTTTTCCTTTTAATTGGGGTATTTAGTCCTCCCACGTTCCAAGACAGTATGAAACAATGGGAGTTATCCCTAACATTAGGGACATCAGAGGTATCACCCGCCATCAGTATCGAAAATAGGAGAGGAATAGCCATGACCCAGCCTCCCCCTCGTGGACACAAGGAAAAACTTCCCTACAACCAGGAGGGGTATCGGGTGGGCTCTAAGTGTCAGGAGACGCGAGCCCCAGCCTCCTCCCCCCCCCCTCACATCTCCGAGTCCCTGTCATACAATCAAGGCAGGTCAGTACAATTTGGCAGTGAAATTGAAGCAATGCATTAACTTTTTTTGAAAAAACATTTGAAACTGGGCCAACCAACAGACCCAAAACTAATAACTGAGGATCCCCAACTCCATTGGAGGGGATGCTCCATCCTGTCAATAACCCTAATAGCAGTAACAAGGACCGCAGCAACATTTTGTGAACTTGACAAAACAACATCAAGTTAGAGTAAAAGAATAAAAACAAATTAGAAAGCATAAACATTCAAGGTCATATATTGTGACTTAGCTGTACAATAAGACTTAGTAACAGGGGTCGAGGATGTATTTGGATACCTCCCAGGGAACCCTTTAGGGAACATAGCAGAACCAGAGCTGGTGGTAACGATAAGGGCAACTCTCCCCTAGTAGGAGGCCATAGGGCACCTAGACCCCTTCAACTAGTAACATTCCCATATGGCAGGGAGAACCCATGGAGTTAGTTATCAGCACTAACGTCAGAACGAGCTGGCGAAGGAGGGCCATTCCTTAAGAAATATGATTTTGCTTGTTGAGGGTCAGTGAACAGCTGAGTACGGCCATTCTCAACAACCCTCAGTTTGGCCGGGTAGAGCAGTGCAAATTTAATCTTTTTGTTTACCAAGAACTTACAGACCTCCGAAAAGGCCTTGCGTTTTTGAGAGACCATGACTGAAAAGTCCTGGAACACTAAGATTTTTTGGCCCTCCACCCCAAGCTCGGGGGTAGCGCGATACGCTTGTAACAATTTGGCAATAGTCAGTCTGGGTTGTGCACCCCTGTCCCTGCGTTGCGCACCTAATCTGTGTGCCCTTTCCACCGACAACGGAGGGTCCGTATCCGGAAACCCCAGCACCACTGGAATGAGAGCGCTGACTTAAGCCTGCAACTGTGTATCTGAAACCGATTCAGGTATGCCTATAAAGCGCAAGTTACATCTTCTATTTCTATTTTCTAAATCATCAAGTTTCTCCATCATAATGTGAATAGTTTGAATAGTTTGAGATTTAGTGGCCAATTCCTGTTGCAAAGCATGCATGGAGTCTTCTGTGTCATTGGTCCTCTGCTCCAGAGTGTCAAGTCTGGCTGTGTTTGCTTCTATCTTAGCCAAAGAAGTGTCCAGTCTAGCATGTAAGTCCTCAAATTTCTTATCAATAAGGGGCATTAACATGTTAATAACCTCCTTAGCATTCTCAGCTGGCGATGGAAAGGTAATATTGCGAGGATATGACTGGGAGGCAGAGTCCTCCCCTCCGGATAATGGAGAGGGAGGAGTAGGCGGGTGGGAAGCATTCCACTTTTAGGCAGTTTGGCGTTTATAGGTTGATTTCGCATTAGAAGTAGGCATGTCTGCTGAGGAATTCTGATGTTTTTCTAGAAATTTATCTATAACACTATGGACCAAAACAAAGAAAAGACGCAGGGCAGGCCTTCACTCACGGTCAGGTGGAAGAGCCCAGAAGAATGAGTTATAGTCTTACTAAAGTGTGCAGATGAGACCTTGTAGTTTACTCTAGTATCTACATTTCACACAAAGTAACAAATTAACAGTAAACGGTACCACTTAGGAAAGCATAACAAAAGAGGGATCGCTCACTGTTCTCCAGAACACTGAAAGAATCACGGGCAATTCAACACATCAGCAGTTGCAGCATAGTAAAATAAGAATCAGAATACAGAGCCAGAATATTGATAATTAGAAAAAATAAATGAAAGGTGATATGAGAAGTTTGCAATCTAACCACAAGGTGGCAGCGCAATTGTCAGTATAGAAACCTCTTGATTCCTAAAGAGAAATACATACACCAGGAAATAAGAAATAAGAAAAGAAAAAAAAAGTTAACGTTCTTTAGGTACAAATAAAGTCACCCTAGGTAAGGGGCGTACTGGGGTAGGTGATTGAGAGAGCAGGAGTCCTTATATAAACAGCCCTCAAGTAATCCACGGATAGCTGTAGTGCAGCTCTCTGAAAGCAAAGTGGAAATAGTTCAGGGGCAAGTCCTGCAGCCCGGACGGAACCAGTCACCTCACCTCTCCAATCGTGACGTACTTAAGAATATGTACACTTTATCGTATTTCATGAGCATAGTTGCCCAGAAAGGGGACAGGAGATAAGCAGTAGTAGAGTAGAGAGGGGGAAGATGGAATGGGTAGGGAAGAAGGGTGGTGATGGAATGGGAGACACACTAGGAGGGGATGGATCTAAGAAAAGGGAGAAAATAGATATCAGAGACTGTTAGTAGAGGGAGAAAAAGGAGGGGGGTGACACACAGTGTTAGTACCTGGGGAGAAAGTGCATGTCATCCCATGCAGGCAAACAACTTCCGTGCCGATGTTACAGCAGGGGTTGTAGGAATCCTTAGATCAAGGCCACCGGAGGTTCCCCGCCTCAGCAGCAGCGCAGACGGTGTGAGAAATAGCAGATCTCTCGTGTCCCACAGAGTATACCGCGGGCCGCACAGTATCCGATCTTTAGGTCACTGATTGACAGGAGTCTGAGACACCGCTTCAGGATCCGTCCCCTAGGTCAGAAGCACTCCTTCGTACGCGGGCAATCCAAAAAGTGTCGTCGGGCACCAGGTCCCCCGCTCCACGATCAGGTGGTCTAGGCAGTGCAGTGGCCGGAGATATGCCGCTTCGTCCCTCACGAGCCCCGGCTGTCACAGAGCAGAGTATCCGTAGCCGCGTGCGTCAGGGCGGTAGCAGGTCCCCGCAACTGTATGTGGAGTATAGCGGGCACCGAACCGAGGAGCGGCAGTCAGTAAGGAGCCGGAGGCAGCCCGCACCCCGTCTCAGCAGCTCGTAACGAGGGTCGCAGGTAAGGGCGGATACGCAACCAAGCAGCCACACACCTCGTAACTGTACAGGTCCCTGCAGCTTCACACCGATAGGAGCGGGCACAGGATCAGGGATCGATGAAGTGCAGGTAAACGGCAGCAGCTCCCATCCAGTGCCGGCGGCCCACAGCGGGGGTTACAAGCAAAGGCGAGTTCGCGCCAACGCCATGCTGGCGGTCATGCCGGCCATCTAACCCGATGGCCTGAGTCCGGGGCTATCTACGACCTTCCTCCACAATATAAATATCCCTGTCGTCAGGGGAGTCCCAGCAGCAAGGGTATGCAGTTTTTATGTTGACAGGATCCACCAAAAAGGGGGATGCAGAGGGATTTTCTGTGCAGTGTAGAGGAGCTCTGTTAAAAAGCGGCCATGCTAGCTGGCCCCGCCCCCGGAAGTCATCGTGTACTGTTATTTTAACAACAGCACCCTGTATTTTTACAGCATACAGGACCAGTTTACTTTTATTTTAACAACAGTACCCCAGAATTTTTACAGAATACAGGACCAGTGTACTTTTATTTTAACAGCAGCACCTTTATATTTTTACAGCATACAAGACAGGGCCAGTGTACTTTTCTTTTCACTGCACCCCACAGTTTTTATAGCCAGCACCCCTGTGTTTTCACAGCATACAGGAGGACAGTGCCCCTGCCCCTGTAGAACACAGTGACAGCCAGTAACGCAACACCCATATACAGCTGCAGCACCCCTAACAGCACATGAAACACCAGTGACCGCCAGGACAGCACCCCTTACAGCACAGGGACACCACAGTGACAGGAACAGCACCCGTACAGAGCACACACTGACCCCACCCGGCGCCACCACCCACAGAGTCACAGAGATCTGTCTCCCTCACTAACGACGCGCGGCTGTTTATATGGAATCTAAAACCCGTGAGAATCCGACAGCGGGATGATGACGTTTTGCCTCATTCTGGTTTCCGAGTCTGGCGGGAAGTCCCGAGCCGGACTCAGATTCTTGCTCGGAACGTGATGTTTGGAGGGGTTTGGTTCTCTGTGAACCGAACCCACTCATCTCTAATCAAATGTGATAAAAAATATGAGATTTCAATAAATAAACTTCTTATATGCACTACAGTATATGGACAAAAGTATTGTGACACCTGACCATTACACCTACAGGGACTGTAATGACATTATATTCAAATACATATACTTTAATATGGAGATGTCACCCTTTTGCAACTATAACAGCTTCCACTCTTCTTGGGAGGCTTTCCACAAGAGTTTGGAGTGTTTCTGTGGGAATTTGTGCCCATTCTTTCTGTAGAGCATTTATGAGGTCAGGCACTGATGTTGGTCGAGAAGGCCTGGCTCACAGTCTCCATTCTAGTTCATCCCAAAGGAGCTCGATGGGGTTGAGGTCAGGGCTCTGTGCGGGCCAGTCAAGTTCTTCCACACCAAACTCCTCAAACCATAGGCTAGATGTAATAGGGTGCGATTTTTTAGGTGTTTAAAAAAATCGCACCCAATCACACATTTGAAATTTGCGATTTTTTACTAAAAATCGCAAATGTAATAGGGTGCGAATTTTAAGGTTAAAACGGAATTTGCATGCGATTATTTGCGGTTTCTAGTAAAGGAAACATGCGAGTTTTAGTAATAAAAATATGCTTCTGTCTGTAAAAGTAAAGAAAGTGTTAAAACCCACAAGAGTGACCTCAATTAACCCTGCAGTCTACCGCAGACCGCAGGATTCCCACCATAGAGTATAATGGAGAGTGCGCTCCTCCATTACACACTATGGCCTCCGCATGACTTACAGGCCGAGACCCGCCAGCCAATCAGGAGAGCACTATGACGTGGCACTTTCTGAGTGGCTGGCGGCTCCTGAAGGGACAGGAGTCACGGGGGTTCCCGGCATTCGCATAAAGGGGATCCATGTGTAAACATGGATACCCTTTAGTTCAAGGGTCCGGGTTTTTTGTGCTTTATTTTTTTTAACCCATGGATGCCTACTGGAAAGAAGAGGACTAGACACAAGGGGTAGGTGAGTATTTTATTTTTATTTACAGCAATCGTGGATGCTATGGGACAAGTGGACGTGAATGGCTATGTTGGATGTTGGTAAGTATGTGTAAGTGTGTGTGTATGTATGTGAGTGTGAGTGTGCAAGTATGTTTTAATAAAGTTTTATCGTCATGGTGTCTGTGTGTTTATTTTAATATTTATTTTGCTGTAGAACCACAGGTACCAGCGGGCCCGTTAATTCCCCACATGCTGGTACTTGTGGTTGCTCCACAGTCCAGTGTTGGTGTGCTTTACACCACTCCATCCGACACTTGGCATTGGACATGGTGATGTGAGGTTGCAGGCAGCTGCCCAGCCATGGAAACCCATTCCATTAGGCTTCCGCCACACAGTTTTTGTGCTTACATTAATGCCAGTGGAAGTTCGGAACTCTTCAGCTATGGAATCAGCACAGCATTGGCCACTGTTCCGCAACATGCACCTTGGCAGTCGTTGACCCCGCTCTGTGATTTTGCGTGGTCTTCCGCTTTGTGCCTGAGTTGCTGTTGTTCCCAACAGCAGCCACTGAGTGGGAATATCCAGTTAGCCGGTATTCTGGCTGGCGGCATTATGAGTATTCCAGATCCCGGCGTCGGTATGCTGACCACTGGGATCCCGTGCGCAAGCCATGTAACCGCATCCCCTCTAGAGGTGTCTCCTACTAATTCATAAAAATATGTGCTTTGTTTGCCAAAGGTTCACATTTATCCGCTGGGATGCTATGGTACGGTCCATAATTTCCCATTTATGATGCTTGCTGTATATATCCACCCTCTGTATAACTCCGGAATTCTTGATAAAACTTGCACCTTTTTGCAGGACATTCCTGCTTCTCCAGTTATAAGTATTGGGATTTCAACGCTGTTATGGATGATTATCTGGATAGGTGGAGACCTGCTACACAGCGTGTGCATAGTGGTCCTACTGCCTTTGCAGATGTGGTCACTGAACTGGGCCTTGTGGATGTTTGGCACTTGCGATCTCGCTCTGATGTTTCTCCTGTTTTTCTAGCTCATATGGGGTATTTTCCCATATAGATATGGACCTGATATACCGCTCTTTGCTCCTTTCTGTGTCTACTGTGGACTGTTTGGCCCGTGGGATTTCTGAGCACTCTTCTATATTATTGTGTTTGAATTTTGACATACCTAACGGAGCGTACTTTTGGAGGTTCAACCCTTTCTGGCTATCGCAGATGAGGACAGCCTCTGGACTCCTTGTACTCTGGGAAGAATTCTTTACTAATAATAACCCTGTTAATGATGATGCCCCCTTTGTATGGGACACTTTTAAGGCATTTCTGCTTGACTCTCTAGGGCAGGCCTGGCCAACCTGTGGCTCTCCAGCTGTTGTGAAACTACAAGTCCCATCATGCCTTGCCACAGTTTTGCTATTAGGGAATGCTAAAACTGTGGCAGGGCATGCTGGGATGTGTAGTTTCACTACATCTGGAGAGCCACAGGTTGGCCAGGCCTGCTCTAGGGTTTCTCAATTGAAGGTATTTACTAGGAAGTCTGAGGAGGAGTTTGAGAGGAGGAGCGTGGAGCTTGAACAGTTATATTTGAGTAGTGGTTTCCCTGCTGATCGGGTAGAATGGTTGATCGTCCATAAACATCCCTTGATCGTCCCTTTAGAATGTAAGCTCTCACGAGCAGGGTCCTCTTCCCTCATGTGCTTTTACGTCTCTTACTTAACTTATCTTCTTTTCAATACTCCCTTTGATGACACCAAATCCTTCGGTTTGCTACCACCCTGATACTTATTTCAGTACTGTTTACAGACGCAGCTATGTTTACCCTATACTTGTCCTATATTGTATTGAACTGTAAGTCACTATCTTCATGTTTTGCTTATTTGTTTACTCTGTAATTGGGCGCTGCGGATCCAATGTGGCGCTGTGGCCGGAGAGCCCCAGCCACGAGGCAAATGGCCGCCGCAGCACTGAAGGGGTTAACCCCTAGTGCCCGGCGCCATTTTAAAAGGACAAAGGGCGCTTGGCGCCAGATTTGAACTGTGTTGGGCGCTAGGCGCCGTGTTGTATAAAATGTTTAAAAACTGTATTTTATATGTGCCGTGGTCCCGGACCGCTCCGGAAGACCACAGCAGGGAGGACAGCCCCCGGCGCGCTCAGCAGTGTGTGCGCGCCGGGGGAGAGGGCAGCCGCTGACCGCCGGAGACCGGGAGCTCCGCTCCCGGCAGCGGTCAGTGTAGCCCCAGGCGCACTGGAGTGTGCGCGCCGGGGAGAAGGGAGAAGGGTGAGCGCTGCGGCTGGGAGCTCGGCTCCCGCTGCAGTGCTCTCTGTGTGTGTCTGCTCCCGGCGCCTCAGCCCAGCACGGGTGGCCAGCCGCGGCTGCCGGACGCAAGGGGGGTGCACCGCACACGGGGACCGGGCTAGCCGGCTCCCTAGCGGCGTGGGTGCAATTAGGCTGGCGAGCAGGCTGATGAGCGCTGGGGTCCGGGAGCTACGCTCCCGGCGCCTCAGCGCTACAACAAAGCCAGAGTCACGGCGGCCGGGACAAGTGTCCCGGGCCGCCGGGCTTCAGTACAGGGGGGTGCGCCGCTGCATGCGGCGAGGCCACAAAGGTAGTGCCACACTGGGGGGACAGGGAGAGCCAGCTCCCTGGACCCCAGTGGCAGGCAGGCAGGCTGGAGGATGGGGGGAAGCTAGCCCCATACCTCCAGCACTGAGAGAGCCCTAGCAGCCAGGCTGCAGGGCTAGGGGAGCCAGAACAGACAGGGTCCTAGCAGCCAGGCTGCAGGACTAGGACAGTATTCCACAAACCAGACATTGTGTAAAATGCAGAAAGTACAGTGTGTTGTAAGGCACTGCAGTGCCTAGGTATGTGGAGCCTGTGCAGGCTCAGAGTGTATTTAAATGTATAAACATGTACAGTGTGATTTAAATGTAATGTATTTAAAGGTAAATTGCACTTACTTGGTTGTGAGTCCCAGGAGGGGGGAATCCATAGCTGTGCAGGCTGATGGATTCTCCCAGACCTTTTCCCCAAAAACGGAATGCTTTCCCATCCAGCCTCACACTTCCAAGGGGCACAGGGAGAGAGAGAAGCAGCTCAGCTATGAAACAAGCTGAGTGGTTTCTTGGAGCTCCATGGAGATCACCCGTAGTGGCCAAGGAAACCTGGACCGGGGAGCCAGGCTGCCCAGCTCTGGAGCCCAAATCCAGGCTGCAGGCAGTGAGATGGGTCCCGGGCAGGTTTCTGGAGGTCAGATTTAGGAGGGAAAACTTCCCCCAGCCAGACCGAACGGCACCGGGGAGTATCCTGACTCTCCAAGATGGGAGAGTCAAAGGAGACCGACCACTCCCCACTGTCCATAGAGGACAATGTTAGGTGTGCATGAGACCAGGGCATGCACAGCTCATGGGTAAACATTGATTGGTTGTGCACCACAGGGCGGGCTTACCCCCTGTGGTAAGGGGTCTTGGAGAGGGATAAAAGGAGGGCAGCTGGCCCATAGGGGAGTGTATTATTCCATCTTATTCTGCTGAAAACATCTGATTGTATGCTGTTACCCCTAGCAATAGGGAGGAGCCTTTTTAAAGGTTATTTGAGCAATAAACATCTTTGCCTCAAGAAGACTGCTTCATCTTGTGACCAACAGGGTTAGGCCAAACCTAGCCCCGTCCTCCGGCTGTCCAGGGAAGTACCTAGCGTCTCCAAGCTCCGCCTTCCGCCAGCTACCGGTAGAGGCCTAGCAAGTGGCTAGTGGGGATTCGTCAGCACCACACAGGGGTGGTAAGGCAGTGCGTCGGCACATACAGAGCAGAACCGTGGTTCCAAATGCCACGGCAGGTTAGGAGTTTGGTGGTGGCAGCGAGAACCCGCCCACAGCGCAGTGGGTGGAGTCAGTAACAGGCGGTTACTGACGGTAAGCGGGAATCCCCTATGTGGTCAAGCCTCGTGCGGCTTGACCTTCCATTCTGTGCGCAGCCAACGGGACGCGAAAGCGGCGAGTGCTTTCGTACGGTACCGTCCTGTCACAGAAATTGGTGGCATAGTGGTGGGATATTCCCAGGCGGCTTTTCATCACCCGATTGGAGAAGCCGAGTTACTCAGGAGAGGAGTAACTGCAGCGCAGGAGAACGCACAAGATGGCGGAATTCGGCGGAATGTCCAAGGAGGATCTGGAGATCGTATGCCAGGGGAAGGGTGTGGATATCCCTTCCAACGCGTCCAGGAGCGTCATGCAGGCGGCGCTCAGGAGCTGGGAGGAGTCTCATCGGGCGGAGGTGGAAAGCACTGACGGCGTCAGCATCGCAGAGGACGGCCCACCAGTGGACCTTCGTGAGGAACCGGTGAGAACCACAAGCCCCGCCCTTTCTCACAGCAGCAATGTTTCCCAGCAATCCCTAGCAGGGCCAGGATCCCAACGTCCCAGGGGGGGCGACCCAGATACCCTAGCAGATCGGCTAGCGGAATTGGGGGAAAGGGCAACGGAGCAAGAATGCATGCTTGTCATTCGGATGTGGCATGCGGAGCGGGCACCACAGGCCGTGGTACCCCGGGAGCCGTTGTCAGCTGTTGTACACAGATCAGGACGAGTTCAGTTTGCCAAGTTTGCAGACAGTGATGGGGACATTGATGGACATTTGCAAGTTTTTGAAAGGACTTGTAAACTACACGATCTACCCAAGTCAGAGTGGGTGAGACACCTTGTGCCCACTCTGCATGGAGAGGCCTTGGAGGCCTATCGAGGAGTGGCGACGGAGGACTGCGGGAACTACGACGAAGTCGCGAAGGCCCTCCTCCAGCGATTCTTCATCACTCCCAAGTCTTACAGGAAGAAATTCAGAGACTTGCCTAAGAATCCTAGCAGCACCCATGAGCAGTTCGCCACCCAGCTGCGGCAGTACGTGGTGAAGTGGGTGAAGGATTCGGAAGCCACTACGTGGGACGCACTGATCAACCTGATCTGCAGGGAGCAGTTCTACCGCAGGTGCACCCCAGAAGTGAAGGAGTGGGTGCTAGATCGGGAGCCACCCAGCTTAAAGATGGCTGCCCAGTTAGCAGACAAGTATGTGGCAATTCGGCCGCTGGGGCAGAAGCGCCCAACCAGCAGCCAGCCCCAAAAGACTGTACCACCAGGGGGACACCCCTCTTCAGCTCATCGCCCCCCAAAGCAAGCATCTTCCAACCCGGGTGCTTTTGGCCAGCAACCGCCCCGCAGTGCCCCTGCCAGTAATCAGAGGTCATCGGAGCCACGCCTGGACAAAAAGTGCTATGGCTGTGGGAAGATCGGACATCTGAGGATGAACTGTCCTGCATCCCAAGCACCCCAGACTCGCGCCCCAAATCCGAATGCTGGAGCCCGGATTGCTTGCTTAACCCGTGAAGATGAGCTTCCAGAGACTATACCCCCTCCAGTCAGTCCGATGGAGTGTGGCAAGAAACAGGTGGACTCCACGGAAAGAGTCACCTGTATGGCTAAGAAGCCCCCACCAAATATGTGGCGTCACCTGCAGCCGGTCCAAGTGGGATCCCTGCAGGGCGAAGGCTTAAGAGACTCTGGGGCCTCCATAACCGTTGTAAGCCCCGACCTGGTCGATCCTGCTGCCGTACTGCAGGGTTGCACTGCCAAAGTTACAGTGGCCGATGGGCTAGAGCGAGAAGTGCCCATGGCCAGAGTCTACCTCGACTGGGGAGCTGGACAAGAGCTAAGAGATGTTGCCGTAATGGATGGCCTCCCAACTGATGTCGTCTTGGGGAATGATCTTGGTGGAGGAATCGTTACTGCCTTCGCGAACGCCATCACCCGGAGTCAAGCGGACAGACTACAGTCTTCATCGTCTCTGCCAGCACCGCCCAGCCCAGAGGAAAAGACCACAGCGGCTGAACAACTGCCAACCACAGCGTCAGCCATCCCAGAGGAAAAGACCACAGCGGCCAGATCAGCACATCTGCCCCTTGCCTGTGGTGGGCCTACGTCCCCTAGCAACGCAGAGGATGTCGGTTCCAGTTTGTTGAATCCTGTGGGGGTGCCCAGTGATGCTCCTGTCCCTAGTGGTTTGCCAACTCCGGCGGTGAGTATGAGTGACTACCCCGACCCTACCATGACTGACCCCAATATTCCCCCTGTAGAGTGTCCAAACTTTGGAGAAAGTGAGGGCCGCAGGCAGGAGTTTAGGGAAGCTTAGCTCTCTGACCCATCCCTGGAAGGTATGAGGCGCCAAGCTGGCCGCGGCCTTGCTGGGATGGGGGCAGGGAGTGTGACCTGGTGGAAACGGTTACTGTACCGGGTAGCCAAGGTAGAAGGGGATAGGCCAGTGCGGGAGCAAGTTCAACTGGTGGTTCCCAGGAGCTTTCGGGAGCAACTGATGTCCGTTGCCCACGAGATTCCATTGGCAGGACACCAGGGGAGGGACCGAACACTGAGGCGCCTGACGCAGAACTTTTTTTGGCCCGGAGTGTCGGATGACGTTCGGACCTACTGTAAGTCCTGTAATGTGTGCCAACGGCTTGGACGCCCCAGTGCTCGGGCTCCCCTGAGGTCTTTGCCAATAGTCGGGGAACCTTTCCAACGAGTGGCCGTGGACATAGTCGGTCCCCTACCTGTGCCCAGTAGATCGGGGAAGAGATACATCCTTACCGTGGTAGATTATGCTACCCGGTATCCAGAGGCTGTGGCTCTGTCCGCCATCACTGCGGAAAAGGTAGCGGACGCTCTGCTAGGCATATTTAGTAGAGTAGGGTTCCCCAGTGAGATCCTAACCGATCAAGGGACGCAGTTCATGAGTGATCTGGTCCAGTGTCTCTGGGCGAAGTGCGGAGTGCGCCAACTCCGCACTGCCCCCTATCATCCACAGACTAACGGACTTTGCGAGAGATTCAATGGCACTCTGAAGCAGATGCTACGGGCATTTGTGACTTCGGAGGGGGGAGACTGGGAGCGATACCTGCCGCACCTCCTGTTTGCATATCGGGAAGTGCCCCAGGAGTCAACCGGATTCTCGCCCTTCAAGTTACTATATGGCCGCAGAGTCCGTGGACCTCTTGACCTGTTCCGGGAGTCTTGGGAGGGGGAGCTGATCCATCAGGATGAGTCCGTGGTGGAGTATGTGTTGAAGCTCAGAGATCGGTTAGAGAATCTCATGGGACTAGCGCAAGCGAATCTTGCGGAAGCACAGACCAAGCAGAAGACTTGGTATGACCAGGGCGAGCGTGCTCGGGTCTTTGGAGTAGGGCAGAAGGTGCTGGTTCTGGTGCCCACTCGTCAGAACAAGCTCCAGGCTGCCTGGGCGGGACCGTACACGGTCGCAAAATGCCTAAGCGACATCACCTACGTGGTGTCATTTGACAGCGATGGTAGGAGACAGCGTACCTACCATATAAACATGTTGAAGACATACCACGAGCGTGTGGAGTCGGTAGCCGCTGTGTGCTGCCTGCTGATGGAGGAACCAGGAAAAGATCCCATTCCTGACCTCCTCGCGGATGCCAAGGGTGAGGGTGGTGTAGAGGAAGTTAGCTGGAGCAGTGAGCTTGGTAACCACAAGAGGGAGCAGCTGGAGTCAGTGCTGCAGTCCTTTGAGGCCCAGTTCAGCAGGAAGCCCGGCCTGACTTCCCTACGTGCCCATCATGTAGACACTGGTGAGCATAGGCCGATTCGGCAACCCGCGTATCGGGTCTCACCAGAGGCGCAGGCGAGTATTTACCAAGAGGTGCAGGAGATGTTAGCGCTAGGCGTAATCACGCGTTCCAACAGTCCCTGGGCCGCCTCCGTTGTGCTGGTTCCCAAGAAGGACCGGACAACCAGGTTCTGCGTAGACTATCGCCGGTTGAACGAATTAACCAAATCAGACGCCTATCCCCTACCCCGCATTGACGCACTGTTAGACGAGCTGGCTGGGGCGAAGTACATCTCTATGTTCGACCTGAGCAAGGGATATTGGCAGATACCAATGACTCCCGAGGCCCAGGAATGGTCCGCCTTCATCACCTCCTTTGGCTTGTTTGAGTTCAAGACCATGCCATTTGGGATGAAGAATGCGCCAGCCACCTTCCAGAGTGTGGTCGATGACTTGCTGAAGGGGTTCTGAGAGTTCGCCCAGGCCTACTTGGATGACATTGCTGTCTTCAGCCGAACCTGGGAAGAGCACCTGGGGCATGTGGGGTTGGTGTTAGAGAGGATTCGGTGGGCAGGTCTGACCATCAGGGCAGACAAGTGCCAAATGGGGATGACAGAGGTACAGTACCTGGGGCACCGTGTGGGGGGAGGTAAGGTGAAGCCTGAACCAGCGAAGGTGGAGGCGATCCGCGACTGGCCCCGGCCCACAACCCAGAGACAGGTCCTGGCTTTCTTAGGGATCGCAGGGTACTACAGACGTTTTGTCCCCGACTTTAGTTCCGTGGCCAAACCCCTGACTGATCTGACGAAGAAGAAACTCCCCAAGATAGTTGACTGGACGACCGCATGTGAGTTGGCATTCCAGTCATTGAAAACCGCTCTAGTACAAGCCCCAGTACTGATGGCGCCGGACTATAGTAAAAACTTTGTTGTACAAACTGATGCGTCACAGTACAGACTCGGGGCAGTACTGAGCCAGGAGGGGCCGGATGGACAGGAGCACCCTGTGGCCTATTTGAGCAGAAAGCTGCTACCGCGGGAGGTGGGGTATGCCACAATTGAAAAGGAGTGTTTGGCTATTGTTTTGGCTGTGAAGAAGCTTCAGCCCTATTTGTATGGCCGCCATTTTACGGTGGTAACGGACCACAATCCATTACGGTGGCTCCAGCACACCACGGGGGAAAACGGCAGACTGTTGCGGTGGAGCCTTGCTCTTCAGGTTTATGACTTCCATATTATCCACAAGCAAGGCAAGGCTCATAGCAATGCAGATGGACTGTCACGTCAGGAGGAGCCTGAACCCCCAAAGAACTCCCGGTAACCTCATTAAGGACTGCGGGACCAGGACCCAAATCGTTGGGACATGGGTCCCTGGTTGAGCCGCTTGAATGGGGGGGAGGAGTGTGGCCGGAGAGCCCCAGCCACGAGGCAAATGGCCGCCGCAGCACTGAAGGGGTTAACCCCTAGTGCCCAGCGCCATTTTAAAAGGACAAAGGGCGCTTGGCGCCAGATTTGAACTGTGTTGGGCGCTAGGCGTCGTGTTGTATAAAATGTTTAAAAACTGTATTTTATATGTGCCGTGGTCCCGGACCGCTCCGGAGACCACAGCAGGGGGCCGGGAGCTCTGCTCCCGGCGCCTCAGCCCAGCACGGGTGGCCAGCCGCGGCAGCCGGGACGAACGTCCCGGGCTGCCGGGCGGCAAGGGGGGTGCACCGCACACGGGGACCGGGCTAGCCGGCTCCCTAGCGGCGTGGGTGCAATTAGGCTGGCGAGCAGGCTGATGAGCGCTGGGGTCCGGGAGCTACGCTCCCGGCGCCTCAGCGCTACAACAAAGCCAGAGTCACGGCGGCCGGGACAAGTGTCCCGGGCCGCCGGGCTTCAGTACAGGGGGGTGCGCCGCTACATGCGGCAAGGCCACAAAGGTAGTGCCACACTGGGGGGACAGGGAGAGCCAGCTCCCTGGACCCCAGTGGCAGGCAGGCAGGCTGGAGGATGGGGGGAAGCTAGCCCCATACCTCCAGCACTGAGAGAGCCCTAGCAGCCAGGCTGCAGGGCTAGGGGAGCCAGAACAGACAGGGTCCTAGCAGCCAGGCTGCAGGACTAGGACAGTATTCCACAAACCAGACATTGTGTAAAATGCAGAAAGTACAGTGTGTTGTAAGGCACTGCAGTGCCTAGGTATGTGGAGCCTGTGCAGGCTCAGAGTGTATTTAAATGTATAAACATGTACAGTGTGATTTAAATGTAATGTATTTAAAGGTACATTGCACTTACTTGGTTGTGTGTCCCAGGAGGGGGGAATCCATAGCTGTGCAGGCTGATGGATTCTCCCAGACCTTTTCCCCAAAAACGGAATGCTTTCCCATCCAGCCTCACACTTCCAAGGGGCACAGGGAGAGAGAGAAGCAGCTCAGCTATGAAACAAGCTGAGTGGTTTCTTGGAGCTCCATGGAGATCACCCGTAGTGGCCAAGGAAACCTGGACCGGGGAGCCAGGCTGCCCAGCTCTGGAGCCCAAATCCAGGCTGCAGGCAGTGAGATGGGTCCCGGGCAGGTTTCTGGAGGTCAGATTTAGGAGGGAAAACTTCCCCCAGCCAGACTGAACGGCACCGGGGAGTATCCTGACTCTCCAAGATGGGAGAGTCAAAGGAGACCGACCACTCCCCACTGTCCATAGAGGACAATGTTAGGTGTGCATGAGACCAGTGCATGCACAGCTCATGGGTAAACATTGATTGGTTGTGCACCACAGGGCGGGCTTACCCCCTGTGGTAAGGGGTCTTGGAGAGGGATAAAAGGAGGGCAGCTGGCCCATAGGGGAGTGTATTATTCCATCTTATTCTGCTGAAAACATCTGATTGTTTGCTGTTACCCCTAGCAATAGGGAGGAGCCTTTTTAAAGGTTATTTGAGCAATAAACATCTTTGCCTCAAGAAGACTGCTTCATCTTGTGACCAACAGGGTTAGGCCAAACCTAGCCCCGTCCTCCGGCTGTCCAGGGAAGTACCTAGCGTCTCCAAGCTCCGCCTTCCGCCAGCTACCGGTAGAGGCCTAGCAAGTTGCTAGTGGGGATTCGTCAGCACCACACAGGGGTGGTAAGGCAGTGCGTCGGCACATACAGAGCAGAACCGTGGTTCCAAACGCCACGGCAGGTTAGGAGTTTGGTGGTGGCAGCGAGAACCCGCCCACAGCGCAGTGGGTGGAGTCAGTAACAGGCGGTTACTGACGGTAAGCGGGAATCCCCTATGTGGTCAGGCCTCGTGCGGCTTGACCTTCCATTCTGTGCGCAGCCAACGGGACGCGAAAGCGGCGAGTGCTTTCGTACGGTACCGTCCTGTCACAGGCGCCATATAAATAAAGGATAATAATAATAAACAATGGATGGACTTGCTCCTTGATAAGTCTAAACAACGCTTATTACTTGGCTAGAGAGGAGTCATCCTCCACCACTGCGCATAGCTGCAGGAGATGTATGTCTGGATACCCCTTCTATATCCTCCAGTTTCCATGCTCACTTTCTGGATGTTTCTGGAGTACAATACATATATGCGACATTATCTACATAATTTGGATAAGACTATACTTCATGTCCTAGCTGATGATTCTCAGCAATTTCTATAGGCACCTATAATGCTGGAAGAAGTGGAGAATGCTATCAAGTCCTTCCCAGGTAATAAAGCATCGGGGGTGGATGATCTTCCCATCGAAGTGTGCAAAACGCACTTAGACTTCTTTGCCCCAAAACTGCTGTTCATTTTTGAGTCTCTGTTGGTGGATGGTACTCTCCCTTCTTCCATGGTCGAAGCTGTAGTGGTGCTAATTCCAAAGCCGGGTAAGGACCCCCTATCCCCGGACTCGTATCGTCTTATTTCATTGCAGTCAACTGACATCAAAATACTTGCTAAACTCTTGGTACTCCAGCTTAACAGAGTGGTGCTTGAATTGGTACACTCTGATCAGACCAGTTTTATGCCAGGCAGATCTACTGCTATTAATCTCAGGTGACTGTATACTTATTTGCAGTTGACGAGCGATAAGATGGACGATGCGATAGTTGTTTTCCTGGATGCCACCCGTGCTGTTGATTTCCTGCAATGGCTGTACCTTTGGGAGGTCCTCACGAGATTTGGGATATGTTAAAATTGTTTGTCATGGGTTAAACTGCTGTATTCCTGTCCAGCCGCAAGGATAAATGTTAATGGTTTCATCACTGACTCCAGAGCCGGTCATAGGCATAGGCAAACTAGGCTATTGCCTAGGGCATTTGATATTCCATGGGGCATCAGCAGCTTCTGCTGATTAAAATGATATGCGGCATGCCTATATTCTGTGTGTAGCATTTCATATGCAGATACAGCCACAGTCTCACACAGTATATAGGCATGCTGCATATCATTTTAACCAGCAGAAGCTGCTTGTGCATCTTAGCTACAGAGCAATGCAAATAAGATGCATTTTAATAAAGAAAAAATGTGCCCGACGTTAGCATTGAGGCAAGATTTATGAGGACACATCTGTATCCAAGCAGAGGCAGAGGTCACAGTGTTAGTGGCAGTGTGAGTGCTGTGTGCATGTGAGTGGGTTGGTTGTGCAGTAGTGTTTGGAATATGTGTAAGGAGCATTATGTGTGTCATGTAAAAATGTTTAATAATAATGCAACATATGTGTAAGGGGCACTATGTGTGTCATTATGTGTATAAGGGCATTAATAATGTGTAGCATATGTGTAACAGGGTACTACTGTATGTGTGTCATTATGTGTATAGGGGCACTAATAATGTGCAGCAAATGTGTAGGGGGCACTATGTGTGTCATTATGTGTATAAGGGCATTAATAATGTGCGGCATATGTGTAAGGGACATTATGTGTAAAAGGGCATTAATAAAAGTTGTCATAATGTGTAAGATGCATTATGTTTATAAGGACATTAATGATGTGTCTCATATGTGTAAGAGGCATTACTGTGTTGAATTATGTGTATAAATGCATTACTAATGTGTGGCATTATGTGTATAAGGTGTTCTACTATGTGGCGTTGCGTATAGAAAGGGCATTACTGTGTCGTCTAATGTGAATAAAGAGCAATAGGGTGTGCTGTAATGTAAATAAGGAGCAATTCAGTGTGATGTAATGTAAATAAGGAGCTCTACTATGAGGAGTAACGTTTATAAGGTAAAGTGATACTACTGTGGGATGTATTGTGAATTATGGACACTATCGCATGATCAAATGTGAATAAAGTTGCAGTACTGTGTGGCGTAATTTGAATTGGGAGTACTATTGTGTGGCCATGCCCCTTGCCAGCAAAAACAAACCCCTTTTTGGGCTGTGCGCCAAATGTGCGAACTGTTCCTATTTAAAATATAGGGGGTACAAATACCAAAATAAGGACTGTTATGGGTGAGGGGTGATGGTGCTGGGAAAGAGGTGCAAGGTCAGAGGCGGAACCAGCGGTGGTGCTAGGGGGCACCAGCCAAAATTTTGCCTAGGGCATCATATAGGTTAGTTCCGGCTCTGACTGACTCCTTTCTATTGGGAACTAGACAAGGGTGGCCACTGTCCCCTTTGCTCTTTGTGCTTGCAATAGAGCCCCTGGCTTGTGCTATTAGAGCCCCTGCTGCTATAAGGGGGTTTCAAATTGCAGGTCATAAGGAAAAAATCAGGGCCACTTTTCCACTGGCTCACTTCTCCACTTTTATCACTGCTTAGTACATGTCCCCCTAAGTCTTATGCAGATATTGTTAAGATTTTACAAGAACACCTGTCTCCTAAGCCTCTCCTGATAGCAGAATGGTTCAGATTTCATAAACGGAATCATGAGGAGGGGAATCAGTGGCTGCATATGTGGCAGAATTAAAAAGACTGTCAGAGCACTGTCAGTTTGGAGATGGCCTGAATGATGCCCTGAGAGACCGTCTGGTGTGTGGGATTTTAAGTGTGAGTGTGCAAAAACGTGTACTAACAGAGACAGACCTCACATTTACACGCGCAGTACAATGGAAACTACAGCTAAGGATGTGATGGAGCTCCAAATAGCTGGCAAGTCTGCATCACAAGTTCACAAAATGGTGACAACAACAACAAACACAACGCCCTTGCATGCACATGGTCCCCCATTAGAAGTATGCAACCGCTGTGGCGCAGATACACAGTCATCCAGGGACTGTAGGTTCAAACAAGAACTGTGTAGGAAATGTAACAAAAAGGGGCATATTAAATGTTTTTGCAGGTTGCAGGCATATCAGGCTGAGGCCACTGGCGGGAGAAAGAATCACAGTAGATTAAGGAATACATATGTTTTGAAAGACCACAAGGTGGACTCAGACAGCAGCAACGATCTGGGCAGTTTGGAAGTGTTTGCAGTGAAAGGGGGTGACAAGCAAGCAATTTGGGTCACTCCACAAATCAATGGCCACCCAATTAAAATGGTACTGAACACAGGATCAGCAGTCTCTGTAATGTCACAGCAAGAGTACAAACGCCATTTTAAACATTTTAAATTAAACAAAACTTCGGTGCTGCTTAAAACATATACTGGGGAGAAAATTATTCCATGCGGGGTGTTGTACATACTTGTGCAGTATAATGGCCAGCAGGAGACTCTGGGCTTATACATCGTTCAAAAAGGTGGGCCAGCATTGTGGGGTCGGGAATGGCTATGAAAAATTCAATTAGACTGGTCAGTCATCAAAAGCCTGAGCGTCACACATACCCTACCTTTGTACCTGAAAACAGTCCTTAACCAAGCTGCAGCTTTTTTTCAACCAGGCATTAGGACTTTGCAACACATAAAAGGGAAACTAGTGCGCAAAGATGAAGCTGTTCCCAGGTTCCGTAAAGCGAGATCAGTACCGTACACTATCAGACAGAAGGTGGAGCTGGAGTTAGACTGGCAGGAAAATGAGAAAATCATATCCAAGGTGGATTGCAGCCCTTGGGCAACTCCAGTAGTTCCAACTGTAAAAAGAAATGACACAGTACGGCTGTGCGGGGATTTCAAGGTCACCATTAATCCAGTATTGCAAACAGATCACTGAGGGTTACCAAAAATTGAAGATATCTTTGCAAATCTGGCTGGAGGACAGAAGTTTAGCAAGATTGACCTAGCTGATGCTTATCTACAAATGGAGATAGAGAACGATTCAAAGGTGTTCCTCACCATTAACACACACAAAGAACTTTACCGGTACAATTGGTTGATATTTGGCATTGCTTCTGCCCCTGCCCTTTGGCAACGAGCCATGGACCAAGTATTACAAGGGGTTCCTGGTACCCAGTGCTATCTGGATGACATTATTGTGACAGGTTCGTCTGATGCAGAACACCTCCAAAATCTTAAACTGGTATTGCAGTGGCTTGAACAATATGAGCTCCGAGTCAAAAGAGACAAGTGTGAGTTCTTCATAGCCTCTGTCACATACTGTAGGCACACGATTGATGCAAATGGACTACACAAATGTCAAGAAAAAGTAGAAGCTGTGCTAAAGGCTCCCCTGCCAAATGACGTGTCCCAGCTTCGCTCCTTCTTAGGGTTCATTAACTATTACCACAGATTCCTGCTTAACTTAGCCACAGTTCTGTATCCATTACATCAGTTGCTCCAGCAGGGTCAGAAATGGATATGGTCAACAGAATGTGAGCATGCTTTCACAAAGGAAAATGACTTGATAACATCAGACACAGTGTTAACCCACTACGACCCCTCGCTTCCTGATAGAGTGGCCTGTAATGCCTCATCTTACGGCATTGGAGCCGTCATGTCACATACTATGCCAGATGGACAGGAACCAATAGCTTTTGCATCTCGGGCATTATCCAAGGCTGAACGTAACTATGCACAGATTGACAGAGGTCTTAAGCCTGGTTTGGGGAGTTAAACGATTCAATCAGTATTTATATGGCAAGAAATTCACACTCGTGACTGACCATAAACCGCTTTTGTCCATCATTAACCCTCAGAAGAGTATTCCTGTCACGGCGGCTGCAAGGATGCAGTGCTGGGCCCTGTTCTTAGGTGGTCATTGCTATACTATAGAATTCAAGCGGACTGCACAACATGCCAATGCAAACAGGTTGTCCCAACTGCCTTACAGACAACCGAAGATTTGTGGAATGTTTTCACAATGATACAAGTGGAATGTCTTCCCATAACTGCCAGATTAATCAGATGTGAGACTGCACGGGACCCTATCCTGGCTCAAGTACTCACAGCCACTCAAAAAGGGTGGGTAGCGCCTGTGCGTCGGCAGCTGGCCCCTTACTTTTATCGGAGGCTTGAGTTGACAGTTGATACTGGCTTCCTCCTCTGTGGGTTGCGGATCATCTTGCCTGTCAAGCTGCGTGCAAGAGTTTTAGAGGAGCTCCATGTCGGCCATTTGGGCGAGGTCAAAATGAAGGCATTTGCCAGAAGTTTTGTATGGTGGCCAGGCTTGGATCAACAGTTGGAGGATCTGGCCGGAGAATGTTCCGGGTGCCAATCTGTTCAAAATATGCCTGCTCCAGCACCATTGAATCCATGGGAGTGGCCATCCACTCCATGGCAGCAGATACATGTGGACTTTGCGGGACCATTTCTAGGGTCCATGTTCCTGGTGGTGGTAGATGCCTGTTCCAAATCGCCTGAAGTTTTTACAGTTACTTATACTACAGCTGCACACACGGTGGAAGTGTTGAGGAATCTTTTTGCCAGAACAGGGGTACCAGAGCAGTTGGTCAGTGACAACAGCCCTCAGTTTACCGCTGAAGAGTTCCAGACTTCCCTGAAGAAAAACGGAATTCGTCATATTACCTCCGCCCCATATCACCCGGCTACAAATGGACTGGCTGAACGCTCCATACAAACTTTAAAACAAGCATGCCGCGCTATGCACACAGACAGGGGCACTTTACAACAAAAGCTCTCCAATTTCTTGTTTGCCTACAGGAATACAGTTCATGCTACAACAAATCAAACCCCAGCTATGCTGTTTCTGAGCAGGAACCTCAGGTCTCGACTGGATTTGATAAAGCCGGATATTTGTGGACGGATTCGTGATCGGCAACTGAAGCAGTCTCTAAGTTCAGGTGGGACCAAAATGCGAGTTTTGTCTGTAGGCCAGACTGTGTGGGCCCATAACTATCGTGGGGAACAGAAGTAGGTAATTGCATCAGTTAAACAATGTAAAGGCCCACTGTCATATATAGCGGAAATTGAGCCGGGGGTACTGTGGCACAGACATCTGGCTCAACTGCGTGACAATAATGGATCACCTACACTTGATGGAGAAAAACCTTCTACAGAAGCTCCTGTGTCAATACCCACACCAGTAGACACAGCGGATTGTTCAGATGACTTGTCCGGAGATGCACAATTGTTCCAGCCCAATGATAATGTTGAAGTGAACACTGATACAGCAAAGTCCACAGACATCTTAAGTGCTCCTGCTCCAAGTTCACAGGTCATTCATGAGGACCGCCACTATCCTTCTCGTACACAAAGACTGGATTTATAAGATGGGTTAAGAGGCATTTATCTACATGGGGAGGGAACTGTTAGATATTGGAATCTGACTATGTCAGATTCACATTGCTGTGCATTTCTGTTTTACACTTGCAGTTCCATGTTTCCATGTTTCACCACTGTCTGTTGTTCAGTGCTATTGTGCAGCTTGCTGCAAAAGTCGGTCGCTTTATGTTCGTTTGCAGTTAAGTAAAGTGAAAGCAGCATGCTGGTCTCAGCTCCTGGTCTACATGTGTGTTTGTGTCAATGAGCACTTACACGGATACAACTGGAGGTGTGTGTGTGTGGGGGGGGGGGGGGGGAGGACATTAGGTGCCAGAGGAAATGAGTTCCACCACCACTCCAGGACCACTTTAAGCCCTAACCTATGACCTTCCCCTTAAATGGTGTACTCAGTTTAAGTATCTCGGTATCCAAATTTCTCATTCCCCTGCTGATTTTCTTACTTTAAATCTAACCCCTCAGATAAATAGATTTCGGGAAAAGTAGAATTTCCTTTGTACATTATGTTGTCCTTTGGACTATCTTAATAATTAATGTCTAAACACTGGCATAGCGCCGAATCTGTTTTTAGATATATACATATATACAGTATGTGCATAGGCAAACGCAGGGGGGGTTTCCGGTTGCCCGGAAACCCCCCTTCTCTTGGCAAGTGCCTCAAATTATGACAAAAATAGCAATGGTATATAATACGGTTACAAGAGCTGCAGCCACATTATGCAGTTTAAGGGACAGAGTAGAGCTGCTGCACATGCCCAGTGGTAGCAGCTTCTTCTACCAAGTTTGCTGGGTGTGTGTATCTGAGTCCTCAATCAGTGTGTGACACTCTGATATATAGATATATATGTACCCCTCAAATTGCCCTTAGGGAGCCTTTTCCTTGGACTAGCTCAGCCACACTGAAGGAGTTAATACTCCTTCCTCCTAGTCCCTGTGTGACGTCAGCTGCAGCCCCAAGACACGGTGGGCACAAGGACCTGGGGAAGACCTATCGTCGCTGCCCAGAGCGGGAAGGATCCGGGGACTTTGAAAATAGCTTTTAAAAAGGGGGAGTCAGCGGGAGCCGTTGGTGCGCTGAGGAGACTTTGGAAGAAGACGGAGCTGCTGCTGCGAGGAGACTCGGTCCGTCGCTATGGGGCGAGAAGCAGGGCCGAGCACCGCTGCCGGAAGCGCTGCCGAGAGAAGGAAAGAGCACTGAGGAGAGCCGGGCCTGACCGCTGAGACCCGCTAGCCATCGCTGCTGAGACCCGCCAGCCACCGCCGCTGAGGAGACGGAGTGTCGCGCGGTGGGGGCTGCGGAGGAGAGACTACTGAGGAGCGTGTGGCGCCGGAGATCATGGATGACAGCAGAGACCCGCCGCCGCTAAAGAGACCCACCAGCCGCCGGGAGAACAGAGCGACTCTGAGGAAACACAGTGGCTGCTGTGAGGGGGAGACGGAGCCGCCGCTGACAGGTGACCAGAGTCAGGACTGCACACTGCCACTGAGATGACCGCGGGGGAGGTGAGCGCCGCTGCAAGGGGAGCCGCTGTGAGGAGACTGTACATCTGTAGCCTGCTGGGGAGCCCCAAGCTGCCGCCTGCACCTAGACGTTAGCCAGTAAATACGGTACTGCTGCTCGCTGCTCTGAAGGGCAAGAGGGGAGCCGAGCAAGGTGAGGTCCCCCTAATAATTAGAGAAAAGACTGCCATTAGTAAGGTGTGCAGCATCCAGGTACCTCTTCACCCCAATTCTCCTCATCATTGCGGTCAAAGAACTGCACAGGGAACTGCTCTGATTATTTCCTAGTCACCACATAGCCAGTTACCTCAGGGACTGTCAGATACAGGCTATCTACACTTCTCACTAAACATCAGTACCTCACATATTTGAGAGGAGAGTCACAGGACCAGTTACAGAACTGCCGATAGTGTTAGGCAGCTCGTTAATAAATTGGGGAGCTTCTAGCTGGATTATAAATTCTGATTAATTCACCAAGTACCTCAGAAGAGAGTAACCTATTTGGCTGTAAAATCATCTTAGTGAGAACCTCAGGATCCAGGGTATCAGTCACTTGAGCATCATCTGTACAGGAAAGAACATTGCACTGCTTTTGCCTGCCGACTCTGCTTAACACCTTTCTGCTGCTTTGAACTGCCTTCTACTTATCACTTTCCCACTTTACCCTGCTGCATGTATGACTCCCAACTGGTTATACCCGTGATTCTACCGGCCTTTAATAAGCTGAGGCGCTAAAGTTGGTGTTTCATTTATTACGTTGCCTATTCTCTACTCTTGCTAAAATACTGCAACATATCGTTTAGTGTCCGACAGAGCACAGGAACACTATAGGTAGCTAACTGCCCTCTGGTGGACAGATATAGAACAGTACGGGAATTGTTAAGTGAACGTTAATTGTGCACCATAACATATAGAGTCCATCACCTGCACTGAACTACTCGAATTGCGTTTAAGCTAACTACTGTGTATTAATTCACTATTATTTTCAATTCGCTTGAGGTGTGATTTCTGTGAATTGTTTTTTTGGTAATGCCTAACTTGACCACCAATTAAAGTTACAGCGGTGACCACTTTTCGTGTTCCATAAATAAATAAATCTTTGTGTCACCGTCCTAACGTGTGGTGACTTGTGTGGGGTTGGGGTTCCTTGTTCCTCTGCCTGGGCTTCTAGCAGCTGATCCGGTCTAAGAAGTGATCCCGGGTGAAGAATCCAGGTACGACCACTGACACCTACACCTGCAACCATATTCTCACTAGCTGAACCTGTTACAAGTGCACTGGACCACAGAGCAGCTACTAGGAAGAAGAGACAGGAGCCTTACCATGAGGCGGGAGAATGTGTGCTTAGAAAGTGCAGTACTGGTTCTATTATGTTTTTATATTCATTTATTATGGTATATTTAACCTTTTCCTGACAACTTATTTATATAATTTAAATATTTGATATAGCCTATACTAGAGAGCATCTATAGTGTAAAATATTAATACTGTATTCCATACAGTATCCAGTGTATAAAAATATCAATGTTAACTGTCAGGATTCTGATTTAGTCTGTCCCCGGAGGGGGCACTAGTGGGTCAGTGTAGGAGTGATAGAGGAAATGGGGAGACTGACGAAAAGTTCCGCGCATGTGCGCTTGATATTTATTATTACACAGGGGTAACGGATGACAGGAACAATGAATAATAACTTAATCCGATAAATGAATATTTCAAAAGTCACTGGTAACAAATGAGCAATGAAGATGAACTTGTAACTTGATATAAATGATAAGGCAATAATGAAATCAGATGCAGCAAACGAAACTCCGATATATAACAAATAGCAATCAAAGCACACAGTCTCTGTAGAAGCACACGTCTTTAAGCCAAGCAAGGCCCTAGCAGGAGACAGTTCTAACACAGCAAGTTGTTAAGTGCTGAATGCAATGCACAATGCTAGATGCTGGTAATCAGGTGCACAGGCTGAGTAATGGAAGAACACCTGAAGAAAGTCTCTTACTGCAAGTTGGTGTGCAGACTGTACTGGAGTTTGTAGCAAACTGGAACAATGAAGACTGGAGACTGGAACACAGGAACTTGCACACTGAATGTGACTCGCAGGAGAGCTGGAGTGGTTGCTGGTACTTGTAGTTCCACAGGAACACTGGAACAGGGAAACAACCTGGAAATGCCAGAAATAGGAGATTGCTGGAAACAAAGAATTGAAGACTGGAACTGGGAACGGAACTGGAACTGCTGGGACCTGTAGTTCCACAGGTCCAATACACAGAGGTATCTCTGCAGACAGGACTGCAAACAGGAGACGCCTGTTCACAGAATGTGACGTGTTGTCCAAGGCAATGAGACTGAGCCAGGAACTGGAGTTTATACCCTTGGTCTGTGATGATTGGATGTTGCATCTCTGTGAGAACACACCCCGCTGGATTGGGTGTTCAGATCAGCTGTGAGTTAGCTGAAGCACTGTGTACTCCAGGCTACAGTAGACTGAAAACTGGAACTGGAACAGAACTGAACTGCTGGAACCTGTAGTTCCACAGTAGTGATGCGACGGAGAATGCAGATTCCTGACAGTACCCCCCCCCCTTTTATGGGTGGGCACCGAACACCCACGCTGGAACTTGGAGGATCCTTGAAAAAGATCTTAGGAATACACAAAAGCAGAGGTCCTCAAAAGTCTTCCCAACTTTCATCTTCAGAAGAAAGACTTTTGTCATCAGAACAACTAGACCATTCATGGTCATTTGAGACAGAATTTACTGGAATCGGCTGGAACCGAAGGAGATAGCCCATCATTGGAGCCACTCAGGCTGGCTGGAACCAGTGGAATCTTACTGGAATCAGCTGGAACCGAAGGAGGCTGATCTGGACAGACGGATGGGACCGGATTGGGTCCGGAAGAGCTTGAACCGGCTGGAACCGGAGGAGTCTTCAGACTGACGGATAGGACCGGATTTGATCCGAAGATGCTGGAATCGGCTGGAACCGAAGGAGGTTGATCTGGACAGACGGATGGAACCGGACTTGGTCCAGAAAAGCTTGAACCGGCTGGAATCGGAGGAGTCCTCGGACTGACGGATAGGACCGGATTTGATCCGAAGATGCTGGAATCAGCTGGAACCGAAGGAGGTTTACTGGAATCGGCTGGAACCGAAGGAGGCTTACTGGAATTGGCTGGAACCGAAGGAGGCTTACTGGAATCGGCTGGAACCAAAGGAGGCTTACTGGAATCGGCTGGAACCGAAGGAGGCTGATCCGGACAGACGGATGGGACCGGATTGGGTCCGGAAGAGCTGGAACCGGTGGAGTCTTACTGGAATCGGCTGGAACCGAAGGAGGCTTACTGGAATTGGCTGGAACCGAAGGAGGCTGATCCGTACTGATGGATGGAACCGGATTGGGTCCGGAAGAGCTTGAACCGGCTAGAACCGGAGGAGTCTTACTGGAATCGGCTGGAACCGAAGGAGGCTTACTGGATTCGGCTGGAACCGAAGGAGGCTGATCCGGACCGACGGATGGGACCGGATAGGGTTCAGAAAAGCTGGAACCGGAGGAGTCTTACTGGAATCGGCTGGAACCGAAGGAGGTAGCTCATCATTGGAAACAGAGCTACTCAGGCTGGCTGGAACCAGTGGAGTCTTTGGACCGACGGCTGGAACCGGGTTTTGTCCAGGACTACTTAAATTGACTTGAACTGAAGGAGGCTGATCTGGACAGACGGATGGTACCGGATTGGGTCCAGAAAAGCTTGAACTGGCTGGAACCGGAGGAGACTTCGGACTGACGGATAGGACCG
Organism: Pseudophryne corroboree; assembly: GCF_028390025.1. Taxonomy (NCBI): domain Eukaryota; kingdom Metazoa; phylum Chordata; class Amphibia; order Anura; family Myobatrachidae; genus Pseudophryne; species Pseudophryne corroboree. The sequence continues at coordinate 75,029,143 of NC_086448.1, read as the reverse complement.
GATTTGATCCGAGGATGCTGGAATCGGCTGGAACCGAAGGAGGTTGATCTGGACAGACGGATGGAACCGGACTGGGTCCAGAAAAGCTTGAACCGGCTGGAATCGGAGGAGTCCTCGGACTGACGGATAGGACCGGATTTGATCCGAGGATGCTGGAATCGGCTGGAACCGAAGGAGGCTTACTGGAATCGTCTGGAACCGAAGGAGGCTGATCCGGACAGACGGATGGGACCGGATTGGGTCCGGAAGAGCTTGAACCGGCTGGAACCGGAGGAGTCTTCGGACTGACGGATAGGTCCGGATTTGATCCGAAGAGGCTGGAACCGAAGGAGGCTGATCCGGACAGACGAATGGGACCGGATTGGGTCCGGAATAGCTTGAACCGGCTGGAACCGGAGGAGTCTTCGGACTGACGGACAGGGCCGGATTTGATCCGAAGAGGCTGGAATCGGCTGGAACCGAAGGAGGCTGATCCAGACAGACGGATGGGACCGGATTGGGTCTGGAAGAGCTTGAACCGGCTGGAACCGGAGGAGTCTTCGGACTGATGGATAGGACCGGATTTGATCCGAAGAGGCTGGAACCGAAGGAGTCCTCGGACTGACGGATAGGACCGGATTTGATCAGAGGATGCTGGAATCAGCTTGAACCGAAGGAGGTAGCTCAGCATTGGCAACGGAGCTACTAGGGCTGGCTGGAACCAGTGGAGTCTTACTGGAATCGGCTGGAACCGAAGGAGGTAGCCCATCATTGGAGCCACTCAGGCTGGCTGGAACCAGTGGAGTCTTACTGGAATCGGCTGGAACCGAAGGAGGTAGCCCATCATTGGAAACAGAGCTACTCAGGCTGGCTGAAACCAGTGGAATCTTACTGGAATCGTCTGGAACCGAAGGAGGCTTACTGGAATCGGCTGGAACCGAAGGAGGTTTACTGGAATCGGCTGGAACTGAAGGAGGCTTACTGGAATCGGCTGGAACCGAAGGAGGCTTACTGGAATCGGCTGGAACCGAAGGAGGCTGATCCGGACTGACAGATGGGACCGGATTGGGTCCGGAAGAGCTTGAACCGGCTGGAACCGGTGGAGTCTTACTGGAATCGGCTGGAACCGAAGGAGGTAGCTCATCATTGGAAACAGAGCTACTCAGGCTGGCTGGAACCAGTGGAATCTTTGGACCGACGGCTGGAACCGGGTTAGGTCCATTGATACTTGACTCTTGATCACCGAGTTGTGACACCAAACTTTGGAGTGACCCTGACCCCACACTCTGACCACCGTCCGGGTCCATGGGCCTTGGACAAACTGTCAGGATTCTGATTTAGTCTGTCCCCGGAGGGGGCACTAGTGGGTCAGTGTAGGAGTGATAGAGGAAATGGGGAGACTGACGAAAAGTTCCGCGCATGTGCGCTTGATATTTATTATCACACAGGGGTAACGGATGACAGGAACAATGAATAATAACTTAATCCGATAAATGAATATTTCAAAAGTCACTGGTAACAAATGAGCAATGAAGATGAACTTGTAACTTGATATAAATGATAAGGCAATAATGAAATCAGATGCAGCAAACGAAACTCCGATATATAACAAATAGCAATCAAAGCACACAGTCTCTGTAGAAGCACACGTCTTTAAGCCAAGCAAGGCCCTAGCAGGAGACAGTTCTAACACAGCAAGTTGTTAAGTGCTGAATGCAATGCACAATGCTAGATGATCAGGTGCACAGGCTGAGTAATGGAAGAACACCTGAAGAAAGTCTCTTACTGCAAGTTGGTGTGCAGACTGTACTGGAGTTTGTAGCAAACTGAAACAATGGAGACTGGAACACAGGAAATTGCACACTGAATGTGACTCGCAGGAGAGCTGGAGTGGTTGCTGGTACTTGTAGTTCCACAGGAACACTGGAACAGGGAAACAACCTGGAAATGCCAGAAATAGGAGATTGCTGGAAACAAAGAATTGAAGACTGGAACGGAACTGGAACTGCTGGGACCTGTAGTTCCACAGGTCCAACATACAGGGGTATCTCTGCAGACAGAGGACTGCAAACAGGAGACGCCTGTTCACAGAATGTGACGTGTTGTCCAAGGCGATGAGACTGAGACAGGAACTGGAGTTTATACCCCTTGGTCTGTGATGATTGGATGTTGCATCTCTGTGAGAACACACCCCGCTGGATTGGGTGTTCAGATCAGCTGTGAGTTAGCTGAAGCACTGTGTACTCCAGGCTGCAGTAGACTGAAAACTGGAACAGAACTGAACTGCTGGAACCTGTAGTTCCACAGCAGTGATGCGACGGAGAATGCAGATTTCTGACAGTAACATTAATGTCCAGGGTCGTTACTAGGTTCTTCTGCAGCTCCGCCAGACTCCTGCACTTGCTCTAATGTTCCACAGAGTAGGAGATTGTAGACTTAATTTGGAAACCCCACTCTATAAATCCTGCATTTGCCACTGATGTGTGTGTATGTACTGTGCATATACACATATATATATATATATATATATATATATATATATATGTGTGTGTGTGTGTGTATATATATATATACTAGGTGATTCATTGCGCCCTACGGGCGCTCTTCACACCGTCGTAAGGGGCTATGCCCCCTTAACCTTTGCACACTCTTGTGGCATGCAATATTTTTATTATATGGAGTATTACATCTAATAATAATTGTGTGAGTGGTTAAATATTGCACGGACAAAGGGTGTGCAATGGTTAAGGGGTGGAAGCCCCTTGCAAAGGCGTGAACAGCGCACGCAGGGCCTGGTGAATCACCTAGTAGGTGCTTTGGTTGGGGGAGTAGGGGGTGCGGGGTAGAGGCGGATGGGATCCTGGGGTGCCACGGGAGGGGCGGTTACGGTGGTGCCACAGGTGGGGGAGGGTCCGTGGGTGCTGCGGGTGGTGGTCCGGAGCTGCTGCGGGTGGGGGAGGAGCAGTTGCGGGGTTGCCCCGGGTGGGGGAGGGGCGGGTGCGGCGGGAGGTACGGGTGCGGGTCGCTGCGGTTGGGGAGGGGGTCCGGAGCTATCGCGGGTGCTGGAGGGGGTGTGTGGGGGTGCCGCGGATGGGGCCCGGAGGTACTGTGAGTGGGGGAGGGGCGGGTAATGCTTATCCTGCTTCTCCTCCTGTCAGCAGCTAAGCTGCTGTCCTCCCTTTGGCAGTGGCTCTCCCGGAGACTCGCACAGCATGCAGTCACTATTGTTCGCGCCGGTGTCCCAATGTGCCGCATTACAGGGAAGAAAATGTACGCAATAAACTACAGCTCCCAGCAGCCCTAAGGGGCGGAATGCTTCGGTGCTAATGGCTGCTGGGAGCTGTAGTTTATGTAGTGCGTCTACTTCCCTGTAATGCGGCACGTTGGGACACTGGTGCTAACAATAGTGACTGGCTGGCAGAACTGTGTGACTGGCTGAATCAATGTAAAAGGTGAGAGTGCTGTGCAGTGTCAGTTGACACTGCACACAGGGCCGGCGCTAGCCGCTCAGCAAAGGGATGCAGTGCAGGGAGGCACCAGGAAGGAGAGACCTTCTCCCTGCTCTGCATCCCTGTGCTGAGCTTCTGCTGCTATCCCTGCTGCTGCCGGCTGCTGTCACACATGCAGCGGCGACGGAAGCACAAAACCTTTTCTCCCCCTCAGCGCCGTCAGCACAAAGCCACCTCTCCCCCTCGGCGCCGTCAGCACAAAACCTCCTCTCCCCCCTCCTCTCCTGTGTGACATTCAGTGGCCGGGAGGGAGCCAAATTGGGCGGAGCTAGATGGGAGTAAGGGGCGGAGCAACACTGGACCATGCTGCAGCAGGAGGATGAGCTGCTACAGCTTCGGCCAGCCAGACTTCATTAGATAAGTGTCTGGAAAGAGAGTGTGTGTGTGTATATACAGCGTCTGTGTATACTGTATATATGTGTGACTGTGTATGTGTGTAATGTATGTACAGTAAGTATGTGTTTGTATATATATGTGTATGTTGTGTGTGTGTGTATGTGTGACTGCTGCATAATGTGTGTAAGCGTCACTGGTACAGGGGGCGTTACGTGTGTAAGCGGCACTGGTACAGAGGGTGTTATGTGTGTAAGCGGTACTGGTAGAGGGGGCATTACGTGTGTAAGTGTCACTGGTACAGGGGGCGTTACGTGTCTAAGCGGCACTGGTACAGGGGGCGTTACGTGTCTAAGCGGCACTGGTACAGGGGGCGTTACGTGTGTAAGCGTCACTGCTACAGGGGGCATTACGTGTGTAAGCATCACTGCTACAGGGGGCATTACGTGTGTAAGCGTCACTGCTACAGGGGGTGTTACTTGTGTAAGCGTCACTGGTACGGGGGGGCGTGACATATGTAAGCATCACTGGTTCAGAGGTCATTACATGTGTAAGCGTCTCTGGTACAGGGGGCGTTACATGTGTAAGTGTCTCTACTACAGGGGTCATTATGTGCGCTGTGCGTTTGTAAAGTATGCGAGGGTGCAAATTTATAGTTTGCAGGGGGGCGCCGAACACTCTAGCAACGGCCCAGACTGCACACCCACTGCACTGCACAGCACTGTCACCTTTTACATTGATTCAGCGTCCATACATTAACCTCCGCGATATCACCCTCTCTATTCACTACATTAACCATCTCGGGGCTTCCAGGCTGGCAGGCCAGGTGCTGTGTTGCGGAGTCAGGGCCTCTGGGGATCTGGGTGCGGCTGTGGTGGGGAGGCACTTCTGTGACATCACACGCAGAGCAGGCTCCGGGGCTCAGAGAGTATGCGGCGCAGGGAAGCCTATGAAAGTCTTCCGCTGCGCCGCTTTCATACACATCTATGCCAGTGGCCGCAGCAGATTTTGTTCCACCTGCGGCGCGGCTAGGAAGTGGGGATTGTTGATGCCGGAGGGGGCAGGTGGACTGGCAGCAAGACATTGGTGGTCATTCCGAGTTGATCGCTCGCTAGCAGTTTTTAGCAGCTCTGCAAACGCTATGCCGCCGCCCACAGGGAGTGTATTTTAGCTTAGCAGAAGTGCGAACGAAGGGATCGGAGAGCGGGTACGAAAAAAAATTTGTTCAGTTTCAGAGTAGCTTCAGACCTACTCGACACTTGCGATCACTTCAGACCATTCAGTTCCTGATTTGACGTCATGAACACGCCCTGCGTTCGCCCAGCCACGCCTGTTTTTCCAAACACTCCCTGAAAACGGTCAGTTGACACTTAGAAACGCCCTCTTCCTGTCAAACACTCTGCGGCTGCCTGTGTGACTGAAAAGCATCGCTAGACCCTGTGTAAAACTACCAGGGCCGTAACTAGGTGTGTGCAGAGTGGGCGTTGCACACAGCGCACTCGTACAGGGAGCGCAGGCAGAGACCCCCGCTGCGCTGCGAGGACAGCCAGGAGTCAGGGCACTAAATATAGTAGGCGGCGCCGGCACGACAGTTATAAAATGCGCCATAAGTTATTATATGTATGGCCGCCCGGTCTGGCTTGCCCTTGCCTGCTGAGCAGTCCCGCCTCCCACTCGACACTCCCACCGCCTCTGTTATCTCCCCCCCTCCACCTTCCCACAATGCCGGTGCGGCCGTGACATCATTGCGCACGGCATTCTGGGGGCGGACATGGTGGTGAAAGAAGACCGAGGAGCTGTGAAGATCGAGGAGCGGCGCGTGGTGACCCGCGGCGGCGTGTGGTAATCAAGGAACAACCAGCGGCGGCATGGAGTGGCCGAGGAGCGGAGCAGATCAACGAGAAGCAGCGACGGCACCCACCCGCCCTCTATCACCAGCCAGGTCTGCAGCCATCCTGCGCCTCTGGTACTGAGGAGGAGTCACCAGAAGCAGCAGAGCTCAGAGCCAGTTTCAGCACTGCAGGGTGAGTATATATGCAGATGTACAGTATATATGTCCTGACTGACTCTCTCACTTTCTGTCCCCTCTCTCTCTCTATTCTGTCTGCCGCAATGAGTAAAAAGGGGGATGCTGTCTGCCGCAATGAGTAAAAAGGGGGATGCTGTCTGCCGTAATGCGTAAAAAGGGGACACTGTCTGCCGTAATGAGTAAAAAGGGGGACTGGCTGCCGTAATGCGTAAAAAGGGGGACGCTGTCTGCTGTAATGCGTAAAAAGGGGGACTGGCTGCCGTAATGCGTAAAAAGGGGACACTGTCTGCCGTAATGAGTAAAAAGGGGGACTGGCTGCTGTAATGCGTAAAAATGGGACGCTGTCTACCGTAATGTATAAAAAGAGGGACTGTCTGCCGTAATGTGTAAAAAGGGGGACGCTGTCTGCCGTAATGTGTAAAAAGGGGACGCTGTCTACCGTAATGTGTACAAAGGGGACGCTGTCTGCCGTAATGTGTAAAAGGGGCTCTACCTGGTGTAGTGGCGCTACTGTGCAGTGTAATTTGAATAATGGAGACTACTGTGCACTGTAGTATGAATTGCCATTATTTTGTGGCCACGCCCCTTCCTCGTGAAGCCACGCCCCTATATATTTTTTGCGCGCCTACGGCGCGCACTGCCCCTATATTACATAGGGGGGGGGGGGCCGCCAACACCATTTCTTGCACACAGCGCTAAAATGCCTAGTTACGGCACTGAAAACTACAGCGTTCGTTGTAATAGTACCCCGCGCATACGCATGTGCAGAAGTGGCGAGTTTTTGCCTGATCGCTGCACAGCGAACGAATGCAGCTAGCAATCAAGTTAGAATGACCCCCATAGGACGCTGCAGTAAAAGGATTGTTTTTCCCCCTATCTAAAGTGCAGAGACTTGCTGCAGATGCAGTGGCATACCCTCCAGCTGCACCTTTTTGGCAGGTACAGTACCTTTTTTTATGGTCTGTACCGTTTTTTGACTCTTCAAGCTTCCATTGAAAGTATAGGAAAAGGGGCGTGGTCACTCCGGTGTACCCGTAGCCACGCCCCCTTTTCGAATTTGCATCAATGTTTATGTGTAAATTGTTGGAGGGTGTGATGCTGCAGATGCAGGGGACCTATTTTGGGATGTGGGGCTGGAGCTGCAGCTCCAGCAGTCCCATTGCTAATCCTGCTCTGTGAAAACACAGCAGGCAAAGGGCAGAGCCTCCCATTGGATGTAACCTGTGTGGGAGGGCGTTTCTCGCCCAATCAGCTGTGGACCGGGTGTGATAGACCTGCCACTAACCCAATGAGAGCTCGTAGCCACGCCCAGCGTTAGAGACCCAGGCACAGAATCACAGGGCTATTATATAGGAGATGTGTATGTGTGTGTGTGTATATATATATATATATATATATATATACAGTGGATAGATATATATAGATAGATATATAATACACATTTATAGACCACAGCAAGAAAATGGATTTGGACACAAATCGTCTTTATACCACACTCAGGCACTTAACTTGAGAGTTCATTATTATTCAGTTACAATACCCTTTATTAAATAGCACATTTCAATATATTGCCATACCCAGGTTTCAAACCTATAACCTGTTGAATTCTAATAAAAAAAACCCTACTGATTGAGCTATTTGATCTTACATAAAAAATATGAACACTATATGAAGCTACAGGTATTTTGTAAAAAAATAGAAAATAAATCAGCATTGTAATTGTGCAGATCTATGTAGTGTGCAGCCACACATCAAATCCCTTGCAGCCACACACTACATAGATCTGCTCAGCCGCAATGCTGATCGTGTTTTCACAAAGTAGAGGGTAAGCTTCAAAAAGTTAGAATTCTCAAGCTTAGCATTATCTATCTTTCTATGCAAGGGCAGATAGCTCAATTAATAGATTGTCTGACTGCAATGCCACAGGCAATGGGTTCGAATCCCGGGTATGTCAGCATCTGGAAATGTAATAAAGAACAGTGTGACTGAAAAACAAAGAAATCTCAAGTTAAGTTCATGAATGTTGTATAGGTATTAGCAACGGAAGGGGTGGGGGAAGGAGACAGGGGCAGTCAGGAGATGCTGGGCTTCAAAAAGGGGGGACGCTGGAAGTGAAAGTAATTAAAACATAATTGACAAGTGCCGCCAACAGCGCCCCCTAACCTACAGCGCTATGTGTGATGCCCCCTCCTCACACACCTAGTTACGGCCCTGATTGTCGTTAAAAGCTGTCCTTAGTCTCTAGCTGACTTCCACTTTTTCCACTAGTTGCTTAACTTGCATGGTTTGAGGTTCACAGCAGACAAAGTCATCATATTCCTGGATGTATCTTTTAAGCGGTTTGCCTTTGTTGCTTCTCATAGAGCACTTGCTCTGTGGTTTATCACTTGTATGGGTGGTCTCGATGACACACTTCCAGCTGCCAACATATCTAACATCACAAGTTTTTGTGGTGTTAACTTCCAATATCCAGTTTATCTTTATTTGAAGTTGTCTAGGGAAAGAATTTGGGGTAAATTTACTAAAGCTTCTAAAACAGAGAATTGGTGATGTTGTCCGTAGCAATCAATCAGATGCTGTCTATCATTTCTCTATTGCCTTTTAAGAAATTATAGACAGCATCTGATTGGTTGCTAGGGGCAACATAACCAATTCTCTGTTTTAAAGGCTTTAGTAAATTTACCCCTTTGTCTCTTGACTTAACAAGCTTTTAGTTGTCAATGTCCCACAATCTGTATCCTTTGCTCTCTTGATAATATCCAAACATCACACAGGAGAAGGACTTGGGATCCAGCATGTGCCTCTTTTCTTTAGTATTGTGGACATCTGCTTTACACCCAAAGACTTGGAGATGACTGACTGCAATTTTGCTGTTTATTTCACTCTTGGTTTTCAGGAATAATACATGCCTTATCCTTGTAGTATCGTCTATTAGCATCATGAAGTAGTGGTTCCTGCTCATTGACTCCACATCCATCATAATCAGACACATCACTATGAAGTAGTTCCAATGTTGCTCTTGCTATGGACACCGACTTTGGAAAGGTGCATTGAGTTTGCTTACCGTTAACACTACTTTCACATTTTGGTCTTTCTTGGTTGTTCACGGATGCCATGCCGTCTAGATGTGTCTGTACATTGTCATACTCTAGGTGACCCAGTTTCCCATGACCACAGCTCCATGGACTGGTTGGAATCAGAAGCCACTATCGCACAACACTCTTTAGTCTAGGATGTACAGTTGCTAGCACCAGGTTGCAGTTGCAATTATAAGCCCTCTTTTATTTTACACAGTACAAATTCTCTCTTCAAATTGGACCTTGAATCCCTTCTTCTCCAGTACACTCATGGCAATAAGATTGGACCCTAGATCTTGAACAAATAGTCAATTTCTTTAACTGTTTCACCCTTAATACTCAAGTACTCAAGGATACAGTAATTGTCTTGACTTTTGTATCATTTAGGACTTTGTCTCCAATTTCCCTGACATTTACAGAATCACATGACTGCAATGAGTTGAACCAACTCTCATTGCAGCAGTGTCTTGTGTCTCCTGATTTCATGTACCAGCAATCTTTGCAGTGACTGTTGGCTACAGTTAATGCTGACTCATTCCTTTTGCCATGCTACCATGATGAAGCACCACTCGGTTCATTTGCTCTGCATTCTGAGGCCTTACGTCCCATCTTGTGACACTTTGGGCTGTTGTACTTGGGTATTTTTGGTTATGTGCCCTTTGATAACAAAGCAGAATTCTCAGTATTGGTCTCAAGAAGAATGCACTCTTGAAATTGCAGCAACTTGGCCTGTACAATCTCTGTTGATAGCTTGGCAGCACATGAATCAAAAGCTACTGCTAGAAAATCATACTCAGGCATAAACTTTTGCATCATCACCATTGCAACCTTTTCCTCGTCTACTTGGACACCTACTGATGCCAATTGCTGATAAACAATATCCTATCTATACACTCATTCATGTCCTTGTACACATTTAGTTTAGTCTCTATATACTGTATACAATCTCCATACAGGAAAGACTCTCAGGGGCACATCCTTCTATGATGGAGGATGAAGATGTGCAAACAGAGCATGTGTGTGAACTAGCACATTTTGACTGGCTGGGTTGGAGGTCTCGCTCCATGCAGTAATTGTATGGGGTCCCAGCAGCTCAAGGAGGCAGACAGCGCAGATTGTTCTCCTAAAACATTTTTGACATTTTCAAACCCATATAATTCAAAACTTACGTGTGTAGTTTTTTAAAAATGGACATTTAAGACAGTCTCTTATAGTATTACATGTGTGCAGACAACCACTTTAAATGGAATGATCAATGTGATTTTGGTAGAGCTACAGTATGGCTACAACATGCAGTATAAGGGACAGAATGGAGCTGCTGCACATGCCCAGTAACAGCAGCTTTTTGTGCATATGAACACTTAATCAGTGCACTGTACCAGAAACCCGAGAGCAGCTGCCAGCATGAAGAGTCAGGCATCTTGACATGAAGAGGGCTTAGAAATCTCAGTTCTGTCTCCTACTGGTTATACTCCAGTATATATGTATTATGCAGTGTTTAACCTTTTCCTAAAGACTTATGTTATTTATATGTTATTTATATGAGATATAGTTGATACAGAAAGTTAGTTTTTTACTGTCTCCCCTACAGCCTGTACTATAGAACATCTATAGTGTTAATTATTAATACTGTATTACAAACACTATTCAGTTTATAAGGAGACCAATGTATACATATATGTCCAGGTTTGGAACTAGGTTCCTCTGTGGCACCTCAGGACTTCTGGTGTTTCTCTATTGCTCCACATAGCAGGGGACTTGGATTGTGGAATTGTGCCCCCATCCAAAAAAATAAATAAATAACATTAAGCTCAGGTCGACTGACCATGTGCCTCATTTAATGGCTTACTTTGAATGATGGCCCTGGATATGTCTAAAGTATTACATACATTACGCCCTACATATAGCTTATATGCCAATTTTTCCCCTTTATGGACTGACCACACTTGCTCTAAAATCAAGCCTTTTGAAACACTCCTATAGAAATTCTGCATTTGCCCCTGGGAGAATGCTACATGGGTTCCATGGTCTACATAATTATGACCCTTTAGATTCATAATATAAGCTAGTGGCAGGACCTTTTAGGAAAAAAAAATCCTCTATCATAGAATACTTTTAACAATATATATATATTTTGTGTTTTCTAGATATTTCAAAGAAAACATTTTTAAAATGGAAAAGTCATTGAATTTGCCTCCACATGTTCATGAATGGACAAGAGATCATGTAATACTGTGGGTGACTGAACAACTTAAACTTGACTCCACTGTTGGAAACATATTATACAATCAAGAAGTGACAGGGGAGAGTCTGAAAATATTATCTAAAAATGACTTTGTGGAAATGGGCATTAAACATGGACCTGCAGCTTTGTTAGCTCATCACATAAAGAAAATGAGCCCGCCCAACACCCAGAATTTCCAACAAGACACCACAAGCATCAGTGAGATAAGTGCAAAGAGAAAAAAAAATCAATCCCAAAAAGTCCAGAGCAGTTGTGTCACACTTCAAGATAAAATAAAAACAACTACAGAAGAAAATCTACCAAAGGAATTAGAGAAAGTAAAAGCAACCTGCCCTGAGAGTGATTATAGTCATGTAAGAGTAACTCCTTACCCTTTTGATAGCACTCATGAAAGCAAATGCTATACCCAACACCACTGTCTTCCACCCGAATCCGGTGCATCCAATTTAATTGACCCAGTACATGAGTACAAGGAATTTACCAACATAGCAAATGCCACAGAAGAAGATAAAAAGATGAAATTTTGCAATGAAGTTTTCAAGTTTGCAGCTGCATGCATGAATGTCCGTACAAATGGCACCATCCATTTTGGTGTACGTGACAAACCACATGGCGAAATTATTGGCATTGTTATAGATGACATTGAAACTTATGTCAGGTATATTGATCAAATGGTGAACAAATACTTTGATGAAAAACAAGTAGATATTGCAAAACAGTGCATTCGTCCACCTCGTTTTGTCAGTGTACTCTATCAAGAAAACATAAAGTCTGATTTGGTTGTTATAGAAGTAGATGTGGTTCCCGAATATGCTGAATGTAAATCAGAAATATTCCATACATACCCGTTTATTCTCACTGACAATACTTGGAAAAAGAGTTTAGATCAATATTGCTTCATTCGAGATGGAGGAAGCTCAAAAAATGTTTTAGCAAATGTACGTCACAATTGTGCGGATTACAAATTGTTTTGTACTAAATTGAAAGACAGAGATGATGCTAGAATAAGAGCAGAACATAATCAAAAAACAAAGCAACGAAAGACTCAAGAACATGGCTCCAAACTTGTGAGTTTAATAACTGGAAACCGAGACACCTTGGACAATTCCTACTATAAATGGTACATCTTGGTTGCTAATAAGTGCCAGACAAGCCATACAAAGCATCTACAATTCATGCATGAAATAAACTGGTTTGCTATTTTGGATTTTGATCCAGAGTCAGCCACACATGGATTATGTAAAGCTTACCAGGAAAAGCGGAAACCAAATTTGCATTTTCCAAATCAATACCAAAATATGGATAATGACACAAATGAAAAGATTCAAGAACTTAAACTACATCAACAGCCCAGTTGGATCTTCTGCAATGGGAGGTTGGATCTGAACAGTGAAGAGTACAAACCATTAAATAACAAGTTATGGCAGAAAGAGAAAGCTGCTGAAGTTAGACAACTTGTGACTTTTCTTTCCAGGAAAGATATATTGGAACGAGGAAAATTTCTTGTTGTGTTTTTATTGCTTTCAACCGTTGAAGATAGTTTGGATCCTATGAATGAAATGTTTATTGCATTTTACCAGGAACTCAGGGGTATGACTGACATCTTATGCATTTGTGAATGTGAACAAACTTTTCAGAGATGGAGAGATTTACAAACTAGAATTATAAACAAAGAGGAAATGGAAGAAAGATGCATTTACTACCTGAGTATTGACAATATAAATGGAACAATTCTTAAATTGAAATCTAACACTCAGACTTCTAGTCGCTTTCTGCCATCTCATGATGGCTCTTCTACCATTCTGCATAGGAAAGATGAAGATCTATTGACATCTCTAGATATTCTTTGTGCAAATGAATGTCACAATACAGAAATTGAAAGCAATAAATCTATGTTTAATACATTCATGAAAACTCAGGAAGAACATTTCTACCGAGGAGGCAAAGCAACATGGTGGAATTTCTACTTCTCATTCAGAGGTCATACAGGGTCTTTTATAAAAAGGGACGTCCAAAAAAAATTGGAAGAACAGATAAAATCTTGGTCTGAATATAACAAGCAAATTAGTGTAAAAGTAATTACACTCTTTCATCACCCTGGGTGTGGAGGTTCTACTACTGCAATGCATGTCCTCTGGGAGCTGCGAGATACATTCAGATGTGCAACTTTAAAGAGAAAAACAGATGACTTTAAGGATATCTCAACAGAAGTTATCAATCTGGCTGTTCATGGGTCATCTAATTGTGCAGATTATTATCCTGTCTTGCTCTTAATGGATGACTATGAAGAGGATGAAACTGCATCCATTTTGCAGAACAGCATTCAGTTAGCCATAGCAGAAAGATATATACGATTTGAGAAACCAGTAGTGATCATTTTAAACTGCATGAGATCTCAGAAACCAGATCGAAGCTCAAAATTAAATTGTATGGACAGTGTTGCTGTAACTTATAAACTTTCTGTGCAAGAGCAAAGAGCCTTTGAAACAAAACTTAAAGAGATTGAAGAGAAGTATGAAAAGCCAGAAGATTTCTATTCATTTATGATCATGAAAAGCAATTTTGATAAGAAATATATGGAAAAAGTTGTACAAAATATACTAAAAGGTTTAAACAATGCAAGCAAGGAAGCTCAGCTCATCTCTTTTCTGGCTCTTCTAAACAAATATGTAAAGGATTGCACTATCTCTGCTTCAATGTGTGAGCAGTTCCTTGGTATAAATGTGAAAAAGACATACTGGGGTGATGAGAGCTTAGAAGATAAAATGGGCGCTTATTTTACATTAATGCTACCTACAGAAGTGGAAGAATATGGTAGATATGAAGGGCTACGCATAATCCACCCACTGATGGCAGAGCAATGCATAATGGAGTTAAAGAGCACATATGATATACCGCAGAGTAGTATTATGTTGGACTTGTTGCAAAACAATGTTTTCCATAACAGTGGAATTGGCAGAAATACTTTAAATCAAAACATGCAAAGTATGCTGGTCACAAGACATAAAAAAATATATGGCGATGAAACAGACACTCTCTTCTCTCCATTAATAGAGGAAATACTAAAAGATGAGGGTAGTACAAGTGTGGAAAAAGTTCTGAAGGAGGGTTCAGTAAGGTTCAATCGGAATCCTTACATCTGCCAAGCTTTAGCAAGACACTACTATATCAGAGAGAAAAACTTCCCTGATGCTTTTCATTGGGCAAAGGAGGCAAAGCGAATTGCGCCAACAAATTCATTTGTATTAGATACTTTGGGTCAGATCTATAAGACTCAGTTAAAGACCATGTTGGACAAATTCAGCAAAAATAATCCTGTATCTTCAGAAGAATTAAACACCCTTCTAGAAACTGCTCACTCTGCATCAAACGCCTTTAGGGAATGTCAAGAGCGAACAAAAAAGTCAGAATCTGACAGAGAGGAATATGAGATTGCAAAGGCCCGGCGTTATCGTGTGTACAATACAGCAGGATACATGGGCCAGATTGAAGTCTGTCTTTATACAGTAGATATACTGCTACAGTTACCATGGATCAGGTCAAAAGATAAGCTCTCTAGAAGACACCTGATGCAGTACTTATCAGGTAAATGGGACATTTCAGTTGACAACGTTAGCAAAAATTACGAAGAGATCTATAAAGTTCTTAATGATTATAGATCTTTTCTAACTAATGTAATAAAATATTTAAAGAAGGCTTTTGATTTCTTCCAAGACTATTTTGTGTACTTAAAACAAAGGAACATGCTGAAAGAAAGCACGGACTATAAAGATCGTGAAAAAGTTTCAGAGTATCGTAAAAAAATATATGCGGGTGTTCTGCGAATACAATCTAATACAAATGACAGATCAGAAGGACGCACAAAAGATGAGCCCTTCAGTACGAATAGAGGAGTTCAGAGTATGTCTGGAGTCATACAAAGCTGACAGAGTCTCAGGAATCCTGGAATACCTCACAGATTATGGAAAAGATGTTAAAAAACTAGAAGCTATTATAAAAGCCTACACGTATTTATTGCAGAATCGCACAGACAAATTCATTCTTAGAGATAAACAAAATTTCATTTTGGCCAATATTGTGCTTCATTGTATTTCTCCAAGTTCTCCCCACATTGCGCCAGTTGATTCCCTGAAACAGTATCTTAGAGAGATTCTGCAGATCTGCGGTTCGGATCACAAGTACCCAGAACCTTATTTCTTAGCCTCATTACTTTTCTGGCCCCAGAACATTTACCAACTGGATTCTGATTCTCAAAATATAGAAATCTATGTCAACTCTTTGAGAAAATCTTTTAAAAGCAAGTATCGGCACATGAGCCATGCCAAACAGCCCATAGCACATTTCTATCTCGGCAAGAATGCTGGCCTGAAGAGACTAATTCACAAAGGGAAACTGGACCAGAGCTTTTCTGTAGTTCAAGCATCAGTCTTAAATTCTCTCTGGCAAAGTGGGGAAATATGGAAAGAAGCAGAAACCAAGGAATCACTATTACTTTTATATGGCAGAGCTGAAAAGGACCAGATCTATATAGAGTGCGAAAATGGAATCAAGATTCCAGTGAGACCTGCTTACCTTGGACAACTGAGAAGTGGTAAAAGTATTGAGCGAGTGTCTTTCTTCTTGGGGTTTTCCATGGAAGGTCTAATCGCTTATAACATCGAAAGCCTATAAAATCTTACCTGTTTGTACCAATCTGGACCTACAGCAAAATGTTTGGGTGTATAGGGACTATAACCTAAACATTTTTATAACCTAACACTAAAGAAACGTGTGAACTATTGAGAATTTATTTTTTTTATTCAAATTTTATATTAGAGAGAACAATGTGCATTTACAAAGTTCAACAATCACCCTTGCAATGCAACAAGACAACCACATAAAATATGTACAAATAGTATAGACTAAAATAGGAAATGCGGTAGTAAATGACATGAGAACATTATAAAAGTATATTAAACCATTGCATGGCATTATTTTTTCTCAAGATATTTTTATTGAAGCATTGTAAATAACATACAATCAAGAAATAATACACAAAGTAAATCTTGTACAGGAAAATAGCATAAGGCATTCAACCATGTTATATACGTAAATCACAGTTAAATCAAATGAATAAAACAATAAAGATGGGAAGTATAAATAACAAATAAACATAAAAACATAGAATTTGACGGCAGATAATAACCACTTGGCCCATCTAGACTGCTTTTTTTTTTTTTTTTTTACGTACGTACGTAAAAAAGCTGTAATACAAGTTACATAGTTATAGTGCAAGGATACTAAAATAAGTAGACAAATAGGTACATAGCATGGGTGTATAAAAAAAAACCAAGCCATTTAGGTTAAAAAATAAATAAATAAATAAAATTAAAAAAGTAAATAAAATATAAATAATAATGTAAGTCTGCCCGTCCGCCCCCCCCCCCCCCCCCCAGAACCCTCGAAACCCCGCAATACCCACCACGACTCAGGCAGCATTTAAGTCAAGTGCAATAGGTTGGTCATTATCTATCAGGAGTAATAGGTACGAACAGTGTTATAGAGGCAGTGATGAATTTGGTGTCTCATCTCAATGGCCAATGTGGCGATATGTTTGGGTGTGTAGGCACTATAACCTAAACACTAAAGAAACATATAAACACACCAAAGTCTCTAATACTGTAGTAAAGACAACCACGTAAATTATTTACAAATAGTATAGAAGAAAATAGGAAATGCGGTAGTAAATGACATGAGAACATTATAAAAGTATATTAAACCCATGCATTGTATTTTTATACCAATGAATTTCAGCAATTTATCAAAAGATCTTTAGTGTTATGCATTATTATATTTATGCTGTCCCATTGACATTTGGCATGAACTGTATATTGTATATATTTAATTAAACGTGCTTTTAAAATGTACCAAGCTTGAGTTAAAATCCAATAACTATTAATATCTCAACGATGTCCATGCATACAAAGAATTATTCCACATAAAATGAAGAACCTTGAAATTGGTGGAGCACACTATGTTAACATTGAATATAACATTTGCTTGCCTTGGATTAGTCTACCTGGTTCATCTGGTCACTTAACCCTCTAGCGGAGCCATGTACAGGAGCAATCGCAGGAGTTCCACAGGGAGCGGGACTTCCAAGTGCTTCCTTCAGAACAAGTGCATGGGGGTGATGGGCAATGGGAGCACCCATCAAGTGTGCACATATGCATCAGGGAGACCTATATTGTAAAGGTTCAATGTGCCATGGTCCTATGTTAAGGTGTTGCTTTCACTTCAACACAGTTTCAATATTTATATATAGCACCAGTCCTGTAATCTACTCCAGGAAGTGGCCATTGTCTGGTTGAGCATGGAGTGGCATGCTGCCCACTTTCTTCCTCCTCCATCAAAATTTGAACATGTGTGGTTTGTTCCAGGCCATGGAGGGGTCAAGGCTAAGTGGCAAGGCTTTTGCCAAGAGTGAGCTGGTTTCCTGTCCTGCACAGTGGTAAATTTCTGATACTGTAGGTCTATTATTGCTACTACAGTATGTAATTTTTGTAGTGTGCCACTTCATAGTCATTGACAGTAATACAATACTCTGAACATCCTTTGTCAATCAACATTGGATTACAAGTTGGTGATATATGAGTTTTTCTCTGTTGTTTTGTTGCTTGAATTGGACTTAAAAGAAAAAAACAATAATGAAATACTACTTAATAAAAAAAAACAAAAATAAAAATAATATATGTTCATCAGCACCAAGATCAGAGAAGACCTTGCTTAACAGCAATCTCATGTTATTATAGAACCTCATGTCTTTAGAGCAGGACCCTCCTTCCTTTTGTTTTCTCTACATAATTATATAATATGTGGGTTGTAATTGCATATATACTGTATGTTAATCTGTAACTGTATATATTTCCCCCCTTTTGTCTACAGTATGTAATCTTTTTGTAAGTATGTATGTATGTATGTATGTATGTATGTACGTATGGCGCAAACTCCTGTGGTGCCATATATATGAAAGATAATAACAATAAAATGATCTGCTCTATAGTACATGTAAACCAATTCTTCAAATTACTAAAACGTCGAGTTACAAATATAGTTACAAATATAATACAATTGTGAAAAATCTGGGGTAATTAGCTCGGCAGAGAGCTGACTCAAGTTTGTAGCTACCATAGATGCAGGAAGGGCAGCTACTATGGGGCCCAGAACTGAGAGGGGCCTACTGTATCTTCCCTATCAAAGTTACATATGTCATATACATTTTTCACCATTGGGTGGTACATAGGGGTCGTTACAAACGTTTGCCTTGGGGCCTACAATATATCTAGTTATGCCCCTGGACTTGCTCATCGTAATGTGGTATAAAATGAACTGCAAGGTATTATAATGTTACATAATGTAAACTGGGGCACTGTAATGTGGCATATTATGAAATGGGGACTCTGGTGTTGTAGCATCCCGGGGTTGGCGGGTATGTCTAAATGGTTGGAAGAGGTATCACTAGTATTGGGTAGCTATATGACAGACCTTTTCCATAAAATGTTTTTCCCCGTACCTTGTTTGTAGTGCCTTGATCAGAGAGGTAGGATAGATTGATATGAACCAGGAGTGAGACAGCAACTCCAACAGGATGTCCTTTTATTGAGCCGCAATGAACTCTGGATTAAAGAGGGCGATCAGTTGTTTGGCAAAAATAAGATAATCACAAGCATGACATGGCATCAAAGAAGATTGGTAAATCACAGTTATTAAAGAAGATTGGTAAATCACATTTAACTTTAGCTAATGGCACGCAGAAAACAATTGGTAATTCAAAAGGACAATCAATCTAATCACATATATATATTCTTATTCCATTGTATGGTAATGAGAAGAGTGATGAAAAATTCAATTCACAATGACAATCTCCATATTCCTAGCTTTCCCTAACAAGGATGTTGCAATCTTCACCGGCAAATAATGTTGGAGTTCACTTTAAATCCTGAGGTGCCACAGTTTCGTAATGGGATAATGGCACATGTGAATACAAGTAATCCTGGGTTAGTACGAATGTCACTGTAACCCAGTCTTATTCAAAAAGGAGGAATGGCTGCAGATGCACTTTGCAATCATTATTAGAAATTAGAATATATGAGAGGTTGTTAGCATATAATTGGGCAATAATATGGACTTGCCCACCGCATCAAGGTCACCTCTATCGAGCAAGTCCCTAACACTTTGGGGTTCACATCCTGGGTGCAGGGCACCCCCAAACCAGCCCTGTCAAAAACCACCCCAGGGCATCACACTAGTAGAAAATAGTGAGGTGTAATAAAGAATAGGATAAGCAGAAGTGCCTCTCATTATATACTGTATTATAATTTATAGTAATGATTGCATAGTGCATCTGCACCCATTCCTTCTAGTGTAGTACCATAAATCTCAGCAGATAGCACCTCTCATTAAAACCACTAGGGTGTGCCGTCTAGACCCATTCCCCTTGTATTATTCAAAAAGGATGAAGCTAGTGAAGGTATTGTAGTGTATATTCACAAATACAGCTTACTTAGTAGCAAAGGGTTCCTTGGGCAAATAAACATAAATGAGTCTCTCTCACTCTTCCACATGTGTGTAGGAGCGGATTTACCGCTAGGCACCTTAGGCAGCTGCTTAGGGCAGAGCCGGATTGAGGGGGGGCCTGGCGGTACGTACCCTGGGCCCCCTTTTATAAAAGGGCCCCCCGCCACCCGTACACAGATCATACCTTCGATTTGCGGCGCTGCGCTCCTCCGGCAGCTCCCTATAGGTTGCCCTGGCAACCGAAACAGCAGCGGCTCCAGCGCCGCATAGAAGTTCAGGACAGCTGAGCGACAGCTCAGCTGTCCAATGGTGTAAAGGTGCACTAGGCCTCCCCCGCCCCCCACCCGCCTGGGACAACCTCTTCTTCCGCGTCTCAGACCAGCATATTATAGATTCATAGGGCATCGCAAAAGCCATCTCTGCAAGAGCCCTCCCCCTGCGCTGCATAGTGTGTCTGAGCCAGCTGCACCGGATGATGACACACACAGTTGCTGGCGGGCGCAGGACCCTATGTGAGCACCGCCATTGACACAGTTGCTGACTAAAGAAAGGACCCTGCATCCTGACTATCACAGCGCCGGGAGCACCCAAACTGTACTGATGGCAGCAGCCAAGGCTGATTTGACCTGTCAGCTCTTGTCGGTGAGGAGAAGACCCGCGGAAAAGGAAGACTGAATGGGGAGCCGAGACAGAGGAACAGAGAAGAGAAAAAAGGGCAAGTAAACTACAGCACTTTGATGGAGAGAGCAAAACATAAGGGACACACAGTCACACACAGTAATGGACACAGATTTGGGGGGGGGGGGGTTGAGACTAATGGACACATGAGGAAGACGGGGGAAGAGAATATAGATATGGATGATGAGGAGGGGAAGGTGGACATCATAATGGACACACAACACACAGGAGGCGGGAGAGTGCACCATATTGGACACACCGTGGGGGGGGGGGGGGCGCACAATAATGGTTACTGCAGAGGATAGGGGATAAACATAATAATGGACAGTGGGGGTTGTAAGAGAACACCAAAATAGAGACATAGGGGGAGCAGGGGAGGGAGAGAGGACAATAATGGATACAATGGAGGGAGAAGGATTATAATAAAGGACATAGATTATCAGGAGAAGGTGGTACAAGAGCATAAAAATGAACACAGAGGAGAAGAAAGGAGAGAGAAATACAATAACTGACAGAGAAGTGGGGGAGAGATCATAATAATGGACACAAATGAAAAGGGGGCAGGGGGTGAGAGCACAATACTGGGCACAAATGAGGAGGAAATTGGGACACAATGATGGAAAATGGACATAATAGTGGACAGACACAGATGAAGAGAAGGGGTAAGGGAGGTACACAACACAGAACAAACAGATGAGAAGGAAGCGAACATTAATGGAAATACAGATGAAAGTGGGACGAGCACAATACAGTATTTACAAATGAGGAGTTACTGTAGCATAATATAAAACATACAAGGGAGGGGGAAAGCAATACTGGTAAAGGGGAGTGAAAGCAACACACAACAAATAGACACAGAGGATAGCAATCAGACAAATGAAAGGACAGAGGACAAGTAAAAAAAAATGTCAGCAGTAGTAACATTAGTATAAAGGCTTCATGTCAGTGGATCAGGGAGTGTTTGAGAGATGGTATCTAATCATTGTAAAAAGTTCTGGATACAACACAGATTGATGGGCAAGAGGTATTTCAATGGGTGGTAGGTGAAGTACTGTAGTGTAGTGTATTAAAGGCAGCAACACATGTGCATGAACAAAGGTGATGTGATATATGCCCACCCCATGGGTAACAAATATTGGCCTACCAAAATGTGTGTGGTTAACAGGGCCTTTTTAATATGTGAAGAGGTGAGGGAGGTTGGGATGGTTGAACCTCACCCCTACAGCACTGGTTGCGCCCCCTGCGGCACACAATAGTCCCTTCTTAAATTTCAGCTCCAGGCCCATGTGGACCTTAATCTGGCACTGAGTAGAGTGTGGAGCCAGCGTGCATGGAAGGGCAAGCTCTCTTGTGTCACAAGCAGCGTGCCAGCTGCAGAGAAAAAAAGTAAGCTGGCTGTATTTTTTTTTTAATCATCATGCTGTCATAATGTTGTTTTTTTATTATACTGCTGTTTATAAAATTGGCTGTGTGTGTGTGTGTGTGTGTGTGTGTGTGTGTGTGTATGTGTGTGTGTGTGTGTGTGTGTGTGTGTGTGTGTATATGTATGTGTAATGTGTGTGTGCATATATATATATATGTGTGTGTGTGTGTGTGTGTGTGTGTGTGTGTGTGTGTGTGTGTGTGTGTGTGTGTGTGTATATATGTGTGTATGTGTATATATATATATATATATATACACAACAAATCTGAGGGCGCTAACGGCTTGTTAATCCATTACAGACAATCAAAATGTTTTAAAAATGTATTCATAAAACAGACTATATCTTCATTTCACAGTGTTAATAACATTATCACCATACAGGATGGATATTCAATCTGACATGTATATATTCCAATATGCACCAATTAGGTTTGATCAGATGCAGAACCCAATTCCAATATGCACCAATTAGGTTTGATCAGATGTAGAACCCGACGCGTTTCGTCCCTTAGGACTTCCTCAGGGGTATTAGATCTGAATGAACAAAAAAGTACAGTAACTTAATAAATTCACAATACATAATTATATAAAACCATCCAGACCCATTGGTTAGATACGTGTTACAAATAAAAATCCATAATTTGGACTAAAATATGATAGTTACCTAAACGCATTAATTATATAGTGACTATTTTAATAGTGCCAGAATACAGTGAAGATAGAGCAGGTGACATGAAATATGATATTGCTTAATATACATACCAATAAATGTCTGAGGCTAATAACTCCAGACGATATCCATATTTAAAAGATCAAGATAAACCTAGACCAATATTGGACCTATAGTAAAAATAATTATTTATTATACGTGGGAATTTTTTCAAAATAGTTCACCCATGTGATGGAAATATGAACAATATACATACCGATCGGACTTATAGACCGATATCAGGCTAAAAGTTTTTAGCGATCAAAAAAGAGAAGAGTAGGTCTATAAATTTATACCAGACCTACAACAGAAAAATTATATTCAAGTAGGAGACTCACCAAGAATTATTAAAACCACCATTGTGAAAGAGATAATGTTTGAATACATACCCATATACTGTATGTTTATACGCAACACTGGATAGATTAAAAATAGTTGGCCTCAAATCATGAAGTTTGAGTGCCTAAAAACATTATAAATTCATAATTAAAATTTTGAATTCATAATAATATATAATAGCAAATTACCTTGTATCAAAAACCCCAATAGGCTGGATTTACAATCTGTATATAATCTCACAAATAAATAAAGTCCATTTAAACTACATATATTCATTTTACTATATAGAAGTACTGAACCAATAGAGCAGTATAACTTACTTCAATGCTGCCACCTCTCTCAAGATCCAGTGAATGACTGAGAGTGGTGCTATATCCTCTTATTTATACCCCCTTATAGGTGACCTCATTTCCCCTTACTTCAGATTGGTTGATCCTCAACAACCAATTTACCTCTATTACATACTTATGTGAGGGGATCTAACTACACCCTCCATGTAATAATATATACCAGGCGCTTTCCAGTAGGATATTTAGTATAATACCCGCGTGGAAACCCATGTACTCAACATGCGTTCCACGACCGGGTATATACTTCCGGTCAATGCGTTCCACCGCCGTTACTTCCTGGCTGGCGGAGGCGGACGTACGCCACAGAGGCGGACGTCCACTACAACAGGGGGAGAGGGGGCTCCACCGCGTCATAGAGGTTGCCATAGCACCCAGTTACAACGGTTGTCATAACAACCGTACGGCGCTGTTAGTTATAACCTCGTCAAACAGGTTGCTATGGTTCCCTATAATGGCGGTCGCCATAACAACCGGGCGGTACATTTAATGACAGCCAGGTAAAACGAGGAAGGTGCTTTTTATTATGCACTTTACCTCGTCATATTCAACCTAGCATCAAGTAATGATAGTTGCCATAACAACTATGACACAAATTCACCAGCTACACGACTCTAATAAAAACATCTATAAGAACCTATATCCAGATTAATCTAAACCCAAACCTTTCTTATCATAAGGGCCCCTCATCAATAAGACTATCATCTATATTAAGCACCTTTACTATTAGCTACTCAAAGGTTCAATACTTCCATATTTACAGACAAAAAATGACACTCGTAATATCATATTATACCCATATAAAAATACATATATAATACACTTAACAATAGGCCTGTATTAGCATATTCTCATATTTATACAGAAGATAATTCAGATAAAGGAGGCAATATCAATCCCTTTGTTTAGACCAAAGGGCGTTAATGAGTTAATTGTATATAGCCAAAAACTGTGTGTGTGTGTGTGTGTGTGTGTGTGTGTGTGTGTGTGTGTGTGTGTGTGTGTGTGTGTGTGTGTGTGTGTGTGTGTGTGTGTGTGTGTGTGTGTGTGTGTGTGTGTGTGTGTGTGTGTGTGTGTGTGTGTGTGCGTATATACATAGTAACATAGTAACATAGAATCTGAGGTTGAAAAAAGACAATTGTCCATCGAGTTCAACCTATTTGTGGTGTCCTATGCATGATGATTTGACTAAAATTTCTGACTGATGCTGCTGTCAACCATTGCATTTTATCCCTATTTATAGTAACTATAATGCATGACTATGCACCATACCCCTGGATATCCTTATCCAATAGGAATTTATCTAACCCATTCTTAAAGGTGTTGACAGATTCCGCCATTACAACTCCCTCGGGCAGGGAATTCCAAACACGTATTGTCCTTACCGTGAAAAAGCCTTTACGCCGTATTGTGCGGAATCTCCTTTCCTCTAACCTGAGCGAGTGTCCACGAGTCCTCTGTGTTGATCTAACCAAAAACAGGTCCCGCGCAAGCTCTGTGTATTGTCCCCTTATATATTTGTAGATGTTGATCATATCCCCTCTTAGTCTCCGCTTTTCCAATATAAACATGCCTAGTGTTTCAAGCCTTTCCTTGTATTCCATCGTCTCCATGCCCTTAATTAGTTTGGTCGCCCTCCTCTGTACCTTTTCAAGCTCCAGGATATCCTTTTTGTAGTACGGTGCCCAGAACTGTACACAGTATTCAAGGTGTGGCCTCACTAGTGATTTATATAACGGGAGTATAATACTCTCGTCCCTAGCATCAATACCCCGTTTTATGCATGCTAATATCTTATTAGCCTTCTTTGCTGCAGTCCTACTTTGGGTACTACTGCTTAGCTAATATATATATATATATATGTGTGTGTGCATATATGTGTATATATATATATATATATATATATGTGTGTGTGTGTGTGTGTGTGTGTGTGTGTGTGTGTGTATATATATATGTATGTGTGTGTGTGTGTGTGTGTGTGTGTGTGTGTGTGTGTGTGTGTGTGTGTGTGTGTGTGTGTGTATATATAAAAATTGCCTGCCCCATTCTTAGGAGCCCCACTGTTTGAAGAGCCCCGGGCCCCCCATAGCCTTAATCCGGCTCTGGCTTAGGGCCCGGATCGCCGAAGGGGCCCGGCCGGTGACCGCAGCAGAGTTCAGCGCCAGTGACACCCGCCACTGTCATCTATGTGATCAAAGACACGGCCCCCACCTACTGCCATTGGTGTGATCACAGCTGCGGCGCCTGCTCTCATTGGTGTGATCACAGCCGCTGGCTGCGCTTGCTGTTGCTAGAAAGATATTGGGGCTCGGGGGGGCGGAGTTTGTGTACACCGGGAATACCCGCGGTGACCTCTCTCTTGGACCCTATTGCTGCTGTACCTGACGCTGCCGCATGCATGTGGGAGCGGGTTTGTGTGCATCCTACCAACCTCTCTCTAAGTGGGCTCCTGTCCCTTTTCTCTCTGTCCCTGCTATCAGATCACGTTCTCTGCACCCTTTTTCCATTGATTAGGTCATTTACACAAAAAGAGAGGCAGTTCCTCAACTGTGCCTCTGTCTCCCTCCCCATCTGTTCCTCTATCCATTTCCATTGTCTGTGCCTCTGCCTCCCTCCATTATCTGAACGTCTCCCTCCCTCCCAATCTGTGCCTGTGCCCCCACCCCATTATCTGTGCCACTTCCCCTTTCCATTATCTGTGCCTCCACCCCTGCTCTTTCTGTTACTTTCCTTCCTTCCATTACCTGTGCCTCCACCACCATCACTTTATGTCTTCCTTCCTCATCTGTGCCTTTGGCCCTCCTCCCCGTCTATGCCTCTGCACCCCCTCTCTCCCACTACCATCTGTGCTTCTGCGCTTCTGTGCTCCCATACTTAAGACTGGTGATTGTGTGCTGATCAGAAGTATCAATTATTTCAGCGCTGCTTTACTGAACCAAACTATGGGGGTAATTCAGACCTGATCGTTGCAGCAAATTTGTTAGCAGTTGGGCAAAACCATGGTGGTCATTCCGAGTTGCTCGCTCTCTAGCTGCTTTTAGCAGCATTGCACACGCTAGGCCGCCGCACTCTGGGAGTGTATTTTAGCTTAGCAGAATAGCGAACGAAAGATTAGCAGAACTGCTACAAAATATTTTCTTGCAGTTTCTGAGTAGCTCCAGACCTACTCCTAGATTGCGATCAGCTCAGTCCGCTTAGTTCCTGGTTTGACGTCACAAACACGCCCTGCGTTCGGCCAGCCACTCCCCAGTTTCTCCAGCCACTCCTGCGTTTTTACCTGGAACGCCTGCATTTTTTAGCACACTCCCTGAAAACGTCCAGTTTCCGCCCAGAAACACCCACTTCCTGTCAATCACACTACGATCACTCGAGCGTTGAAAAAACGTCGCTCGAGCTTGTGTAAATCTACTAAGTTTTATGTAAAATAATTACTAAGCGCATGCGCGCTGCGTAACATGCGCATGCGCATTTTCCACATAATCGCTGATTTGCGAAAATCGGCAACGAGCGATCAACTCGGAATGACCACCCATGTGCACTGCAGGGGGGGCAGATATAACATGTGCAGAGAGAGTTAGATTTGGGTGGGGTGTGTTCAAACTGAAATCTAAATTACAGTGTAAAAATAAAGCAGCCAGTATTTACCCTGCACAGAAACAATATAACCCACCCAAATCTAACTCTCTCTGCACATGTTATATCTACCCCCCCTGCAGTGCACATTGGGGGTAATTCAGAGTTGATCGTAGAGGTGCTAAATTTCGATAATTTACTCTGACATGCGGGGGGACGTCCAGCTAGTCCGCCCCGCATGTCAGGTCCCCGTCCCCCCGCACAAGTACAAAAGCATGCACAGCGGCGATGCTTTTGTACTTGACAAGTAGTTCCCTACCTGCGCAGCTCCTGCGCACTGGCATGGAGCTACTTGTCGCATCCCGGGTCGCAGCGGCTGCGTGTGACGTCACACAGCTGCCATGGCCCGCCCCCGCACGGTCCAGGCCTGCATTGCCAGGACCGCGCCCCCAAAATGCGGTAAAACGCCGTCGGCTTGTCCCCTCCCACCAAGCGAATGTCTCAGCCTGTCAATCAGGCAGAGGCGATCGCTGGGCTGAGATGCTGATGGCGTCTCTGGCATGCGCAGTTCAGACCTGATCGCCCGCTGTGCGAAAACGCACAGCAGCGATCGGGTCTGAATTAGCCCCATGGTTTTGCCCAACTGCTAACAAATGTTCTGCTACGATCAGGTCTGAATTACCCCCTATGTCAGGTAAGCACAGTTTACAGTATCTTTAATAAATGTACTTTTTTTTTCTTATTTCATTTTATTTAATTATTTTTATATTTTATTTAAACGCAGCTTTTTTGAAACCTTATTTTTTTAAAGCATTCTTTATATAGTTAGCATTTATTTTTATATATATATTTTTTTTTACACTATACTGTATTTGTGTGTGCAGAGGTCTCTGGGGTATGTGGCGCACCCCAGAACTGTTGGTGAGCATCACAGCACTTGTTTGCACTGGGTGTCAGGGTGTCAAGTTATACCCCTTTCAGACCTCCAGCAATAACCTGGGTTATTGCACCTGACGTGCAGCAACCCTTGTTGCTGCGCAGTCTGAAAGGGGCCAGTTTAAATAACCTGGGTCGAGCAGGATTGAACACGCGTTCAACCCGGCTCACAGTGCAGAGTGAATGGGTATGCTGGGTCAATGCGACACGGGACTTATTCACGGAACAGGAAGAGGTGGCGCTTGGAGATCCATTCATCTCCAAGTGCCACCTGACGTCACCAACCCAGCAATAGGCGGCCTGTCAGTCTGAAAGAGGTCTCAGCCGGGTCGCACCCGGGAAGTACCATGTCTATGGGTCCCGGCTTTAAATGGCCGAAATGGGTACAACATTTCTATGTCTACTGGGTCAGCAGGGGGGGCAGCCTGTTTCATTTGTGCTGGACCTCACAGTTTTTGATGGCGGCACTGCTTCCGGGCCACTGCAGACTGTCAACACAGTGATTTGACAGCTGCCAAAGTCCCCTCTTCCATCCTCTGCCATCCCCTCTGGATATCCACCCAGCCCTTCTCCTCCCTCTATACCGCCTACGTTCCCCCAGATATGCAGCTGAGCTACTTGCGGTGCCCCAGAAATTATCACTCTATACTGTAATGTAGCTACGGAGCGTATGTCCCCAACTACCTTATAATCAATCCTACGCTTCTTCTCCATAATGACGGGCTATAGTGTTAATGATCCTGGCACCACCGACTTAATGAGTGAGGTGGACGAGCAGACATCAGCTACTGCAGCCGCAAATGTAATAGTTGCCCTCGGTATATGTGTGTGACACTGCGATACTACTGGTATCTACTGTACAACCTACCGTATGTCCCACCCTCCGCCTTGTAGTGCAAGATAGAATAGAGCTTTCGGTTTCCAGTCTCTTTTCATTATACCATTTTCAATATTTATAACTAGTAACTAGTCAGTAACAAATCCAGTATCATTTAACACAGTAAAGTACCAAGATGTGAGCAGTAGGCTTACCATATTGCCAATGCAAATGCCCACATTTTGGGAGGAGGTGTTTGTGGGAAAATAATGGGTTTTGGTTCACGTGGATAACAGTACATATGCACTTCACTTATCCTCTCTCAGTCCCCCCTCTCTCTCTCTACTTCTCTCTCCACTCCACCTTTATCTCTCTTCCCTCTCTCACATTCTCTCTCTCCTCTCTCTGCTTCTCTCTCTCCTCTGTGCCTCTTTTATCTGCCTCCTCCTCTACTCTCTGTGCCTCTCTATTTGCTCTCTCTGCCTCCTCCTCTCCTCTCTGTTCCTCTCTATTTGCTCTCTCTGCCTCCTCCTCTCCTCTCTGTTCCTCTCTATTTGCTCTCTCTGCTTCTCTCCTCTCTGTGCCTCTCTCTCTCTCTCTCTGCTTTTCTTTTTCCTCTTTTTGACTCTTTATCTCTCTCTCTGCTTCTTTTTTTTCCTCTCTTTGCCTCTCTCCTCTCTGCCTCACTCTTCCCTTTCTCCTCTCTCTGCCTAGCTCTCTGCCCCCTCTGTCTCTCCTCCCTGTGCCTCTCTTTCTCTCTCTGCACCCCCTCTCTCCTCTCTGCCTGCCTCTCTCTCTCTCTGCTTTTCTTTTTCCTCTCTTTGCCTCTCTCCTCTCTGCCTCACTCTTACCTTTCTCCTCTCTCTGCCTCGCTCTCTGCCCCCTCTCTTCTCTCTGTGCCTCACTTTCTCTCTCTGCACCCCTCTCTCCTCTCTGCCTGCCTCTTTCTCTCTTCTCTGCCTCCCCTCTTTCTCTCTCTTAAATGTCTACCGCCATCTCCCATCTCGCTTCTTGTACCTGTCCAGGGTCTCTCTCTCTCCCATTTGTTGTTCCTTCTCTCTCTGTGGAGCAGATGTACTAAGCTTTGGAGAGGGATAAAGTAGAGAGAGATAAAGAACCAACCTGCTCCTGTTATTTTTCCAGCACAGCCTGTAACATGGCAGGTAGTAGCTGATTGGCTGGTACTTTTTCTCTCTCTCCACTTTATCACTCTCCAATCTTTAGTACATCTCCCCCTGAAACTGCAACACAAACTTCTCACAACAGGGGGATGTCCACTGCCAGCTCCCCCTAAAAGAAAAGTATAGATCAGCCCCTGTTGTTCGGGGACGATTCTGTTCATCTCCAGCCTCTATCCCCAGCAGTAGCACTCCCAGCAGGAGCGTGGCTACTGGGAAAGCTGCTGCTGGTGTCGGGGGCTGGAGACAGGGGCGTATCTACCCATTGGCCAGGATGGCACTCACCAGGGGCGCAAGGCAAGAAGGGGGCACCGCCTGGCGGTGCCACCCGCAGCCAAAGGGTAGAAGAGTAGTACTGTCAGGCTGTACCTGGTGAGAGTCTGTTACTTCGGGCGCGGCGCCGGTGTCCGTCAGCACTGCACTGCACTAGTGATCAGACTAGTGTCCGGCAGCACCGCACTTGTAATCAGACTCAAAATAAACTACAGCTCCCAGCAGCCCCTTGTTTCTGGCAGCTCCCGGCAGCAAGGGCTGCTGGGAGCTGTCGTTTATTTTGAGTCTGATTACAAGTGCGGTGCTGCCGGACACTAGTCTGATCACTAGTGCAGTGCGGTGCTGACGGACACCGGCAGTAACACACTCTCACCCAGAGCCCTGTTATCGCAGCCAGCCAGGAGGAGAGAGGAGAATTAGGACGGAGGCTGCAGCAGCAGCACACAGAGCCGGATCTCTGCTCACACAGGCAGGAAGTGACTTTACTTTCACTTTCTGGCTGCCCTGTGGCTGAGCGGGTGTGGTTCATCAAATCGACAGTAATGTTTGGGTCGACCACTAAAGGTCGACAGGCACTAGGTCGACAGGGTGGGAAAGTCGACAGGGTTTCTATGTCGACATGGTCTAAGTCGACAGTTCAAAAGGTCAACATGAGTTTTTCAAGTTTTTTTGGTGTCGTTTACTCCGTACAGTGACCGGGAAGCCCAATTAGTGCACTGTGTCCCCTCATTTGGCTCGCTTCGCTCGCCGTACTTCGCTGCGCTCGGTACAGGTTACTATTCCCAGTCGTAGTCGACGTGGATCGTTAAGTTAAGTATGAAAAAGTTCAAAAAAAGAATTAAAAAACAAACAAACAAACTCATGTCGCCCTTTTGACCTGTTGACCTATAGTGGTCGACCCAAACATTGTCGACCTAGACACTGTCGATCTTCAGACTGGATCCCGGCTGAGCATAGAAGAAGCCAGGCACTGAGCCTGCGTAGCCAGGACCCTGCCCCAGCACTGCAGCATCACAGCACAAAGGTAAGATATGGATGGGGTAATGGGGGACTTATGGGGAGAGGAAGGTGGCTAATAACACTGCTATGGGGGGGACCTATGAGGAGTGGGGGAAGGAGGGTATTGACACTGCTATGTGGGAGTGGGAGACCTATGAGGAGTGGGGGAAGGGGGGTAATGACACTGCTATGTGGGAGTGGGAGACCTATGAGGAGTGGAGGAAGGGGGGTAATGACACTGCTATGGGTGAGGGGGCATAGGCATGCACACGGTTGGTGGCATGTGTGCACAGGCGCCCCCTGATGTTGGGCACCCCCCACATGCCTAGTCAGACACTGCACAAATATTTAATATAGAACCAGCCCTGGCCAGCACTTGCTGACTAATTACACATAATACACACTATGCAGTCACAATGTGCGGGTACCATCTCTTCCCAGCTCCCATTGTGACACTGTCCACCATGATTCCTAACCTGCCAAAGGAGTGGACACCGCATACCAGGAGAAGGTTCTGTGTGTGAGCTGCACTTGCTGATAATGTGTCTGATAGGAAGGGGGATCCCTGTACTAGGGGGAAATAATCTGTCTGAGGGAGCAAGGTGCAGGTGTGAGAGATGGAAAGTGGGAGTGAGGTGCAGGTGTGGGGGATAGAAGGTGGGAGCAAGGTACAGGTGTGAGACATGGAAGGTGGGAGTGAAGTGCAGGTGTGGGGAATAGAAGGTGGGAGCAAGGTACAGGTGTGAGACATGGAAGGTGGGAGCGAGGTGTAGGGGAGATAGAAGGTGGAACCAAGGTACAGGTGTGGGAGATGGAAGGTGGGAGCCAGGTGCAGGGGAGATGGAAGGTGGGAGCGAGGTGCAGGGGAGACGGAAGGTGGGAGTGAAGAAGAGGTGTGAGAGATGGAAGGAGGGAGTGAGGATGGAGGGAGTGAGAGGTACAGGGGTGAGACTGAGAGATGGAATGAGGGAGTGAAAACTGCAGGGCTAAAGAGTAACAGAGGGCATGAGAGGTGCAAGAGGTGAGAGGTGCAAGGGGGTAAGTAAGGGAAGGAGGGGTGACATATGAGACATTAAGGCGTTAGGCATCCTGGCAGTCGGAAAGCTGATGCCAGCATCCCGAAATTGCTCGGAATGACATAGATAGCGATGCAGTATGCCAAAATCCGGATCGAGTTGGTGCCAAGCCGCGTGGGTAGGTTAGGGTTAGGCTGCGAGGGTGGGAGGGTTAGAGTTAGGCTGCAGGGATGGAGATTAGAAAGGGTGGGTTAGGGTTAGCCACCACTGAAGAGGCTGGGGGGTGGCGGGTTAGGGTCAGGCTGTAGGTTAGGGTTAGGGGGGAGGGATGGTGTAGCGTGAATACAAGACACTACTGTGTGGCATAATTTGAATTGGAAGAACTATTGTGTCCACGCCCTTCCCTCACAAGACCATGCCCCATTTTCAATACTCACACCTTATTTCAAATGTGTGTAGGGGGTGGGGGTGGGGGGCGCCAGCCCCTTACTTTGCCAGGGGCGCTCGGACCCCTAGATACACCCCTGGCTGGAGATGAGCAGAATCGGTCTCCACGCTGCCCAAGAGGAGGCTCCGGAATCTGCAACCTCTGCAGGAGTTCAGGTAGGACCTGTGCTGCTGTTGCTTCATGGACAATGCGAGGGAAGGAGGCACAAACAGCAGGAACAGCTAGGAGCGGTGATAACAGGATAAAGTGCTATGGATTGTAAGAGGATGGGGGGCCCCAAATCGGTGTCTTACTCAGTGCCCCATGAAGTCTAAATCCACCTCTGCATGTGTTGAATATATCTCTCAACAGTACTTAAGCATGGAGTGTTTGTCTTAGCTGTACTCAAACAGGCTGGTTTGTAAGATGTTGCGCTGTAAGGCAGTATTACACTGCTTGTTCCATTTACAATGTGCAGCGTGTAACAATGGATACTTGGGCTTGGCACTTGGTTTGCCTGTGGTTCGTGACAATAACAGTCTCTGTGTACTCACTCAGAACTTCTGTGGAAGAGGTACTCACTAGCTGGACCTGTTTTAGCTGTTCCTCACTGCACAAGATGGCTGTGGCGTCCGCCCCTTTCAGTAGGCCTGACGGTGCCCAATCTCAGGCTGCGACATCTCACACTTGCTCACCCGGTTCTCTGCTTCCCGGTAGCACCCACTGCTTCTGCTCTGCAGCGCGGCTCTCACCACCAGCGTGACTATGCGGTTTGTATCCGTTACTCAGCTCCCACTCTGCTCCTCACTCAGCGTGTCCTGCACCTCTAATCACTTCCATTCGACCCCTCCTTCTTCCCCACAAGGCTCCTCTGCTCCTAGACTGCCTTGTCCAATCCACACTGTCAAATATTGCAGTACACACATCACGTACAAACAACACACAGATGGCCTCCGCGCGTGTACTTGTTCTGCTGTGCGTGCACATATTCGCAATTTGCGTATGGTCGCTCCCGCTGTCGTGCGCATCAGCGCGTGGTATGGGTATTTACGGTAGAGTTTGTGAACGCATGGAGAGCTATCAAAACACATTACATATTTAATCCAAATAGTGCACAATGTACACATAGTCCCCCTGCACCACACCAGAAAATAACAACAGTTTAAATGGTTTCAGAACAAAGGGATTCACCTTTACAGAATAGGAGGGGACAGAACAAGGTCATAAGGTGGTGTTTGGTATCCAGCTGTAGGGTATTTTAAGGGTAACATTCCGGCTTTGGTTTGAGGAAGATCGCATGTTCCTGCGGATAGTTATGTGCAGAAGCAGAATATAGATATAAACTGTATTTACTGTACATTATGTATGCGGCGGGAATCCAGAGAAGACCACCCACAAGAGCAGTTAGAACAGACATCGCCCACCAATTCAAATCGACCTATGACCTCTCCTGTACTGTAAAAGTGCATTCTTGTGTCCAATGGACAAAGGTATTACAGTATCCATTGTATTGCTTTTGGAAGAATTGTATAAATAAAGCCTGCTGCAGCCTGGTCTGGCACAAGACTCACAAAGTTATCTATCAGATGCCCGGGGACCGGCCGGGTTGCGCAAGCTTGTCCACTCACATATGTAACATTGAATGTAGCCATTTACTCTGTTATATTGTATTGTATTATTTGTACTGTAACCCCCTTTCAGCAATAATCCACTGTGGTGTCGGAACCCAGCGGTTAAATCACAATTGGTGTCGTGTCTTCATTGCCCTGCTAAGGTTTAAAGTGTTTTATCATTGCATTGCATTACTGTAAAGGTTTAAAGTGTATCTCTGGGTGTGCGCACGCTGTGTGTACTTTGTACCCCCAGCGCGGCGTTTGTACGCTAAGTCCGTACAGTGATACGGGACTCCGTATGCAAACAGTGTATAAGGTACGTAGCGTGTGTACTAAGTTTAGCGGCCGCAGCGGCTCCATGGTAAAGTGTATTTTAAGTGTGTATAAGGTATAGCTTTCTTTCCTGTAAGATAATCGACATTATCAACACTCAGCATCTGGACCACGTGATCGGAGTAGGGTCTGTCCTTAACTCCTGCTGTAACAGCACATCACATTCTTTTTCTGTCTTTAGTAAATACCTGTCACACAAAATCGACAGAAAATCGGCTGAAAACTAAAATTGACTTTTAGTAAATATACCCCCTGGTGTCATTCCACTCACTGCCCTCTTCCAGAAGGATGGCCTTGCAGCCTAGATGGGGAAAAGTCTGAATGAGGCAGACCCCTGCAGCCGATACAATGGCTCACTTATCACTATGTTGCTTTATCAATAATGAGAGGTAATGTTCCTTACTATTGTGGGTGTATGGGATATACTCAGGCATTTCTCTGAACTTCAGCAAGCCAAATATGACATGTGGTTACCCTAGTAACCCTGGAAGATACAGCAAGAAAGTTTGTATGTCATACGTATGGCCAGGGCCGGACTGGGACTAAAAAAAGGCTCTGGCATTTTTGAAGCACACAGTCCCACCTCGGTGTCAGCATCTGACTCCTCCCCTTACTATTCCTGACTCATCCTACTTCTTAGTCTATGCTCTTACAAATATAATTAATATTACAACAACATACAAGTGTACATCATTCTCTATTAAAATACACACAACCAGTGGTTGAAGTAGAAATGTTGAAGTGGGGGTATGGAAAAGTAAAGGTTGTAACTAAGCGCGTGCCATCGGCGTGCGCGCGCCGGAGAGGGGTTGTGGCCACTCAAAAGGGGGTTTGTCCTTCAGTGTAGTTTACCACACCATATACCCCTTATACACATTATGCACCACAATAGTAGGACCCCTTATACTATCTAGTACTGGTGCCCTTTCACATTATACCACACAGTATGAGTCGAAATTCACATTATACCACACGGTATGAGTCGAAATTTACCTTATAGCACACGGTATGAGCCAAAATTCACATTATAGCACACGGTATGACCCTAAATTCACATTATAGCACACAGAATGAGCCGAAATTCACATTATAGCACACAGAATGATCCGCAATTCACATTATAGCACACAGAATGAGCCGCAATTCACATTATAGCACACGGTATGAGCCAAAATTCACATTATAGCACACGGTATGAGCCAAAATACACATTATAGCACATGTAATGAGCCTAAATTCACATTATAGCACACAGAATGAGCTGAAATTCACATTATAGCACACAGAATGAGCCGCAATTCACATTATAGCACACAGAATGAGCCGCAATTCACATTATAGCACACAGAATGATCCGCAATTCACATTATAGCACACAGGATGAGCCGCAATTCACATTATAGCACACAAAATGAGCCAAAATTCACATTATAGCACACAAAATGACCCGAAATTCAAATTATAGCACACTTTACGAGCCGAAATTCACATTATAGCACACAGAATGAGCCAAAATTCACATTATGCCACATGGAATGACACAAAATTCAGGGAGAGTGACAGCAGGAACATAGGGACAGGGAGAGTGACAGAGGGACAGGGAAAGTGACAGCAGGGACATAGGGACAGGGAGAGTGACAGAGGGACAGGGAAAGTGACAGCAGGGACATAGGGACAGGGAGAGTGACAGAGAGAGGGACAGCAAGGGCATACAGTAGGGACTAGGGAGAGAGAAAGGCAGCAGGGTAAAATTACCTATTTATCAGCGGCGGTGCTGAGGATGCTGTGGTCTGCGGTGTGGTGGCTGAGGAGGCTGTGGTCGGCGCAGGGCGGAGGAGGCTGTGGGCCTCGAAGATGGTGCAGAGAAGGAGGCTGTGGGAGCTGGCAGAGGTGCAGAGAAGGACTGAGGGCTGACAATGCTAAATTCCTTTGTCGTATAAACAACCCTTTATGAAGCTAAGAACACTGTACGCTGTTTACTTAAGAAGTACCGTAATGGTACGCTATCTGCGTAGCGATCGCTCAGCCGTAGGCGAGACGCTCAAGCGTCACGTTCGCTCACGGCCCAGTGATCACAGGACACGTTATTGGTTATGTCTAGGGGAATGATTCGCTGTAGCGTAGCATACGCTCGAGACCACGAGGAGGTCACCAGCGATGCAGACGCTTACAACACTATACCTTTATGTTAAAACCTTATACCAATGAAATACACTGAATACCTTAATGTGAGTACAGGGTGTAAGTGCAACCTTGTGTAACCTGACTATCTACAAAGCTGCTTGAGCGTCACCGACGCTCAAGTGAACACTTATCACTATAGAAAATACACAGATACTGGTTTAGGTTCCAAGGCCTATTAACTGTATTATGTCTAATATACTTGTAAAAGGGGATAACAGTACATATGATACACTACAATATAACAGAGACTTCCTAACCACAGAACTAAACAATAAATACAAAAAGACAATACTACACTGACCTAAATGTAATACAATACAATACTATCTAATACAATACAATACTAGCCTAGTCTAGGGGAGATATGAGAGAACAGAACAGAGAGAGAGAGAGAGAGAGGGAGAGATGAGGTGAGAGAAATTGGCTCACAGAAAGACAATGATAACGGAGAGAAACTTACGCACAAAGGGTATGATCGCCTGCGCCTCGATATCCAGCTCCCGGCTATCAGCAGATAACCGTTGATGAGAGAGTGAGAGCTGGATGTGGTCGGCCTGCCTATTTATGCCCCACACACAATGCAATCTCCTGGTCCTACAATCCCATTGTCCATTGGCCGAAGGAATTCGGCCCTGTATCATAACAAAAGGTCATAGGGTGATTCATACAGGTGGGCTGTGACGATTTCCAACAGCTCAGGTGGGTGGGAAACTGGGTTTCCCGCCGCATACCTGAGTATGTGTAATTAATAGAAATGGACATAAACTTCTTATGTCCATAACTATTCGCACGAGCGATTAATACGCTCCAAACCAACACCGGAATATTGCTAATTAAATACTCTTCCGATGGGTACCAAACACTGCTGTATGATTCCTGTTAGACCCTTCGTACGATATAAAGAGGGATTCCTCAGCTCTGGGACATTGTATTTTAACCAAACTTTCAGAATCTATCAAAGGGACCATGATCTATAAACTACATTAATTGTGAACATTTGTAACGAATGAGTCGCACGCTACGACTACATAAACTCTACCGTAAATACGCATACCGCGCCTGCGAGTGCACGTTATTGCGGGTATGCGCATCCACGGGAGAGCGCACGCGCAGCGCGGACCAGTGTGCGGTGCAAATATGGCAACGTGCATTGAGACATTTTTCTGACTTTGACAGGGCACAGGTCTATCCAGTTTAGCTCCTCACTGTACGCCCATCTAGAGCAAAGCAATCTATATTTTAAAGCCAAACAGTGAACCTCACCCATACCGATG
This sequence comes from Pseudophryne corroboree, assembly GCF_028390025.1. NCBI lineage: Eukaryota > Metazoa > Chordata > Amphibia > Anura > Myobatrachidae > Pseudophryne > Pseudophryne corroboree. The sequence continues at coordinate 74,991,296 of NC_086448.1, read as the reverse complement.
TCGGCAGAGGAGGCTGAGGGCAGCGCCGGTGCAGCGGAGGAGGAGGCAGAGGGCGGCTGCGGTGCAACGGAGGAGGAGGAGGCTGTGGTCGGCGTCCTTTGGTGCGGCACTGCAGTGTGGCTCCTATGACTGCGGTGCTACTATTTCAAATCTGCCGTGGACCGGCAGCCAATCAGGAGCAGCCGCGCGGACAAGAGAGAGAGGTGAGGACAAGAGAGAGAGAGAGGTGAGGACAAGAGAGAGAGAGGTGAGGACAAGAGAGAGGTGAGGACGAGGAGAGAGGTGAGGACGAGGAGAGAGGTGAGGATGAGAGAGAGAAAGGAACAAGATTGAGAAAGAGAGGTGGGGATGAGAGAGAGCAAGAGGTGTGGGCAGAGAGAGAGAGAGAGAGGTCAGGACCAGAGAGAGAGAGAGAGGTGAGGGCAAGAAAGAGAGGTGAGGTGAGGACAGGAGAGGTGGGGATGAGAGAAAGAGAGAGAGGTGAGGAGAAGAGAGAGAGAGAGGTGAGGACAAGAGAGAGAGAGAGGTGAGGACAAGAGAGAGAGGTGAGGACAAGAGGGAAAGAGGTGAGGACAAAAGAGAGAGAGGTGAGGACGAGAAAGAGGTGAGGATGAGAGAGGACGAGAGGGAAAGAGGTGAGGATGAGAGGAAAAGAGAGGTGAGGACAGAGAGAGAGAGAGGTGAGGATGAGAGAGGTGAGGACGCGAGAGAGAGGTGAGGACGAGAGAGGGGTCGAGACCTGAGAAACAGAGGTGAGGGCATGAGAGAGAAGGAGCAGGGAGTGCAAGTGAGAGGTGAGGACGAGTGAGAGAGTGAGAGAGGTGAGGACAGGAGCGACAGATAGAGGTGAGGACGAGGGAGAGCGAGTGAGTGAGGTGTGGACAAGAAAGAGAGAGAAAGGCAAGGACAAGAAAGAATGAGAGGAAGGTGAGGACAAGAGAGAGAGAGAGGTGAGGACGAGAGAGAGAGAGGTGATGACAAAAGAGAGTGTGAGAAAGGTGCAGACAGAGAGAGAGGCCGGGACTTGAGAGAGAGAGAGAGAGAGAGAGAGAGAGAGAGAGGTAAATGTGAGAGAGAGGTAAGGGCAAGAGAAAGACAGGTGAGGGTGAGCGAGAGAGGTGAGGACAAGAGACAGAGAGAGGGTGAGGACAAAAGAGAGCTAGAGAGAGGTGAGGACTAGAGAGAGGGGGGTGAGGACAAAAGAGACAAAAGAGAGAGAGGCGAGGACAAAAGAAAGAGAGAGGGGTGAGGACAAAAGAAAGAGAGAGGGGGTGAGGACAAAAGAGAGAGAAAGAGAGGGATGTGGATGGGAGAGAGGTGGAGGACAAGAGAGAGATGAGGACAAGAGACAGAGAGGGTGAGGATAAAGGAGAGATAGCGAGAGGTGAAGACAAAAGAGAGATAGAGAGAGGTGAGGACAAAAGAAAGAGAGAGGGTGGTGAGGACAAAAGAGAGAGAGGTGAGTACAAGGGAGAGAGAGAGAGTAAGGGGGTGAGGAAAACTAAAGAAAGAGAGAGGGGGTGAGGACAGAGAGAGGGAGCGAGGGGGTGAGAACAGAGAGAGAGGAGAGAGAGTCAGCCAGAGCATGTACACTCACACTCACCTTGGCCAGGGGGCAGCACTCTCCCTGCAGTGCTGATGCTGCAGCTGGCCATGTGTGTGCTGCTGCTGGGACCGGGATCCAGTACTGCATGGTGGCGGGACTACTCAGCGGCTCAGGCAGGCAGCAGACATGGTGCTCGTGTGTAGCACACGCTGTGCTGGGGCTACTGCTGCTCCTCCTCCCCAGTCTTCTCCCACCACCGCTGCCGCTCCCAGAAACGCGGCCGCTCCCAGAATGCTGTGCGCGATGAGGTCGCACCGCATCAGCATTCTGGGAAGGTGGGGAGGGAGAGGAGAGCACTTTTCCGCGGAGCACAGTGGCCGGAGCGAGGAGGCGGGAGGGCTATTCCCACCGAGCCAACAGCGTAGCGAGCCCACAAGGGGCTTTGTTGCGCTCCCCCCTGTCGGCATTCTGACGGTCGGGATCCAAGCGTCGGTATGCTGACCGACAGGATCCCGGCCGCCGATCAAACAATCCCAACCCATGTGCATATATGACATGCAGTCCTAAGGTAATTGCTTATACGGAAAAAAAGATCAATTCATATACACGCCATTCAAGATGAATCGTGAGGTAATGGGTGGCAAGGGAGAGAAAATCAATTCATATTTATGCAATGAAAGTAAATGCAATCTTAATGTTTCTTAATGTTCCTTTACTAGTCTGGTGACAGGACTACACGCTCTGCATCGGTGAACTATCTCAGCAAACAGCTTGGTGGCATGAAGTTGGATGACTGGGTTTTCACTAGTTAAATATCTTGCGCTGTGGCTGAGGATTTCATCGTAGCTGTGATACTTTTTCTTCATCTGCATTTGAGATATGGTCACTAAAGTTCTCAGGACCACGGTGAGCGAGGCCGTATATCCTCTCCTCATCTCTTGCAGAAGGGTCTTTATAAATGCAGTCCTCAGCCTCGTAGCCATGTTTGGTGAGGCCCTGGTGAAACTGTCAATGTACTCGAAACCTTCAGGCGAGTATTATTATCAAGGCAATCCATGCCGGGTAATATGTCCTCAATGATGGCACTGTATAGGTCTTCAGATTGACACTCAGGATATCCCATAAGAGATGCACAAACTGTAACACTGGTCACTTTGGGGTCCATGTACTAAACGGAGATAAGCCTCCACAACGAAAAATTCAGTGAAAATGCTTGTACATATCGCTTCTCTGCATGTACTAAAGCATTTTCACTGACTGTTATCTGCCTGTGCTAAGTACTGTGCCTAATATCGCACTGCCATAGGCTACTATGGCGGCGATATTCCCCTCTGCTATTACTAAAACCTCTGATGGCTCACCGCTGCCCCTTTCCTCCTGTGCCTGCTTCGTCAGGTTTAGCTGCCGTTAACAGCCCTCCGGGCAGCACAGAGCCGTTATCTGCTGACCTGCAGTGTTCGTTTTTGTTTAACTGATTAAAGTTTTTCTTGTTTGTAAAAAAGAATCCTGCTGGAGCAGGTCAGCTGACGTCACGTGGTTTCTTTCACTCTGTCTGTGTCCTCGAGGCAGGTTGATGCAGCTGTGCAGTGTGTTTCTGGATCCTGGATTGATTGTTTATTTATTTGAGCTCTCTCTTTTTTAGCCCTGGTCAGGATACTCAGTGTAAATTGTGAGTTTTTATTTAATAAAGGCTGTGACTGTGTCTGTTGTGTGGGTGGGCTCTGGGTGATGTATTTGTGTTGGCAGCAGCAGAACCATCTGTAGACATGACAGGATGATGACCTCTTGTCAGCTATATATCTTTGTTATTGTGCTGCAGTGTCAGTAAAGGGGTTTCTGTCATTGCACCACACCAAGATCACATACATCAGACAGGTCTGACTACTGCTACATATATCCTCAGAAAAAATGTCATTATATGTCCTTTCTCTTGTCTCATGTCATCTGCCTCTCCCAAACCCACATATCTCTCTCTTTCCCTACTCCCCTTCTCTCTCCCTGCACCTCTGTTTCTAAGGTATACCTCTTCCCCTAACCCCTGTTACACTATTTACTCCCCTCGGTCTTTCTGCCTTGTGAGCGATCACCACACTGCCTGCATTTTGTCAGCCCGCATCCCACTGTCTGTAATCATCCCAAGCCCTACCCACCCCCCATCTCTTTCTCTTCCACTCCCCCTTAATGTTTCCTTTCAAATCCTAATTGGCCCTACACACTGGCAGATCTGCCACCGAGTTGCCCGACGGCGGATACAGCCGACGGGCGATCCGGTGACGGGGGCATTGAAGTTTCCTCACTCCCCCCCCCCCCCCCCCCCGTCACCCGGCTCCATAGCACTGCATGCTAATATGGACAATCTCGTCCATATTGGCCTGCATGCATAAGCGACGGGGCACCAACAATTAATGAGCGCGGGGCCGCACATCGTTAATCGTTGGTGCCTACACACTGCACGATATGAACGAGAACGTTCATATCGTGCATTTTATCTGCCATTGTGTAGGGCCCTTATGTCCCCATGTCTCCCTCAATTCCCAACCACCAAGTCTTTTGTACTTTTAGCCTCCATGTCTCTCGGTCCTTCTTCCCGACCAGCCTCTCAAACTCCTTTTCACTACAGGTATATCTTTCTCCTCTCCGTCTGTGTCTCTCATTCTCTTTATTCCCTACATGATTACCATTCTCCTCTCCCTCTGTGTCTCTCATTCTCTATCCCCCTACAGGTATATTATTCTCCTCTCCCTCTGTGTCTCTCATTCTCTATCACCGTACAGGTATATCTTTCTCCTCTCCCTCTGTGTCTCTCATTCTCTATCCCCCTACAGGTATATTTTTCTCCTCTCCCTCTGTGTCTCTCATTCTCTATCCCCCTACAGGTATATCTTTCTCCTCTCCCTCTGTGTCTCTCATTCTCTATCCCCCTACAGTTATATCTTTCTCATCACCCTCTGTGTCTCTCATTCTCTATCCCCCTACAGGTATATCTTTCTCCTCACCCTCTGTGTCTCTCATTCTCTAACCCCCTACAGGTATATTTTTCTCCTCTCCCTCTGTGTCTCTCATTCTCTATCCCCCTACAGGTATATCTTTCTCCTCTCCCTCTGTGTCTCTCATTCTCTATCCCCCTACAGGAATATCTTTCTCCTCACCCTCTGTGTCTCTCATTCTCTATCCCCCTACAGGTATATCTTTCTCCTCTCCCTCTGTGTCTCTCATTCTCTATCCCCCTACAGGTATATCTTTCTCCTCTCCCTCTGTGTCTCTCATTCTCTAACCCCCTACAGGTATATCTTTCTCCTCACCCTCTGTGTCTCTCATTCTCTAACCCCCTACAGGTATATCTTTCTCCTCTCCCTCTGTGTCTCTCATTCTCTAACCCCCTACAGGTATATCTTTCTCCTCTCCCTCTGTGTCTCTCATTCTCTATCCCCCTACAGGTATATCTTTCTCCTCTCCCTCTGTGTCTCTCATTCTCTAACCCCCTACAGGTATATCTTTCTCCTCTCCCTCTGTGTCTCTCATTCTCTAACCCCCTACAGGTATATCTTTCTCCTCTCCCTCTGTGTCTCTCATTCTCTAACCCCCTACAGGTATATCTTTCTCCTCTCCCTCTGTGTCTCTCATTCTCTAACCCCCTACAGGTATATCTTTCTCCTCTCCCTCTGTGTCTCTCATTCTCTAACCCCCTACAGGTATATCTTTCTCCTCTCCCTCTGTGTCTCTCATTCTCTAACCCCCTACAGGTATATCTTTCTCCTCTCCCTCTGTGTCTCTCATTCTCTAACCCCCTACAGGTATATCTTTCTCCTCACCCTCTGTGTCTCTCATTCTCTAACCCCCTACAGGTATATCTTTCTCCTCTCCCTCTGTGTCTCTCATTCTCTAACCCCCTACAGGTATATCTTTCTCCTCACCCTCTGTGTCTCTCATTCTCTAACCCCCTACAGGTATATCTTTCTCCTCTCCCTCTGTGTCTCTCATTCTCTAACCCCCTACAGGTATATCTTTCTCCTCTCCCTCTGTGTCTCTCATTCTCTAACCCCCTACAGGAATATCTTTCTCCTCTCCCTCTGTGTCTCTCATTCTCTAACCCCCTACAGGAATATCTTTCTCCTCTCCCTCTGTGTCTCTCATTCTCTAACCCCCTACAGGTATATCTTTCTCCTCTCCCTCTGTGTCTCTCATTCTCTAACCCCCTACAGGAATATCTTTCTCCTCTCCCTCTGTGTCTCTCATTCTCTATCCCCCTACAGGATTACCTTTCTCCAGTGCTGCGTTACACGTGCCAGTTTTCTTTTTTTTTATCTCCCTCCAGGGGTGTCGTGGACACCCCCAGTGTGAGAAGTTGTGGTGGCATGCTGGTCCTTCTGGATCCCGGTATCGTGAGCGCTGGGTTCCCGACCGTCAGGATCCTGACTAGCTCCCTTCTCCAGCTCTCGTTGAGATTTCAAGATGCATAGTTATCTAGTAGGTCTCAGGGGCAGATTTATTAAGCCTGGTGAAGTGATAAAGTGGAAGGTGATAAAGCACCAGCCAATCGGCTCCTAACTTCCATGTTACAGGCTGGGTTTTGAAAAATGACAGCTAGGAGCTGACTGGCTGGTGCTTTATCACCTTCCACTTTATCACTTCACCAGGCTTAATAAATGGGGTTGGGACTCAAGGTTGACACCACTTTGGTCGACACCACAAATAGGTCGACATGGACAAAATGTCGACATGAACAAGGTTGACACGAACAAAGGTCGACATGAGTTTTTTCTGTTTTTTTGGTGTCGTTTTCTCCGTAAAAATGACTGGGAACCCTCATTAGTGCACAGTGTTCCCTCGCATGGTTCGCTTCACTCGCCATGCTTTAGGCAAGGTGCCTTGCTCCACTACCGCTGCGCTCGGCACAGGTTACTATTCCCAATCGTAGTCCAAGTGGATAGCAAAGTAGGGAAAAGGTTGTTAAAAAAATGTGAAAAACTCATGTCGACCATTTTTCAGGTCGACCTTAGGTGTGTCGTCCAATGGGTGTCGAGCTTAGTGGTGTCGACCAAGAGTCTCGATACCGTTCATAAATCTGCAGCTCAGTTCCTGGCTGATTTAGTTTTTTTTGTTTATATAAACAGAGGTGCTTTTTGTTCTGAGATGGGTGAACCAAATTAGAGGCTTCTAAATTATGCAGGTCCTTCCGAGTTGTTCGCTCGTTGCCGATTTTCGCAACGGAGCGATTAATGCGAAAATGCGCATGCACATGGTACGCAGTGCGCATGCGCTAAGTATTTTTGCTCAAAACTTAGTAGACTTATTCACGGCAGAACAAAGAATTTTCATCGTTAAAGTGATCGGAGTGTGATTGACAGGAAGTGGGTGTTTCTGGGAAGAAACTGACCGTTTTCAGGGAGTGTGCGGAAAAACGCATGCGGGCCAGGAAAAAACGCGGGAGTGTCTGGAGAAACAGGGGAGTGGCTGTCCAAACACAGAGCGTGTTTGTGACGTCAAACCAGGAACGAAACGGGCTGAGCTGATCGCAGTGTAGGAGTAATTCTCGAGCTACTCAGAAACTGCTAAGAATTTTCTATTCGCACTTCTGCTGAGCTAAGATACACTCCCAGAGGGCGGCGGCCTAGCGTGTGCAATACTGCTAAAATCTGCTTGCGAGCGAACAACTTGGAATCACCCCCTATGTCCCGTGTTTTTCTCCCAATATCCCGGTAATAAGAAATTACTTTCCAGGGCTATTTTTCCATATTATCCTGCAGGGACAGCAGCTCCAATAAGATCCCGTCAATGTGCAGACTAGAATGAAAAATTATATTTTACATGAGTACAGTAGTTTGCGTTCTATGGGGGTAATTCCAAGTTGATCGCAGCAGGATTTTTGTTAGCAAATGGGCAAAACCATGAGCACTGCAGGGGAGGCAGATGTAACATGTGCAGAGAGAGTTAGATTTGGGTGGGGTGTGTTCAATCTGCAATCTAATTTGCAGTGTAAAAATAAAGCAGCCAGTATTTACCCTGCACAGAAACAAAATAGACCTCCCAAATCTAACTCTTTCTGCACGTTATATCTGCCTCCCCTGCAGTGCACATGGGCCCTCATTCCGAGTTGTTCGCTTGCTAGCTGCTTTTAGCAGTATTGCACACGCTAAGCCGCCGCCCTCTGGGAGTGAATCTTAGCTTAGCAGAATTGCGAACGAAAGATTCGCAAAATAGCGAAGACAAAATTCGTAGCAGTTTCTGAGTAGCTCGAGACTTACTCCTCCAGTGCGATCAGTTCAGTGCTTGTCATTCTTGGTTTGATGTCACAAACACACCCAGCGTTCGCCCAGCCACTCCCCCGTTTCTCCAGCCACTCCTGCGTTTTTACCTGAAACGCCAGCGTTTTTTCACACACTCCCATAAAACAGCCAGTTTCCGCCCAGAAACACCCACTTCCTGTCAATCACATTACGATCAGCAGAACGATGAAAAAACTTCGTAATGCCGTGAGTAAAATACCAAACTACTTAGCAAATTTACTTGACACAGCCGCAGTGCGAACATTGCGCATGCACAGTTTGCGAAAAATCGCTCCGATGCGAAGTAAAATAACGAGCGAACAACTCGGAATGAGGGCCATGGTTTTGCCCATTTGCTAACTAAAATCCTGCTGCGATCAACTTGGAATTACCCCCTATATGTGGACTCAGCAGAGCTACTGAGCTCCTCATATCCAAACTGTGTTAATGGAAACCATTGGCTGTGTTGGCGAAGGTCATCTACATATGGCTGAGCTTTTCGGAGCTGCACAAATTTGGCCCTTTCTCCGCCAACTTGGATTCATATGATGACTAAAGGTGCGATCAATATTGGCCCGGACCGTGGTCTCTATTTACTAAGCTTTGGAGAGAGATAAAGTGGTTAGTGATAAACTACCAGTCAATCAGCTCGTAACTGTCACCTTTTTTTTTTTTTTTTTTAAATGTCAGGAGCTGGTTGCTTGGTACTTATCTCCTTGTAAGGCTTAGTAAATACACCCCTGTATGCGCTGTGCTTCCCTTTTTATGTCCTCAGGGAAATCTTAAATTCTGCTGAGTTCCTCTGAATACTCATGTTTTAAAATAAATCTGTTTTACAAATAGGACACTTGAAATCAGCAAGAGTTTGGGCTTTGATGATACACATGCATGTTAGACATGGCATCTTCTCCCTTCCATCTCTGCACACTCTGGTCCAATCAGAGTGTTGAACGGTTTCGTGAAAGCCGGTGGTTGATGTATTATGCGCCGGCTGGATGCCTTGAGCGAGAGCCAGTAGGCTAATCGCTGCCCACCCAGTGTACTGTGTAACCTGGGCCTAACGTGAGCAGGACAGATCCTCTGTATGTGACAGTGGCGTGCGGTGAGGTCAGTGGCTGGTGAGGCACTACAGCCATAATGTACGCTGCATCCTGCCGATGACCCCTACCGCCTCCGAGCCAATGCCCGCTGCCACCGCCAATGGCTTACAAACTCGCCCATCATCAACTGACCCAGCCCTCCGCCACTAATTTGCATCTCAGTCCGATGCCGCCAATGCCCACTGCCTGCCTGCTCATCATACTTGTTGTATATTGTACATTTTTATAGAAAAAAATAAATAAAAATAGTGTTTGGGACTGGGAAGGAAGTGGGAGGAGGGCATGAATGCAATTCTTTTGTCCAGGGCTTCCATTAACTTAATGGAGAAGGGTCTGAATGGGTTAAAAAAATGTAACGAAAAAATGCGTGAGGTCCCCCCTCCAAAGTATAACCAGCCTCGGGCTCTTTGAGCCGGTCCTGGTTGTTTAAATACTGGGGAAAAATTGGACAGGGGTTCCCCGTATTTAGACAACCAGCACCGGGCTCTTAGTCCGGTCCTGGTTCCAAAAATACGGGGAACAAAAGATGTAGGGGTCCCGTATTTTTAAAACCAGCACCGGGCTCCACTAGCCAGGGACATAATGCCACAGCCGGGGGACACATTTATGTAGGTCCCTGCGGCCGTGGCATTACCCCCCCCAACTAGTCACCCCTGGCCGGGGTTCCCTGGAGGAGTAGGGACCCCTTAAATCAAGGGGTCACCTCCCCTCCAGGCACCCAAGGGCCAGGGGTGAAGCCCGAGGCTGTCCCCAGCACCCCTGGGCGGTGGGTGCCGGGCTGATAGTCATGTGTGTAAAAAAAAGAATATTGTTTTTTGTTGTGGAACTACAAGGCCCATCAAGACTCCCCCGCTTGCTGGTACTTGGAGAACCTCAAGTACCAGCATGCGGGGAAATAACGGGCCCGCTGGTACCTGTAATTCTACAACAAAAAAAATACCCAAATAAAAACACAACTCACACACCGTGAAAGTAAAGATTTATTAAAACACACTTACACACTCACACATACTTACCTACATCCCACGCCGGTCACGTCCACTTGTCCAGTAGAATCCAATAGGTGGTTCCTGTAAAAATAAGAGAAAGATTACTTGCCTACATCCCACGTCGGTCACGTCCACTTGTCCAGTAGAATCCAATAGGGTAGGGGTTCCTGCAAAAATGAACATTATACTTACAAACTGAGAGAGAGAGAGAGAGAGAGAGAGAGAGAGAGAGTGTGTGAGGGCGGGATGTACTAAGCAGTAATATAGCGGTAAAACCTGTTACCGGCCCGATGTCTTTTCCCCGTATGTTCTATTAATCCTCAGCCTACTGCGCTGTCAGTTGCTTCTGCATCTCCTGTTACACGTGACTTCTTCGGCACGGTACCTGCTGTCATAGGTAGCCTATTGTTCCACCACGGGCACCGTATGTACGAGCGTACAGGACCTGTCACCTCCAGGCATATGTGCCATCGTTTAATGATCGGAGGTGATGGGTCCCATACGTTCGTATATACGGTGCCCGCGGTGGACCAATAGGCTACCTATGAGAGCAGGTATCGTGCAGAAGTCACGTGTAACAGGTGCAAGTGACAGCGTGGCAGGCTGGGGGTTAATTCAATACGGGGAAAAGATATTGAGCTAGTAGGACACCCCCCCCCCCTACCTGCTGCTGGGGAGAGTCGCACGAGACCCACACACACACACACCTCTACCTGCTGCTGCGCACACACACACACACACCCTACCTGCTGCTACACCCCCCCCCTCCCCCCTACCTGCTGCTGCTGGACACCCCCCCACACACACCTGCTGCTGCTGGACACACACACACTACCGCTGCTGCTGCTGGACGACCCCCCCCTACCTGCTGCTGCTGGACACACAACACACACAAACACTACCTCTGATGCTGCTGTACCCCCCCGCCCCCACACACACCTGCTGCTGGACGGACACACACACAAACACACACTATCTCTGCTGCTGGACGCCCCCCTACCTGCTGCTGCTGAACACACACACACAACACACACAAACACTACCTCTGATGCTGCTGGACACCCCCCCCCCCCGCCCCCACACACACCTGCTGCTGCTGGACGGACACACACACAAACACACACTACCTCTGCTGCTGGACGTCCCCCCCCCCCCCCCCCTACCTGCTGCTGCTGGCTGGACACACAACACACACAAACATTACCTGCTGGGGAGAACCGCACCGGAGGAGAGAGAGCCGCTCCGGTCAGCGGGAGGGGGAGAGCCGCACACCACGGCGCTTTGATCAGCAGGAAGACGTATGAGGTCGGGGAAGAGCCGCACTCCCGCCTACCTCCAGCGCCACTCGCCGCCGGGACCCGCCGCCTCCAGCGCCGCATGTGTGGGATTGTGTCAAACAGGCAGAGGTAGCAATTCATGTATATTCACCCTTCCGACGATGCGCTGCGGTGTCTGGGGCTCCTGCAGGGAGGTCATCTCCAGCGGTCCTTCCCAGCGATGCGCGGGGTCCAGCGCTGGGTTCCTTTGCGCATGCGCAGGGTGTTGACCTCCCGGCAGGCCGCAGTGGTTGCTGGGAGGTCGGTGTGCGGAGCCAGCGCGAGGTGCAGAGCAGCGATCAGGGAAGCATTGAGCTTCCCTGCCGTCTCCGCACTACAGTTCAGGTTACGCCATCCAGAGATGGCGAACCTGAACTCCATGGAGAAGCGGAAAGCAGAGCTTTCCGCACCTTCATGAATCGCACTCACCATACAAAGTTATGGTGATGCGATTCAGGCACAGAGCGGGGGTACCACTGGAGAAGTCAGACTTCTCCACGGTAACCCGCTCTGTGAATTGCAGTAGGCAGAGAAAAGCCCTGTTTAACGCAAAACAGGGCTTTTCAATGCTACATGAATAGACCCCTAGGTACCCACATATACAACTAATATATTCCTATACAGCATGTACACATATCACTATACAGCACATTTAACCCTATGCTTACATGGTATACATCACACTACATACAGTACATACAGCCCTGCATGAATCTGGTATACAGCACATATATCCCTACTTACAGCAGGTAAACAGCACACAGATCCCTGTATATACAGAGCAGGTAGAGCACTAAATACAGCACATATAGATTCCTATATACTGCAGGTATATAGATATATATACAGGGATCTGTGGACAATAAATTGAGCTGTAAATTACAGTCACCGAGGAGAGAGACAGAAGTTACAGATAGGGAAGTGGGGAGAGACAGGAGGAGGGAGAGGGACCGTGAAAGAGAGAGAGTGAAAATCACACTCACGTACAGGAGCTCTGGCAGGAGAGGGGGGAGGAGGCGGGGGGAAGATAAGGAAGGCACTCCGCGGCAGACACACGGAGCTCTGCTCCACAGAGGCACAGACAGCAGCACCTGGTAGTTGGCAGCGCTGAGCTATATGTAGTGTGAGAAGGAAGTGCAGGCAGTATAAGCAAGGACACTGGTCTCCAGGAGCTGTCATCTCAGCACATGTAGCGCAGCATGTGAGGATGTACAATGCCTGACTCTAACTGGGCAAAAAGTTCCCAGGAGTCTGTGCGTGAGGAGCGTTTCTCAACCAATCACAGCAGGCCCGTCTGGGATTGGCCAAAGGAGGCTGCACATGCGCAGTATACCAGCGCTATGAACTAGGACAGTCATCGCAGAGAGGGTGAGTTACCGTTCAGCCGCTTCGTCTAGCAGAATCTTAGTAATAGAAGCGGTAACTGCACCCAGAAACACAGCGTTAAGCAGGCGAAGCAGGAGGAGGATTAGCGCAGGGAGCAGAGTACTGTTAGTAACTGGACCCCTTTGTTCTGTAAGTCATGTGAGTCACACAGCGGCCTGAGAAGACCCAGGATTTCTTTCCAGTCACCGGTCTGGACAATACGTGCAGCAAAGTCATCAACACATTCATGTTCATGAGACAACTTGTCCTGTAGATCTGTCTGATAGAACACTGCAGGGCCAAAGGTAATGAGTTGTTCTGGTCTTACCTTGGCTTCCTGGTCTGGGCGGCACGGTGTAAGGCTGCTGCAATTTCCAGCCAGGAAAGCCTTTATTTGGTCTATGGTGGTATAACCAGATCCAAAATATATTCCAGTCCCATTCAGTTGCTAAGGGGCCTATTCGCCATGACATACAGTATTTATCAATTGTGATAAATATGTTTTTAACTCGTTGCGAGTTCAAAGATGATTTTAGAGGCATTCATCATGCTCCCTAACCTAAAGTATAACTTCCGAAAAGCAGCTCCTTCAGTGGAGTCAGCTTTTTGGAAGTTTGGGACTTCTTACCGGCAGTTTGCTTCTTTCAATAATATTCACCTCTGCACAAGCTACATCAGCTACACAGACAGAGGTTGTCAGCTGTCCATCACACACAAAAGCTCTTCCCCCAGATCCCGAGGTAATTCCAAAAATCCACCTGGATAATGCGAATCCTGATGTATGGGGCTACTGACCACCGACTCCAAGAGGAGGTTACACAGGACACCAGCGCAGAGGCTTTGCTACCACATGCCTGGAGGTCTGACGATGGAGACGGAGGTGGAGCAGAAACAGTGAGTACAAATGGGAGGTGCCAGGAGTGCCGTGGGGATTTAAAAAGATCTCTCTTTTGCACAAGCTGCCATGTAATCTCAGGATGGCATACAGTTTCACAAACAAGTTCCGGAAAAAAAAAATGCTTTTTCAGAACTTGAGGAACTACATAATTTCTACTTCCCCATACAAAAAAATTGGGACTGTGGAAATTATCGGGGGAGAATTGTAACCAGGATCTTCTATGTTACATGAATGGTGAATAGCCTTGACAATTTATACAAAAGTAGGAGAAAATGGTAATTTTTACCTGCTTTTTTATAAATTAAGTGATGATGTATAGATCCCTGTCACATCGCCAAAATAACCTGGCTTTTTCCCGTGTTGCTGCTGAGTTGACCCGGGTAGAGGTGCGGTGTGAATGCGCCAGGTTGAATATCCCGGGACGTCCAACCCGGTATTTGTTCCCGGGTTAAAAGAAGGGTTGTACACGTGTCGGACCCGGATTATTTTGCTCTAAAAAGGTACAGTCCCGGGATATTCCACCCGGCTCTGAAGCAATAGCGCTGATTGGCTGTTTGTAGTCAGCTGAGGTTTGTTTACAGTACTGCACTGCGAGCATACGTGTCTTAAAGCAATCTGCACAGCTCTGCACTCCTTTGGACCAGTTCAGCACTCCATTGGACCTCATTAACCATGAGAAACTGGGGTGATGAGGAAGTCAGGGAGTTGCTGCGGATCAGGGGTGAGGAGGAAATACGTCGGCAGATAACGGGTACAGTCAGGGATGCGATAACATATCGCAGCATCACTAAAATGCTTGCGGCATCAGGCTTTATTAGATCCGAACAGCAGGTGGTCAATAAGTTGAAGGCACTCAAGAAACAATTTCACAAGGTTAACGACCACAATAGGAACCGCAGTGGTGCTGTCCGCATGGATTGGCAGTATTTGGAGTTGTGTGCCCATGCATTTGGCCATACCGCCTTAAGCAACCCTGTGACATTGTCATCCGCTGAAACTAGCCATGCCTGTGCTGCAGAACCCCTCAGTCCTGTAGTGACCCCAGAGGCACAGTCATCTCCGCCACCGCCACCGTCACCGTCACCTGCATTGCTTGTGGATGAGCCAACACCCATGGCTGAAGATCTACTGCTGATGGGAGAAGCCGGTGTGTTGCCTACAACACAGGTGGCTGATGAGATACAACCTGGACCTAGTGTGGCCGCAACAACCCCAACATCAACAACCCCAACGCAGCCTTTACGAGGATCATGTAAGTTAACGATTATATATTTTCACCAAAATCTGGACATACACTTGTTTTATTATTTGGCTACTTGTCACCCGATTCCGATGTATATGCCAGAGAAAACGTGTAGTAAGTGGCCAAACAATAAAATATTCAAAAGTAATTGGAGATGAATTACAACTAAACTAATATAAAAAATGATAAATGTTGCAGTGTATGCAGTGTGTAGGTGGGAGGAGACCACAGACACGCTTGCTATCATCCCTGCAGTTTTCTATAGCCTCACTGCAATTCACATTTGTTAAGAAATTTTTGATTTCTTGCACCCACAGCTTATACTGTAACGCCACGCAGGAGGAGGCCTAATGAGACAGAACAGGCAGCTATAGCCATGTCGACTGTTCTGCTGGATAAGCTTGAGCAAATGGACGCAGCCATGGCAGCCAGGGAAGATGCTCGCATAGACCGTGTCCTGGCAGCGGAACAAACCATACAGAACAATTTTATGGATCATATTCGTGAGCTACAGAGGGAGAACCAGGAGTTTCTCATATCTCTGTTTGGTAGCCAAAGTCAACGCTTAGGGCACCCACATAATATGCCTCCCCAATACAGTCACTCATATCCCCATTTTAATCCTGCACCATACCCAGCACCATATGAGTATAGTCATCCCCAACCACCCCCTACACAAAGGCAGGTAGATACTAATGCACCGGTGTACCAAGCACTGTATGAGTATACTCATTCCCAACCACCCCCCACACAGAGGCCGGTGGACCCTAATGCACCGGAGTACCCAGCACTGTATGAGTATAGTCATCCCCAACCACCCCCCACACAGAGGCCGGTGGACCCTAATGCTCCGGTGTATGAAAATTTACCTTAATCTCCTTGGCTTTTAATTTATTACCAGAGTATTTGCAGACTTGTTGTTGCTGTTGTTATTCTGTTTTAGAAAATTTTAAAAACATTTATAATATGCTATATATTAACATAGTATTGTTATTTTGTATGTACAGTTCTTGTTTTGTATTATTATTATTATTATTATTATCCTTTATTTATATGGCGCCACAAGGGTTTCGCAGCGCCCAATTACAAAGTACGTATGCACATAATCAAAACAGGAAAACAGGTGTAAAGTAAAAAGGTGTCACACCTGTTTTGTAAACTCTACTGAATTGTAATTTTTCACACAAAAAAAAAAGAAAAAAGTGTAACACACAATCAGTTGAACATGGGCACAGAAGCTGAATGGGCAAAAACTGGGAACCAATCAAGTCCTTTTAAAATGACATCACACTGGTTTTAACATGGGTGATTCGGGTTGAGCTAAAAGGCACCAACACGGCAATAACCCGGCAATAACCCAGGTCAGTATTGCGATGTGGACGTCTCTTACCCGGGTCGGAGCCGGGTTGGAGCCGTGTTCAAATCCCCGATCTGACCCGGGTTTGCGATGTGAAAGGGGTATTATTTAGCTTAATAATAATAATAATAATAATAATGACTATTAAACTTGACCACAAGGTGGCAGTATAAGCTAATTCAATATTCACATTTCCAGAAATACAGTATGCATTTGTTACTCTCTTAACACATACTGCACTTTCACTTTATGGCACTAGGTGGCACCTTGTCATCAATTTTATTGCAATTATAATCATATTGTAAAAAGCTAGCAATGGATATCTTCAATTATATCCATTTCATCATTTATTTCAAACCTACTTTAACAGTACTATTTATTTATTTATTTATTAACAGTTTCTTATGTAAAACAGCAAATTCTGTTGCACTGTACTAGTTTTTTTGGACCCAGCATATGCCAGGTCAGTGAAGTCTCCACCCCTGCCCAGCCCTGTTCAGCCTTCAATACTGACGCTGGGATCCTGGGGATTAGAATTCCGGTGGGGGGGCTAGCGCAGTGAAGCCCTTTGTGGGCTCGATGGCGAGCTGTGCTTGCCACAGGTTCTATTCCCACTCTATGAGTGTCGTGGACACCCGCAAGTGGAAATAGTCCCCCTGTTAGTCAGCATGCCGAGTGTCGGGATGTTAAGCGGGCGGGATGTAGGCATCGGTATTGTGATGGGCGGTCTCCTGACCCCGGCCACATCCCTGTCAAGTCCCGTCCCTGTAGGAGGATTTTCATTTTGGTGGTCCTACACTTTATGACAGTGGCAGCCAACCCTGATCCTCGAAAGCTACCAACAGTTCACATTTTCCAGCTCACCTCAGGTGCACAGGTGCAGTCATTACTCACTGACACGTTTTCCAGCTCACCTAGCAGGTGCACAGGTGCAGTCATTACTCACTGACACGTTTTCCAGCTCACCTAGCAGGTGCATAGGTGCAGTCATTACTCACTGACACGTTTTCCAGCTCACCTAGCAGGTGCACAGCTGCAGTCATTACTCACTGACACATTTTAAAAGATCCACAGGTGGAGCTAATTACTTAACTTGTGATTCTGTGAGGAGACCTGGAAAATGTTAACTGTTGGCAGCTCTCGAAGACCAGGGTTGGCTACCCCTGCTTTATGATGGTTCCGGTATGAATGGTCGACCATGTTATGGTCGACAGCCATTAGGTCGACCACTATTGGTCGACATTGACATGGTCGACATGGACACATGGTCGACACATGAAAATTGTCGACACATGAAAGGTCGACACATGAAAATGTCGACATGCTTTTTTTTTTTTTACTTTTTTTGGTGTTGTTTTTTGCGTAATGTGACTGGGAACCCCAATTAGTGCAATTGTTTTTTGCGTAATGTGACTGGGAACCCCAATTAGTGCACCGCGTCCCCTCGCATGGCTCGCTTCGCTCGCCATGCTTCGGGTATGGTGCCTTCGCTCCGCTACCGCTTCGCTCGGCACAGATTACCGTTCCAATCGTAGTCCACGTGGATCGTAAAGTATGGAAAAGTTCCCCAAAAGAAAAAAAAGTTAAAAAACTCATGTCGACCTTTTCATGTGTCGACCTTTCATGTGTCGATCATTTTCATGTGTCGACCACGTGTCCATGTCGACCATGTAAATGTCGACTAATAGTGGTCGACCTAATGACTGTCGACCATAACATGGTCGATCATCTGAACGGATACCCTTTATGATAATAACACCCACCTTTGGTCATACATTTATTATTTTCTAACACTACATAATAATAATAGCATATACATTTATATATTTCTAAATTGATAACTAACTCACCTGGAGAACCTCGAATATGTCCCTACAAGGCTCAGCATACCCTGCAACTAGTGATCCCATACCCGCCTCTCAGAACAGTGATAGACAGAATGTAGGTTGTCAATCAATTTATTGGTCCAAGACTAGAAACAATAACAAAAAATCCCCCAGCCAGAGCCGGATTAAGGCTATGGGGGGCCCGGGGCACTTCAGATATATATATATCTGTAAATATATATGTGTGTTGTATGTATATAATATATATATATATATATATATATATATATATATGGATGATCTGTCTCCAATAAAGTACCTGCAACTAATGCGCCCTACACACTGGGCGATAACACTGCAAGATATGAACGATCTCGTTCATTATGGAACGAGATAACGTTCATATCGTGCAGTGTGGAGGCACCAGCGATGAACGATGTGCAGCCCCGCGCTCGTTCATCGCTGATGCCCCGTCGGCTGTGCATGCAGGCCAATATGGACGAGATCTTCCATATTTGCATGCACGTCTACGGAGCCGGGTGACGGGGGGAGTGAAGAAACTCCACTCCCCCCCCCCCCCCCCGTCACTGTCCCCCCGTTGCTGGGTCGCCCGTCTGCCGTATCGGCGGTCGGGCAGCTTGGCGGCACATCGCCGAGTCTGTAGGACCCATTAGTCTCCTGAGTGCCGCCCATATTTGCCTTTCTGCATGGACATCTGCTTCCAGGGAGGGCACCAGAGCAGCTGCACTGCGAGTTATATGAGTTATATGAGTTATATGAGTGCCGGATGTTTTAAAAAGACTATATATATAGACTATATATATATATATATATATATAGACTATATATATATATATATATTTATATACACACATATATATATATATATATATACACACAATATACATATATAGGTATCCCGTCAGCACTCCGCAGACTTTCAGGGTACAGATTCATACTAATTTAAAAGCCTGTGGAGAGCCACCTAAATTAAACTAGGAGGACACCCTAGCATCATATATATATATATATATATATATATATACATATACATACACTTATACAGTACTTACACACACATATATATATATGCATGCATATACAGTATGTTTACATACTGTATACTGTATATGCACACACACAGAAATATACACATAGTTATATATATAAACACTATATATATATATATATATATATATATACACACACAAACGTGATCCATAATGATATAGCCAGCTAGCCTTACTTTTGCTGGCAGGCTGCTGTAGAGCAGGAGACAGAAGAGTGAGCGTTCCTTTAAGAAGCAAACGCCGCTCTGTATATTCTTTCAAACAGCCTGCGCGCTCAGTGACAGAGCCGCAGGCTGCTATCTAGCACACTATTGGACAGCTGAGCCGTCGCTCAGCTGTCCTGTACTGTTAGGTGGCGCCGGCGCCACGGCTCAGCTGATAGGTTGCCAGGGGAGCCGGGAATGCAGCGCAGCGCCGCAGATCGGTAAGATCTCCGATCTGTGGTGGGGGGCCCCTTTAGGAAGGGGGGCCCGGGGTACTTATCCCCAGGGCCCCCCCCTTAATCCGGCTCTGCCCCCAGCACACTGCCAAGGACCAGTAAATAATATTTACATTCTATATGATAGTAGAAATGCAGAGATCTAAGTACGTATATTTGCAAATATCCGGTAAGCCAGAAGCCATGCCAAGGCATTTCTGCCCTTGTGGTCCTCCACTATGTAATATTAGAACCACTTTGAGCCATGCATTTATATATTTTCACCAGGGGGAAGATAAGACTTGCTTTATTTTTTTAAATATACAAATACATTTAAAACATTTTGCATACTCTGTGTGTGGTGCTCAGCATGCACGTGTGGGAGGTATAGTGGAAGTGGTGTAGTCAGGAATTCATCTTTCTCCACCTGCGCTCACTTTTATGACATTGGATGAAGATGAAGTGCAGCTGGTCCTAGAACACAGGTTGGTGACCCTGATATAGAAAGAACTGTTAATACAGATCCACACAAACAGATACCACAAGGGAGGTACCACAAGGGGCAGTCCGTCTATCCATTTGCTGGATCGGGTATTTGTCATCTCTAGCACACGAGTCTCAGGCATTCTTTGTGTCAAATGCATACCTCCCAATTTACATTATCAGAGACTCTGGACTCCTCTGCATGCCTGAAAAGGGGGCGTGTCCTTGGTAAAAGGAGTGTGTATTCCCAGGATTGCCGCAACCGCCTGTCACACCTCCCATATTCATTATTATGTCTGTAAGCTCTGTAAGCTGCTGACATGCCCCCTCTGTCTCCTGTGAATAGACGCTGTGTGCATGCACACAGCGTCTATTCACTGTTGCTCTACAGCAAGGCAGCGAGTGACAGAGGGACTCCCAACTCCACCAGTCAGACAGTATAAACTGGCCTACTGGGAAAATACAGTCTGTCTTTGCACCTACGTGCGTCAATAGACCTGGCCTACAAAGAAAACAAACACGGGGAGCTATACTCTCCACCAAGCATTGTCACCTGCAAAAGAACGCAGCTGCAGCTTTTCCACAATACCTATTCTACTGCAGCCACTTGGACAATGTATGCCGCCCAACCTAGCCGGACTACAATGCAACATCATGTAGTTCCTACAACACTAATTGGCCCTGCGGCATCTTCTGGCCTCTTTCTGACGGCGGTGCCTCTTCTCCCCAATGGCGCTTCTCTTCTTTAGGAACTTCTTGCATCGCTCCCTCTCCCCCAATGAACTGAAATTTTCCTGCTCACACCGGCTAAAAAAAACCTAGAGCGAGTGGGTGGGGCTATGGCACAACAAGCCATGATTAGATCACCAGTGGCACCAAAGACAAAATGCTCAAAGACTAAAGAGCAATCTGAAAAGTATCTCGCTTGACAATGTTAGCGCTCAGCACCCTGACGCGGTTCCAGGCGATATATCCACAACACCTCCGGGACTGATGACCTTTTTCAAGTGAACGTTGTATGTATGGTGATGGTGTGATCCGGGGTAACCATCCACATACCAGTTTACAAACATTTGTTAGAGGAAATCTACACATTTGTTAATCTTTAAGGGGTAAGATCCGCACTGAACAATTTCTCTATTAGTTTAAATAAATGTAGGGCTAAACATGGACAAATTTAAAGATTCACATTTAATACATCACACACACAATAATGGTTGTAAATGATAACCAGTGAGTGGAGTTCTGCAACTGAGATGTGTGCATCAAAACAGACATACTAAACCTTTACATTCCATCATTGTGGTCACCCTACCATCAGGGGCGGATTGGCATAGGCAAACGCAGGGGGTTTCCGGTTGCCTAGAAACCCCCCTCCTCTCTGCAAGTGGCTCAAATTCTGACAGTGCAGTAGCAATGGTATATAATGTGATTGCTAGAGCTGCCACCACATCATGCAGTTAAAGGGACAGAGCAGAGCTGCTGCACATGCCCAGTGGTTCTGTAGCAGCTTGTTCTACCAAGTTTGCTATATGTGTGAGTCCTCAATCAGTGCACTGAACCAGAGAGTAGCTATCAGGAAGAAGAGACAAGAGCCTTACCATTAGGTGGGAGAATGTGTACTTAGAAAGTGTAGGGTCTATTAGGTTTGTGTATTTATTTATTTATTACATTATATTATGTTTAACCTTTTCCTGACTACTTATTTATATTATTAAAATATATTTGATACAGCCTATACTATAGACCAGAGGTTCTCAAACTTGGTCCTCGTGGGCCCACACAGTGCATGTTTTGCAGGTAACCCAGCAGGTGCACAGGTGTATTAATTACTCACTGACACATTTTAAAAGATCCACAGGTGGAGCTAATTATTTCACTTGTGATTCTGTGAGGAGACCTGCAAAACATGCACTGTGTGGGCCCCCGAGGACCGAGTTTGAGAACCTCTGCTATAGACCATCTGTAGTGTTAAATATTAATACTGTATTCCATTTTCCGCAGAGTGTGAGATTATGGATTGCATTTGGAAATCTCCATCTAGAAATCCTGCGTTAGCCACTGGATTGGGATGGAAAACCAGCTCTGGAAATTTATGGAAGCAGCCCTAATGGAGGTGTGGTCTAATGAAGGGGTGAGGTCTGTTGAGGGGGGCGTGATCCCTCCTCATAGGGCCTGATTATATGCAATTGCGGCCTTCCTTGCCTCTTTTGCTGCAGTTGTGTCTGAGACCAGCTGTGTATGGGAACTAAAAGTGGTCCTGTATAATTTTGTAGAAGTGGGCCGACATGGCAGCACAAAAGGTAGAACATACCGTGTAGCCATGGCAGCATCACTGGATGGCAGAGTTGCTGTCCTGCAGAGATGGAATAACAGAATGAATGGGGACAGTGCAGTTTAATGAGTGTGGGGGGCTGCCTGTCATGTAAGGGGAGGGGCCACATGACAACACACAAAACAGGCCACAAACACATTGGCCTACCAGGAATCTGTGACATTCCGGACATATAAAACCTCTTTCTTACCTATGCGGTGTCTGTCCTGGTTGGCGCAGAGGTCTGTGTCCACACATCGCTCCCAGAGGTCCGCCAGCATTGATACCACATGAGGTTTCCTGCAGCAGCCGCTGTCTCTGGGTATAGCGCTTTACAGCTCTGTCTTTCATTGTTTCAGTGTTCATTCTCTATTATGCTCACTTCCTGGTGCTTCCCTCCAAGTCTAGACATGGGCCCTGCCATCTTGGATTCCATCAGCTGATCCTCCATTGCCCAATCCTGGAGCTCCATTCATCAGCTGACTGCAGCATCCAATGAATCCACACTCTAAGTATAAAAGGAACTTCCTGGGATTACCAAATCGTTCAGTACAACATTCTCTGCTCAGGAAGTAACAGCTCTGTGCTGAGCTCCTTCATTCCAGTGACTTTGTAATGATCCAGTTCCAGTCTGATAACTTTCAAGGACTCTGCATTGCTCTGATCAAGTTCCAGTCTGATAAACACTAAAGAACTTTGCAATTATCTTAAGTACTTCCAGTGTCAAGATCCAGCCCGGTCAGCACTCCAGTCCGTATCGCAGCCATTCCAGTCTCTATTGTGATGTGAACTTTTGCCTATCTTCAGGACTTCCAGTGTCAAGATTCCAGATCCAGCCTGGTCAGCACTAAAGACCATTCCGGTTCCATTCCGGTCATCATTTAGGTTCCATACCGGTCATCAGTCCGGGTTCATTCCGGTCAACTTTCTAGTTGTCAGCCTGGTATTGTTATTCATCGTACAGAATCTGCAGTGACCTGCAGACTTTATTCTTAATAAAAGTTTTATTCTTATTATATCTGCTTCCAGGCTTATCACTGCTACAAGACCAATGATTCTTCAAAGTACACACTCAGAGCCGGCCATAGGCATAGGCAAACTAGGCAATTGCCTAGGGCATTTGATATGCCTAGGGGCATCATCATCTTCTGCTGATTAAAATGATATGCGACATGCCTATATTCTGTATGTAGCGTTTCATATGCAGATACAGCCACAGTCTCACACAGTATATTGGCATGCTGCATATCAGTTTAATCAGCAGAAGCTGGTTGTGCATCCTAGCCACATAGCAATGCAAATAAGATGCCTTTTTTTATAAAAAAAAGTGCCCGACGTTAGCATTGATGCAAGATTTGTGAGGACACATCTGTATCCAAGCAGAGGCAGAGGTCACAGTGTTAGTGGAAGTGTGAGTGCTGTGTGCATGTGAGTGGGTTGGTTGTGCAGTAGTGTTCAGAATATGTGTAAGGAGCATTATGTGTGTCATGTAAAAATGCATTAATAATGTGCAACATATGTGTAAAGGGCCACTATGTGTGTCATTATGTGTATAAGGGCATTAATAATGTGCGGCATATGTGTAACAGGGTACTAATGTATGTGTGTCATTATGTGTATAGGGGCACTAATAATGTGCAGCAAATGTGTAGGGGGCACTATGTGTCTCATTATGTGTATAAGGGCATTAATAATGTGCGGCATGTGTGTAAGGGACATTATGTGTAAAAGGGCATTAATAAAGGTTGTCATAATGTGTAAGGTGCATTATGTTTATAAGGACATTAATGTGTCTCATATGTGTAAGGGGCATTACTGTGTGGAATTGTGTATAAATGCATTACTAATGTGTGGCATTATGTGTATAAGGTGCTCTACTATGTGGCGTTGCAAATAGAAAGGGCACTACTGTGTCGTCTAATGTGAATAAAGAGCAATAAGGTGTGGTGTAATGTGAATAAGGAGCAATTCAGTGTGATGTAATGTGAATAAGGGGCTCTACTGTGAGGAATAACGTTTATAAGGTAAAGTGATACTACTGTGGGATGTAATATGAATTATGGACACTATTGCAAGATAAAATGTGAATAAAGTTGCAGTACTGTGTGGCGTAATTGGAATTAGGGTTACTATTGTGTGGCCATGTCCCTTCCCAGCAAGAAGATGCCCCTTTTTGGGCTGTGCGTCAAATGTGAGAACTGTTCCTATTTAAAATATAGGGGGTACAAGGACTGCTATGGGTGAGGGGTAATGGTGCTGGGAAAGATGTGCGAGGTCAGAGGCAGAACCAGCGGTGGTGCTAGGGGGCACCAGCCAAAATCTTGCCTAGGGCATCATATTGGTTAGGGCCGGCTCTGTACACACTGTATATCAACATCCATGCACCATTCCTGGTTAAAGCCTCCTCGTTTCATTTACACTCAGCTCCACCCACAAACGCCTGCCTAAGCCAAACCCAACCCTCAGGCGTGACAGAATCTTCCTGGTAAGCCATATGGCCAATCCGCCCCTGCCCCCCATTATGCTACAGATTGTAGCCTTATAGATATTTTAATAGAATGTGTGGGCTCTGTAACCATTATACTCCAACTGCATCTGCAATGCTATATGTTCCTTAAAATGCCGGTGATCTTACAGTCTTTGTACAAAGCTTTCAGTCAACTTTTATTCTCTAACGACAGACAATATGAGCAAATGATATTGCAGCAGAGAGATCATGTGCTAAGTTCCTCCCTGCAGGACTCAGCACACGCTCCTCTGACCCCTTCCTAACTGAGGCTGAGTGAATAGAGAAAGTGCAGCAGGAAGGACCACCTCTACTACACTGTGAGTAAAGCTCAGGGCCCTGTGCTGAAAGACAAGACTCCAGTCTTCCTGTTCTCCAGGGAGGCTTCATGCTCTATCCCAAGATGGCTGCAGGGTTCATTTTGGTTTTACTATGTGAGACTGTGAATAGTGACATGCTGGGAGACAGAAGTCTCCTATGTAGCTCCAGAGAGATCTACAATTACCTGCAATTCACATTGGTTCCAGTGTTCCTGCACCATTACCCAGTGCCTATATGCACTATGGTGGTCATTCCGAGTTGTTTGCTCGTTGCTGATTTTCGCAGCGTAGCGAATAGGTGGAAAATGCGCATGCGCATGGTACGCAGAGCGAATGCGCTTAGTAATTTTACTAAGAACTTAGCAGATTTACTCACGAGCGAACAACGTTTTTTCCACGCTGAAGTGTTCGTAGTGTGATTGACAGGATGTGGGTTTTCTGGGTGGAAACTCAGCGTTTTCACGGCGTTGGCGGAAAAACCCAGGCGTGCCAAGGCAAAACGCGGGAGTGGCTGGAGAAACGGGGGAGTGGCTGGCCGAGCGCAGGGCGTGTTTGTGACGTCAAACCAGGAACGAAACTGACTGAACTGATCGCTATTTGTGAGTAAGTCCGGAGCTACTCAGAAACTGCTAAGAATTATGTATTCGCAATTCTGCTCATCTTTCGTTCGCTATTCTGCTAAGCTAAGATACACTCCCAGAGGGCGGCAGCCTAGCGTGTGCAATGCTGCTAAAATCAGCTAGCGAGCGAACAACTCGGAATGAGGGCCTATGCCCCATCACCAGTGTACATGTGAGTACAACTGTACCTGCTATCTATCAATTAACCAACACCAGTGGTTAAGTACAGTAATTTGGCTATTTACACACACATTATTTCTAACCCTATAGGTGCTAGCCTGGTGGTGTATTCAGCAGAGCAGTTGTGTTACATTTGTATTTTAACACTAAGGGGGATATTCAATCAACTCTGGTAATCTCGGAGCTATTGAATTCGCCCCCCCTGCCTATTCAATTGAGGCCCGTTTTCACAGTTTTTTGTGAAATTTTCGCAAATGCCTTTTCGCTGGTGCAGGTGAGAAAACGTGGATCCGCATATCCACATGTTTTTCACTCCCGCTGAATTTTTTGACTAGGCAAAAAAAAACAGCCCGCGAATCCCCATTTGCCCTAAAAATGGCGGAAAGTCCCATTTTTTTCATCTAGGCGAAAAAAACGGACCTAACTAAATACCCCCCTTACACTCCTGATTCATCTGAACTAATGTAATTAAATGGAAAAAAACAATGGACGCTTGTAACAATCATACTGAAAGTGAACATGGGTTTATTTTGCGGTGTGCCTGCAGCTTCATTCCCCAAAATTATACAGATTTTAAAAAGAATCCTCACAAAAGTCTGTCTTGTTGTAATGAGTCTCAGTCCTTATGATAAATTCCATCGCCCACACACCGGGTGTGTCTGGCGGGATACCTGTTGCCAAATACTGGTATGTGTTGTTTTTCTTTGCTGCGTGTGTGTGGGTCTCTCACTGGTTAACCATTGAGACCTTAATGATAGGTGACTGCCTGTGTTGATTGCTGATCTGACACGTCCGTGGGAATGGTTTGCAGAATGTGCTTAGAGGACATTTAATGTATTGCCCAATCTTTTCCTACATCCATTCCAAGTATCATTTACACCAAACAACCTAAAACTTGGCATAGCAATATTGATGTTAAGGAAAAAGAACTTTAAATGCAAGATCACCATGAAAAACATGGGCCCTCATTCCGAGTTGTTCGCTCGGTATTTTTCATCGCATCGCAGTGAAAATCCGCTTAGTACGCATGCGCAATGTTCGCACTGCGACTGCGCCAAGTAACTTTACTATGAAGAAAGTATTTTTACTCACGGCTTTTTCTTCGCTCCGGCGATCGTAATGTGATTGACAGGAAATGGGTGTTACTGGGCGGATACACGGCGTTTCAGGGGCGTGTGGCTGAAAACGCTACCGTTTCCGGAAAAAACGCAGGAGTGGCCGGGGAAACGGTGGGAGTGCCTGGGCGAACGCTGGGTGTGTTTGTGACGTCAACCAGGAACGACAAGCACTGAAATGATCGCACAGGCAGAGTAAGTCTGAAGCTACTCTGAAACTGCTAAGTAGTTAGTAATCGCAATATTGCGAATACATCGGTCGCAATTTTAAGATGCTAACATTCACTCCCAGTAGGCGGCGGCTTAGCGTGTGTAACTCTGCTAAATTCGCCTTGCGACCGATCAACTCGGAATGAGGGCCATGATACAATACCTAGGGATGTGCGGTACCGTTTTTCTGGAAATACGAACACACCCGAACTTACGAGTTCTGAGTCCCAATTCGGAATCACTTTGAGGTTTCGAGTGGAGCCAAGTCCCAGCTCTGAACTGTTGTCACTTCGAAACTTGGATTTAAAACCAAACTCTGGTTTTTGGAATGCATGTAAACAGGTCAAAATAACATGATTTTAGCAATTTTATAAGTACAGAGACATATACATAGAGTGTCACATATAGAGATATTTCCAGGAGAGGTTACATATACACGTGGGGGAAAGGAGTAGAGGTCACATAGCCAATCTGTGGCACACAACAATGTGTTTCCTCCTACCTTGCTCTAGCGATGGCAGCAGCTCCCTCCTCCTCCATGACGTCTGACTGCTGCAGCCACAAGCTGGTGTAGATCCGTCCCTTGCTTGGGTCAGAGGAGCATGTGCTGGGCTCCACCAATCAGGTGTCTTAAGATGGGTACATACCTGGCTGAAGGCCTATCTATCTGACGATTGGTAAGTCCATACACACTCCACCCTATGTGTCGAACCTGGCATCACTACTGGACAGACATTTATATATCGCCCAGTTGAGATATCCGTCAACGGCAGTCCCTGCAGCAAGTGTATGGTTGGCCGCAGACCGCCCATGCAGCCAGGTGCGCCGATATATCTATATATTGGGAGTACACACCCTCCAACACACCTGGCTGAAGGCCTATCTATCTGACAATTGGTAAGTCCATACACACTCCGCCCTATATGTCGAACCTGGCATCACTACTGGACAGACATTTACATATCTCCCAGTTGAGATATCCGTCACCGGCAGTCCCTGCAGCAAGTGTATGGTTGGCCGCAGACCGCCCATGCAGCCAGGTGCGCCGATATATCTGTATATTGGGAGTAGACACCCGCCAATGGACTCACAATATATTGGACATTTGATTGAACAGCCGGTATATCGCTCAGTGTGTACCCAGCTTGAACAACCATAGTGCACTGCAGCAGGAAGGAGCCACTGTACGTTGCGTCCATCACCATTACCTCTTCCCTAAAGCGGTTCTCACAAAATCGGGGGTATCGCATGAACCCTGAGACAAGGTCATCGAACAGGAAATGTTTGTAGAAATCGTGGTAGGAAAAAACGGATGGAGGTGCGTAAGTCTAGTTAGGCCCTCTGGGCCCTAGGCAGCCATCTGTACTGCCTTATGGGTAATCCGGTACGTGATTGTGCCACATAGTGCTTAGTGGGCAATTGCAGGAACCTAGTATACAACTTTATGACCTGGTGCAGTTGAGTCAGGCCCAAAAGGTGGACCCTCTAAGTCTCTGGCCCATAGTAATAGCACCCCCTGTACCCACTATAACTATGCCCCTGCCCACAGCATTTGTTATTAGAAGACAGAATTTTTTCATGAATATGGATAATGAAATTTAAAAGAAAAATCATGATTTATATTATTAATATATTATATAATATTATTAAAATGCTATATTTATTATGTTTGTGCATTGGCAATTACTTTACTTAATTTCTCATTCATTTCCAGAGTGTTATCTCCAGGGAACAAGCTGTGTTCCCCGCCAGCCGTACAGAGCAATAAGATGTCTGGATTTAAAGCTCATTTCGAAAAAACCTTTAAGAGCCACATGAATCCCAAATTGAGATTTACGCCAGAAAAGCGTCTGCTTTGTTTCCAATAATAACAATAATTTAAAGGATTTCAAGATGCTAATTGCAGTTTTCCAGAGCTCTTTACAAAAAAAAAAAAAGAAAAGACTGGAATTACATTATCAGCCATAATAATGAGTCTACAGTGCGTCTGCCTTGTGTCACATTTCGGCATGATTGCTGGGGCTATAACAGTCATATGGGGGATTTTATCTAAATAAATCAACTTTGGTTGCCTAATAAGTTACATGTTTTATTAAGGAAATATTTTTTTAAGGAACATGAAAAACACAAAATTGTGTCTAAACAGCGTACAGTGGCTCTCATTCAGTACGGATCGCAATGCTGTGAAAACGCAGATCGGCCAATCGTTGGCCATCTGTGCATGTGCGAGGCTCAAAATGGGATCGCATCCCGGGAGGATGCATTCTCATTTTCATTGACAGTGACGGTCGTTTGGGAAGGGGGGGGGGGGGCAGTGTTGTGGGGGCGTGGTCTGGACAACAGAGTCGTGTCTGGACCGTATTCAGAGTGGCCACGTGACGTCACATGCGGCCGCTGCGACCCGAAAAATTGCGGTGGACTTCCTGCATGTGCAACCTAGCCTCAGTGAAGCGAACACAATTCTTTTGGGATTGTGTCGCTGGCCACCGATTAGCATGCTATAGAAGCTGTTGCAAATTCTACTTTTTGGAAAAATCTGCAACTCATACTGAATAGGGTCCAGTATACTATTATAATTAGGGATTCTGGTTTTCCCTTTTATTAAAAAAAAGTCGGAAAATTCCCCAGTGAGAATCTATATGTTGCCACCCAGGAATCCTTTCTCTTTCTCTGTATCATATGCCTTGGAGCCTCTTCTCCTCCCCTGACATAATGGGGCAGATATAACATGTGCAGAGAGAGTTAGATTTGGGTGGGGTGTGTTCAAACTGAAATCTAAATTGCAGTGTAAAAATAAAGCAGCCAGTATTTACCCTGCACAGAAACAATATAACCCACCCAAATCTAACTCTCTCTGCACATGTTATACCTGCCCCACCTGCAGTGCACATGGAGGGTCATTCCGAGATGATCGTAGCTGTGCTAAATTTAGCACAGCTACGATCATTCACACTGACGCCCAACACAGGGCTATCCCTCCCCGCATGTCAGTGCCGCCCCCCCCCCCCGCGCAGAAGTGCAAAGGCTTCGCACAGCGACGATGCCTTTGCACCTCAAGAGTAGTTCCCGACCAGCGCAGCTTTAGCGTGCTGGCCGGGAGCTACTCATCGCACCCGGCCCGCAGCGGCTGAGTGTGATGTCACGCAGCAGCTGCGGCCCGCCCCCCGTTCGATCCGGCCACGCCTGCGTTGGCTGGACCACGCCCACAAAATGGCAGCCAAATGCCGCCGTCCCCCCCCCCCCCAGTGACCGCCTTTGCTTGTCATGTGCCGGCGCATGCGCAGTTCTGACCCGATTGCACCACTGCGATAAACTGCAACGTGCGATCGGGTCAGAATGTCCCCCATGGCTCTGCCCATTAGTGTGCTTTTTTGGTTTGCTAACAAACCTGAATAAGGCCCAATGGGGGTCGTTATGACCTGATCACACGCTGCAGGTTTCACAGTGCAGCGATCAGGACAGAACTGCACTTGCATATGCACCGCAATGCGCAGGCGCGTCGTACAGATACAACGCGGATCATTGCTGAGCGATGGATTTAACGAAGAATCCATTTGCACAGCCGATCGCAAGAAGATTGACAGGAAGAAGGCGTTTGTGGGTTGCAACTGACCGTTTTCTGGGAGCGTTTGGAAAAATGCAGGCGTGTCCAGGCGTTTGCAGGGTGGGTGTCTGACCTCAATTACAGACACAAATAGGCTGAAGTGAAGTGATCGCAGCGGCTAAGTTCTGGGCAACTCAGAAACTGCACACAACTTTTTTGTACCACTCGGCTACACATGCGATCGCACACTTGCAAAGCTAAAATACACTCCCCCATAGGCGGCGACTATCTGATCGCAGCGCTGCAAAAAGTAGCTAGCGAGCGATCAACTCGGAATGATCCCCACTGTCCCTTGACACACACACTAACCCTTTCCCTAAGATCATGTCCTCTACAGCGGAGTCATGACCACTGGTGCCCTGTACTGTACCTACCTCCGGGATCATATTCCCTGGCAGCCTGTCTCCAACCCTGTAACTATGGGGTCTATTTACTAAGCCTTGGTTGGAGATAAAGTGGACGGAGATAAAGTTCCAGCCAATCAGCTCCTAACTGTCATGACACAGGCTGGGTTTGAAAAATGACAGTTAGGAGCTAGTTGGCTGGAACTTTATCTCCGTCCACTTTATCTCTATCCAAGTCTTAGTAAATATACCTATATCCCCTAGCACCTTCTACTTAGAATCACAGTCTCCTGGCACCCTGACAGTCACCATGGCATCATGTACTATGCCACCCGGTTCCCTTTTCTGGGTTTATGTCCCTTAGCACCCTGTCTGTACCCCTGTGCTCATGTTCCTTAACACCCTGTCCCATTGGATCTTGGGGCAGATGTATTAACCTGGAAAGGAAGTGATAAACCAGTGATGAGTGCATGGTGATAAAGGCAGCAGCCAATCAGATACAATATGTAAATTAACAGTTAGGATCTGATTGGCTGCTGCCTTTATCACCTTGCACATATCACTGGTTTATCACTTCCGTATGCCTTCTTCAGGTTAATACATTTGCCCCCTTGTTCTCTGGCACTCTCCTCCGCTGGCACAACCAAGATTCAGAGATGGATTGCTCTGGGTAACGGACAATGCTGTCCTGGTACAACTGTATCCGACCTATCCTCTTGCTCTATAAATTCCATTTAGAGTTATTTTCTCTGCAGGTATTACTATTAACTCAGCATCTCTTTTAGGGGAACATGTACTAAGCAGCGATAAAAGGGGAGAATGAGCAAGTTGAGAAGTTGCCCATGGCAACCAATCAGAATTGACGTAACATTTATAATTTGCATACTGTAAAAGTATACAGAGCAGCTGATTGGTTGCCATGGGCAGCTTCTCCACTGGCTCACTTCTCTACTTTTATCACTGCTTAGTACATGTCCCCCTAAGTGCTGTTCCCAGCTTGGTAATGCCACACACAAATACAAGACACAGATTAGTGCTGATTAAAAAAAAAAAAAAAAGGTTAGTAGGCAGAAAATGGTAATACTGTAGTATTTCTAGCGTCTCAGAAAATGTAAGAAAAACTGCCCAGTGTTCTAATATCCTATGAAAACAAGAAACAGCATTTCTGATAATATTGTCATTCCTTTCCACTAAGCTACGGGGCAGAAGATTGTTTTTCTCTTTTTAACGCCTTAATCACTGAAGGTTATTTATACCTTTGTAACCTAATACTTCTCATAGCGTTGATATTTATTTATTACCAGTTATTGATATAGCGCACACATATTCCGCAACGCTTTGCAGAGAATATGTGGCCATTCACATCAGTCCCTGCCCCAGTGGAGCTTACACTCTATATTACCTAGCACATTTATACACACACATTCACGCTAGGGTTAATTTTTGTCAAAAGACAATTAACCTACCAGAATTTGTGGGAGGAAACACACGCAAGTACAGGGAGAATATATAAACTCCACACAGGGCCATAGTGGGACTCGAACACATGACCTCAGTGCTGTGAGCAGTGGCGTAACTAGGGTCCCGCAGCCCCTGCGAGCGCTTGGAGGCGCGCAGGGATGCGGGGCTCCCTAGCCGCCGCCACTGAGTTCTGCACAGCAGCGGGGGAGCCCGGTTGGGGGGGGGGTGTAGTGTACCTGGCACTGGGGGAGCATATTTAGCACTGGGAAGGGGGGGGGGTCATATTTGGCACTGGGGGAGCATGTTTGGTACTGGGGGTGCATATTTGGCACTTGGGGTATATGTGTACCTGGCACTGGGGGGGCATATTTGGCACTGGGGGCCTATGTGTACCTGGCACTTTGGGGGAATATCTGGCACTGGGGACATATGTGGCACTGGGAGCACAGCCCTAGCAACAAGCATTACCCCCTGGTTACAAGCACAACACCCAGCTCATGAAATCCCTGGCAACAAGCATTACCCCCTAGCAACGAGCATGACACCCAGTGCATGAAACCCTTGGCTACGAATATTACCACCTGGCAACAAGCTTGAAACCCAGCACATGATACCTCTGGTAACAAGCATAACACCTACCGCATGAAACCCCTGGCAACGAGCATGACACCCTGAGCATGAAAACCCCTGGCACCGTGCATGGAACCAAGAGCATGAAACCCCTGGCAACGAGCAGGTAATTTAAAAGTAATTAGAAGCCTTACTGTAGGACTTAATGTGTAATGGACATTGCGGTGTGTGTCATAATGTGTCACAGGCATTACGGTGTGTGGCATACTATATCACGGGCATTGTGGTATAATGTCTCAGGGGCATTGCAGTGTGTGGCATAATGTATAACGGGCATTGCGGTGTGTGGCATAGGGTATAATGGGCATTGCGGTATGTGTCACAGGCATTACGGTGTGTGGTATACTATATCACGGGCATTGTGGTATGTGGTATAATGTCTCAGGGTCATTGCAGTGTGTGGCATAATGTATCACGAACATTGCAGTGTGTGGCATAATGTATCACGGACATTGCTGTGTGTGTCATAATGTGTCACAGGCATTGTATGTGCTATAATGTATCAAGGGCATTGCAGTGTGTAACATAATGTATAACAGACATTGCGATTCCTGTCATAATGTGTCACAGGCATTACGGTGTGTGGCATAATGTGTCAGGGGCATTATGGTGTGTGGCATAATGTCTAAGGGCAATTGTAGTATGTGGCATAATGTATACTGGGCATTACTATAAGGAGGAAAAATGACAAATAATGTAAGGGGCATGAATCAGGATTATTTTTTTTCCTGTGGTGGCCAACGTCTGGGCGTGTAGGTTGCAAAACGCAGTGGCGCACCCAGGGGGGGTTTCCGAGTACCCAGAAAACCCCCCCCCCCCCCCACTAAAAAAAAAAATTTTTTTTTTTTTTTTAAGCTGCATGAGTATTATTAATGACTGTCTAGCGTCCTCTGCAGCCTGCTGTCTTCCTGGTGGCACTTGCAAGTGCAATAAAAGTTTACTTTATTTTAATTATAGTACATATATATCCATGTGCCTACATATATACACATGTATATACATACATACATACATATAAACACACACACACACACACACACACACACACATATGATATATATATATACATGTGTATATATATGTGTACTGTATGTGTGTGTATATATATATATATATGTATGCATGTTTAATATGCTATGTATATGTGTATATGGGTTCACTACGATCTCCCGGCGGCCGGCCTCCCGGCGACCAGCATACCGGCGCCGGGAGGCCGGCCGCCGGCTTACCAACAGTGTGGCGAGCGCAAATGAGCCCCTTGCGGGCTCGCTGCGCTCGCCATGCTACGCGCACCACACTATTCTATTCTCCCTCCAGGGGGGTCGTGGACCCCCACGAGGGAGAATAAGTGTCGGTATGCCGGCGGTCAGGCTCCCGGCGCCGGTATGCTGGTCGCCGGGAGCCCGACCGCCGGCATACTGAAGACCACCCGTGTATATGTATGTGTGTGTGTATGTATATATATATATATATATATATGTGTGTGTAGATATATGTATATATATATATATATGTGTAGATATATATATATATATATATACACACACACACACACAAACACACTAGTTTTACGGACCCAGCATATACTGGGTCACCTCAGTCCCCACCCCCGTGATTGGCTCCGCCCAGTTCTGGAAACCCCCCATGCAAATCCTGCGTTTGCCACTGAAACTGGGGTATAAGGTAGTCTTTTCCTGCAATACCACGCCCCTTTATGCAAAGCCATGCCCATTTCAGCAAGGCCACGCCCTTTTTTGCGGCATGCGCAGATTTGTCCCTTTGCTAGTGCCAATTATGGGGGGGGGGGGGGCACCAGAGAATTTTTTGGCTTGGGGGAGAAAAATTTCTAGTTATGCCACTGGATGTGAGCAGCAGCGGATCTTGCCATGGGCAAGCAGGACTTTTGCCCGGGGCACCGCCTTCCGGAGGGCGCCGCACCATGGCAAGATCCGCTACTGCTGTGTCCCCAACTGCCCGCTGTGTCCCCCGCTGGTCCCGCTGTGAAGGGAACTAGACGCTACGCGTCTAGTTTCCCTTCGTG
Organism: Pseudophryne corroboree; assembly: GCF_028390025.1. Taxonomy (NCBI): domain Eukaryota; kingdom Metazoa; phylum Chordata; class Amphibia; order Anura; family Myobatrachidae; genus Pseudophryne; species Pseudophryne corroboree. Next base: position 74,956,074 of record NC_086448.1, on the reverse strand, counting down.
GAGAGGACCTTTGCTGTGCAATGCGCAATGACATCGCGCACCGCACAGCATTTCAGCGGCGCTACTCTACTGTACAGAGGGCGTAACTGACCACGCCCCCCGTATGAAGCCATACCCCTATTTCCCGCCCGGGGGGCAAAAAGGGCTAGAACCGGCCCTGGCTGTGAAGCAGTAATGCTAACCATTACACCAATCCGTTAATATATGTAAGACTGACAACAAACTTTGAATAACTCTAGAACATTTCACATTTTTTTATTGCTTTTTTTTTCCTGGTAACCATTATACTTACTATATTTACTTTTCACCCAATTAGTTTAACTTTAGAAAAATTAATTGCTTATATCTCAGACTTCCAACATTGTAAAAATCAAACTTGCCCCCAAATATGCCTTGTCTCCAATCCCCCAAAATTCCACCCAGATACATTATTATGATGCAGCCCACACCTTTTAATAGATCAAGTCCCTGTTTGGTCAGAAACTTAGGAAAGACCCATCAGAAAATTTGGAGGTATGAAATAGTTCTTTCAGTAGGTTATATGTAGCACCCTCTACAGGATGTCATCGGTAATAACACCTTTCAGGGTGAAATAATGCTGCCTATTGTAGATACTGCGTGCCTGAGACCCTGGGAGAGGTTTGCAATCATCAACAGGGGGTGTGGAAACATAACCTACAGTATAAAAGGGACAGGTTTTCCTACCTTTGAGCGATATCTTTAGCGATGGCCATTGGTGGATTGACCATCGATGGTACCATTGGTGTTTAACCTCAATAGTATAAAAATATTTACGGGTAAACCATTGATGGTTTTAATCGCCGATGTTCATCCCTGTGCAATGGATTAGTAAGCCGCAAGCCAATCAGAGCCTGGTGGGGTGGGGTTTTGCGGGCCCATGAGGGTGCAGAGCTAGGCCCAATATCAGTGGTTTAATCCATTCTCAGACACATTGTGCTCTTATTGTGCTTTATTCCTGTCATGTTGTTTGTTATGCTCGTTGTAGTCACGAATTATGTCTGATTTGCACCTGTCTCTTTGTGATTCCTTTTACTGCATATTCAAAAAGCAAACAAGACAGTTTCTGTTAAAAATACATTTTGCGTATTGCATGTTCTAGTCCATCCTGCTCTGAGGCTGCCTTTTTTGGGGGAGATTTCAATTGGCAACCCTCGATTTATTGTTCATTCATGCTCTGACAATTCTCTGCCTATTTTTATTTTAAATGGTCAGCATAGGCAATGGAAATACTCTATACCAACGTAGGGAACAGGAAATGAGGCCATGTTTATAAGAACCATTGAATTTACAATAATTTACAATATGGTGGGAAAAAGAAAATATACACATCTTTGAAGAGGGAGCAGGGTGGTGAGGGATGAAGGCAGTATGGGGTCCAGAAGCATCAATAGAGAAGCACTATAGTTACTGTCTTTTATTTTCATATTCCCGGACAGGGGCTGTGGCCTGGAGGTATCACCAAAACTGAGTAGGGTTATAACACTTTTATTTGTCAGATTTATGGCCATTTTCTTGACAGAACCCCCTAATGCTGCTTAATATGTCCCAGCGCATCCTCATTTCCTTTTATATGCATCATGCCTCAATATATACCTGATAGCTCCTTCATGTCACTATTTATCTAACAGAGCCCCCTCATGCCTTTATTTCCCAGCCCAGAGACCCCTCATGCCCCTATATTTACATTATAGCCCATTCATAACCTTATAGGCCAGCCCAGAACCCCCTCATGCCCTTATATAAACCTAAGAGCACCTTCATGTCTTTATATGCTAGCCCAGAGCCCCTTCATGCCCCTACATATACCTCAGAGATCACCCATGCCCTTATATGCCAGCCCACAGCCCCCCACCCCATTCCTATATAGATACCTCAGAGACTCCCCAAATTCATGTATCTTGCCAGAGCCGGCGCAACACACTCAGCGAGGTCAGCAATGCAGGGAGGCATTGGACTACAGAAGTGTTCTCCCCGCTCTGCTGCTACAGTATCCACTGCTGCTGCGCCTAACCTGAAGGCACTGAAACTGCTGCTGCTGTAGATGGGAAGTGTTTTTCTTGTTACAGCAGCCATCTAGTAGATGAGGCCCCGCCCCTCCACAGGCCCCACCCCCTTTGCTGCCTGCGGCACCCCATGGATAGGGTAATTTAGGGAAAGTTTCTTCTTTTATCTCACCTACTCCGATCTCTGCACCTTTCTGTCCTCTCCAGGTCTTTCCTTAACCCCTTCATCCCCTGTTCCATCTCACTGCCTCCCACCCAAACCCTCTGTGTGCTGTTTCATCCACTCTTTCCTACCCTGTCTGCTCCACACTGCAGTGTTCTGTGCTTGTTCTCCTACTGTCGCATTATGTGTGTAATGGGCACTACTGTTGTCTGTAGGCATTATGTGTAAGAGGCACTACTACTGTGGGCACTATGTGTGTTTGGTTCACTACTACTATGGGCACTAGTGCTTGTGGCTGGCAATAATAAAATATGTGCACAAACAAAAGCAAATCTTGTCCCTCACAACACTATTGGTGACATATAAATACAATTTGCTTACTTTAATATTTATTTTTACATTTTTCAATAAGAAACTAGGAGCGCCTAAGGGGCACTACTACTGTGGACACTATGTGTGTAAGGGGTACTACTACTGAGGACACTATGTGTGTAAACGGCACTACTACTGTGGGCATTATGTGTGTAAGTGGCACTACTACTGTGGGCATTATGTGTGTAAGTGGCACAACTACTGTGGATATTATGTGTATAAGGGGAAATACTACTGTGTGCATAATGTGTAAGGGGCACTACTGTGGGCATTATGTGTAAGGAGCACTACTACTGTGGGCATTATGTGTGTAAGTGGCACTACTACTGTGGGAATTATGTATGTACGAGGCACAACTACTGTGGATATTATGTGTATAAGGGGAAATACTACTGTGTGCATAATGTGTAAGGGGCACTACTGTGGGTATTATGTGTAAGGAGCACTACTACTGTGGGCATTATGTGTAAGTGGCACTACTAATGTGGGTATTATGTGTAAGGGGCACTACTATATGTATTATGTGTAAAGGGTACTGCTACTGTGGGCATTATGTGTAAGGGGCACTACTAATGTGGGTATTATGTGTAAGGGGCACTACTATATGTATTATGTGTAAAGGGTACTACTACTGTGGGCATTATGTGTAAGGGGCACTACTAATGTGGGTATTATGTGTAAGGGGCACTACTAATCAGAGGCGTAACTAAGGGGGGTCGAGCAGGGCACGTGCCCTGGGCGCTGTGGCAGGCCCAGCAGAAGGGGGCGCCGCTGGCCAGGGCATTGTACCTGCTCGCCCGCCCCCGCCTCCATTAACATGCTGCTGCTGCTGCCGCCAGGAGCCTGCTGTGTGAGAACGAGGAGCAGCAGCAGCTCAGCAGCAGCAGAGAGTAACATGTGACAGTGGGGTCAGAGGAGCATCTGCTGAGCCCAGATTGGTGGAGCCCAGCACATGCTCATCTGACCCAAGCAGGGGGCGGGGCTACATCGGGATCTTCTGCAGCTCTGCTGCTCTTCTCCTGGGGCCTGGCTGGCAGTGGAAGAGGAGGGAGGAGCTGCTGGAGGCTGCAATTCATCAAGGTGAGGGCACCTCAGTGTGTGTGTGTCCCTGAGTGTCTCCATGCCCCCCCCCATCAGCAGTGTTTGTGTCTCCATGTCCCCCTCCCCACACCAGAGTGTCTCCATACCCCCCATCAGCAGTGTGTGTGTGTCTCCATGCCCCCTACCCCCCATCAGCAGTGTGTATGTGTCTCCATGCCCCCTACCCCCCATCAGCAGTGTGTGTGTTTCCATGCCCCCTACCCCCCATCAGCAGTGTGTGTGTCTCCATGCCCCCCTGCTCCCCTACCCTCCATCAGCAGTGTGTGTGTGTCTCCATGCCCCCTACCCCCCATCAGCAGTGTGTCTCCATGCCCCCTACCCCCCATCAGCAGTGTGTATGTGTCTCCATTCCCCCCCACCCCCCATCAGCAGTGTGTGTGTCTCCATGCCCCCTACCCCCCATCAGCAGTGTGTGTGTGTCTCCATGCCCCCCACCCCCCATCAGCATTGTGTGTGTCTCTCCATGCCCCCCACCCCCCATCAGCAGTGTGTATGTGTCTCCATGCCCCCTACCCCCCATCAGCATTGTGTGTGTCTCTCCATGCCCGCCACCCCCCATCAGCAGTGTGTGTGTGTCTCCATGCCCCCCACCCCCATCAGCATTGTGTGTGTCTCTCCATGCCCCCCACCCCCCATCAGCAGTGTGTATGTGTCTCCATGCCCCCTACCCCCCATCAGCATTGTGTGTGTCTCTCCATGCCCCCTACCCCCCATCAGCAGTGTGTGTGTGTCTCCATGCCCCCTACCCCCCATCAGCAGTGTGTGTGTGTCTCCATGCCCCCCTCCCCCCATCAGCAGTGTGTGTCTCCATGCCCCTCCATCAGCAGTGTGTGTGTGTATGTGTGTGTCTCCATGCCCCCCCATCAGCAGTGTGTGTCTCTATGTCCCCTCCCCCCATCAGCAGTGTGTATCTCCATGCCCCCCCAACAGCAGTGTGTGTCTCCATGCCACCTCCCCACCAGCAGTGTGTCTCCATGCCACCTCCCCACCAGCAGTGTGTCTCCGTGCCCCCTCCCCGCCAGCAGTGTGTCTCCATGCCCCCTCCCCGCCAGCAGTGTGAGTATCTCCATTTAACATCACAGGGGGGTTCGTCTACCGCATTGCAATGTTAATCGCATATGTTAGCATCGCTGCAGTAGGCGGCGATTGGTGGCAATGTATGTTAATACATCCCGCCCTCTCTGTCAGAATACAAGCACAGGGCGCTCAGGTGCGGTGCAGTCTCCCTGAAAGCAGCAGCATGGGCTCCCAGCGCATGGAACACACACAGAGACACAGAGTGCAATAGCGTGTGCTGAATGACGACGCAGTGGGAGGTGATGGTGTGCTGAATGACAACGCAGGGGGAGATGTTGGTGTGCTGAATGATGATGCAGGGGGAGGTGATGGTGTGCTGAGTGACGACACGGGGAGGTGATGGTGTGCTGAGTGACGACGCAGGGGGAGGTGATGGTGTGCTGAGTGAATACGCAGGGGGAGGTGATTGTGTGCTGAGTGGTGACGCAGGGGGAGGTGATGGTGTGGCTGAGAGATGATGCAGGGGGTGGTGATGGTGTGACTGAGAGATGACACGAGAGGGAGATGATGGTGTGGCTGAGAGACGCAGGGGACAGGATGTAACACAGGGGACAGTATGTGAGTCTTGTTGAACCACTGTTGCATGATACTGACCTTGTTAATATTCCTACACAAACAGGCATCTTCCGGACGATCGGATCTCCTACATGAATAGTGAATACCGACTTAAGACGCCATCTGCCTCAGAGGATACAGTTCTTTAGAGGTTCCATATTGTGAGAAACCATCATACAGGTAAGGTGCATGTTTAATTGAAAAGAATGTTCCCAGTGTGACGTGAAACAGGTGGCGTGTCATGTTTTCACGGCCCATTTTCGGTTACCACGCCCCTTCTGGTATGTGACCATGCCCATTTTCCTGACGCGCGCCGCAGGCGCGTGCACACAATTTGTCGATTTGTTTCTAAGGCTTTTCTTTCCTTCTTTATTTTTTTTTTTTAGGTGGTCCTTTTTTTTTTAGGTGGGGGGTGTGTGTGCGTGTGTGTGTGGGGGGGGGGGGGGGGGGGGGCGCCATTCCTAACCTTGCCCTGGGCTCCAGAAACCCTAGTTACGCCTCTGCTACTAATGTGGGTATTATGTGTAAGGGGCACTACTATATGTATTATGTGTAAAGGGTACTGCTACTGTGGGCATTATGTGTGACTATGGTGTGTCATAAAGTGAATCAGGGTCACTGAAGGGTTAGCTCTTCTGTCTTTGTAAATATTACTTTTTATATGATCAATTTCCTTATAATAAGTATAGTGTAAAAGTGAATATTTCTACCTCCCTAATGAAGGGTTAAACATGCTATATGAATTGTTATGTGTTTGAATAGACACGTACGCACTCTCTACAAGATGCCTTTGTCTGTTCATATAATATAAGGCTTGTGTGTGTCTTATCTTCAAGGACAATTACATACCAGATCAAAACTGTTACTTCTGTGTGTTACTAAAATATCCTGCATGTAATGTCGTATGCTACTTCTATTTATCCAATCATATGCTTGCACATATTGTATACACCCATGTTTCTTTTCTATATAGTACTCTGTAATTTATTAAATAAACAGTGTGAATTTTTACTGCTTGTGTTGTGCATGTAACTGATAGCGTAAAGGTTTACACTCCCAGACGTCTGAGAGGCCATCACATCGAGGGTTAAAGAATATAAGGGCAGATCCTTTCAGCTGGGGGCTATGTCCGGAATTCAGTGATCGTCCCTGAATGGTAAAAATAGAGAATTTATTGTCTGTCTTTGCCATACAGGATTGCGGTCATACACTGAAGCTGAATCCGTGTCAGTGTTCCGGGAACACGTGACAAGGTAATATTTAAGTCCGGGACTTAATATTACGAAGTTTTATGTAAAAGCATAAAACAGGTATCAGGGATACCATAGAATCTTTAATGTCTGGGACTTAAAGATACGTCTGAGAAAGGACCAGGAGTCCAAGCGCAATTCTCCAAAGACGTTAGTATCTGGGATACTTAAACATAGACCTGGGGTCTATACGTAACGTAGATTATGCCTCGATCTGATCGTCTATATATATATTCTTGTATGTTGTAGTGAGATAAGTTCTTATATTTGGTTCAGACGGCTGGTAAGTTTTCGTCTGCCAGATATCTTTACTCAAACACTTTTCTTGCTTCCTGTTTAAAACGCTGTATTTTTCTGACATCTTGTACGAATGGTAAGCGTACCCGTCAAAAGATTTCATGTTCTCATTATACAGATAATATTGTGATATTGTCAATGACTAATTAACTGGTTAGCTGATGCATGTATAGTAGAGTTGTAAATTTTAGATATTTTCCTTTAAAGTTGTACTGTTGATTTATATTACTGTCTGACAATGGGCTCTAGTCAGAGTAAAAAAAACCTGCATATTCCCCGCCCCTCCCTGGTGAGACATGCAAGATGTATGTCGCCCGCAACTCTACCTCAGAGTATTACTTAGTTAACCCATGGGTGGATAATTTAGCGGGATGGACAGAGAAAGCAGGACAGGACCCATTCCTACGGGAAGGCAGTAATTACCCTTTCTATATGGAGATTTAAGAAAAAATGTCAGTTTAGCACAGAAGCGAAGCTGCAGAGAACTGTAAATCTTTGAAAATCCCTCTCGCCTCCCCCCTTTGCATTCCAATGTATCCTGCGCTCAGAGACACAAATCTCTTGGCAGCAGTAACCCTTTCACACCAAATGGGATTGCCTCCAGCTCCACTGCTGGAGAGTGCGTCCACTAGCTCTATCCCTAGCACCAATAACCCAGAGTTTAGATAATAGTAAAACACTGCCCCAAGCCCACCATTACCCTCGATGGCTGTATATCTTATTTGCGCAAAGCTTGCAAAGGACGCAGCTATACACATATGAAGGAAGTCTTTTTTGCCTGTCGCTGTAGCTTGTAAACAGAAACCTTCATAGTCTGTTACTGCGTTTTGGAAAAGGTTTAAGGACTGCTGGACAGATGACGCTGGCTTACCTTTGCTTAACTCAGAAAGCTTACTCATTTCCCCACCCACTCATGCCTATCAGAGCTCCGGACGCTTTGACAGACAGAACCAACCCCGCAGTCAGGGAAGATTCCAAAGACCCCGCGCACTGACGGGGCCCGGAGGAGGGTATCCCAGCCTTTATTCAACTCTCCCGTCATAGTAAAGATTCACCTCTGCTGCCACTTATTATAAATGGAAGTAAAATTCCCTTTTTAGTGGACAGCGGTGCAACAACCAGTGTTTTGTGTTCTGACCTATGCAGTATCCCCTCTCACCAGAAAAGATAGAAGGTCTCCGCCCCATGATACAGCAATTCTTACAACAGGGTATTCTCAGACATATTGTATCACCATACTGTACTCCTGTGAACCCTGTTGCCAAAGCTGATGGTAGTATAAGATTTGTACAGGATCACAGAGCGATCAATCAGTTAATTGTCCCAATTGCACCAATTGTTCCAGATGTAAACTCACTCATTTCTGCAATCCCTGCAGATGCTAGTTCTTCTCTGTAATTGATTTGAAGAATGCCTTTTTTTCAGCATACCTGTAGATTCACAGACACAATTACTTTTTGCCTTTTCTTTTGAGGGTAAACAACTTACCTGGTGCAGATTAATGACGCACCTGTTGTCTCCAGGCCACATTGAGGCCCTGGCAACCTCACCATGGTTCAGTCCTGCTACAGTATGCAGATGATCTGCTGCTCTGTAGTAAAACTGAGGAGGCCTGCCGAGAGGATGGTGTTTCATTACTAAACTGGCTTTGTGAATGTGGACACAAGGTGTCCAAAATAAAAATGCAATGGTGTAAAAAGCATGTTGATTACTTAGGTTTTGTGCTCACTCAGGGAGAGAGGAAAATCAGTCCACAACGCATACAGTCTGTATTGGGCCTGGTCACCCCAACTACCCAGAAGGAACTACTGTCCTTCCTGGGTATGGTAAATTACTGCAGACAGTGGATATCTGATTGCTCTTATTATGATAACATTTTGAGACAAGCCACACTGAGGGACAAACCTAGAACTGTACAATGGTCACAAGAAATGTTAACTGCATATGAAAGTTTAAAATGTATGTTGATAAAAAGTCCGGCACTTGGCCTCCCCAGTTATGTACTACCTTTCCATCTATATGCAAGGGACAATTGTAAAACCATGGCGGGGGTGCTCACACAGTTTCATGGAGGGAAGTTGCGCCCCGTGGCATTTTTTTCCCAAAGTCATGCCAGTGTCTGTGCAAGGTATGCCTGCCTGCCTCAGGGCTTTGGCAGCCTGTGCAATGGTTGCAGAAATGGCCACTACCCTCACTTTAGGCCACATCACAGTACTCCACACCACACATGATGTCCTGGCAATACTTAAAGGCTTACACACACAGTACATGTCAGCACAACGCCTTAGTGGATATGAAGTACTCCTTTTGAGTAACCCTACCCTTACCATTAAGTACACTGCTAGTTCTTCTGGCCCTGCACCCATTCTCAATGCCCTTTTAGGCTTGAAAGGTCCCGAGGATGAACCACCCGACCTACATGACTGTGCTGCTTCCATTGAAGCTGAAACTTCTCCCAGACTTGACATGTCTCCCGTTCCCATACCAGGCGCAGACGTAGTTTTTGTTGACGGCTCCTGTAGTAGGCCCAATGACAATACATACCAGGCTGGCTATGCCATTGTCACCCTCCCTGATACTGTGTTGGAAACCCTACCAATACCTTATCAGTCCGCGCAAGCTGCAGAACTCGTTGCACTCACTAGAGCATGTCCCTCCCTTGACAACGTCCATCTGCTCACTCAACTTCAAGCTGCTGCGACTAATGCTGATCTCTCCGACTGAACTTACCCAATTCTGCAGAAAAAATCCTAAATCAGGATTAATCTGCAAAGAGGGGAAACCCTGTATACCCCAGTCCAGTGCCCCTTTGCTCGTTGCCCAGTGCCGTGGTGTTGGTCACCGTGGTGAAGCCACAACACTCCTCCTACTAACCAATGATTTTTGTGTTGCTAGTGCCAGGTCACTTGTGGACCAGTATGTTAGCAGATGCATCACTTGCCTCAGGAACAACCCTAATAAAGCTAAACACCAGCATCTTGAATACCCCACAGAAAACTCTAGGATACTCACCCTTTGAAATACTAATGGGTAGACCCTTTTCCTACACCCTGGGCTAAGAAACCACTAGTAATACAGGAAGGAGATCTAGAACTCATCAGGGAAGAGTATGTCAGGTCCCTGATAACAAAACTGAATGAAATTGAACATGAGGTTGTTTGTAAAAACCCTTTTGAATCCACAGGAACCTACACACCCCTTTAAAGTCGGAGACAGAGTCGTGGTGAAGGTGCTCCCCAGGAACAAGAGCCCAGGAGACTTCACCTATGGTCCAGAGACAGAGGTCGTAGCAGTTACCCGGACAGCAGTCCTGACAGAGGAAAGTCCTACCTGGATCCATGCATCCCGAGTAAAAAAGGTTCCTAGACCAGACCTAGAGAGGGAAGCAAGTGATTCCAGTGAGGTACGAACCGGGGCAGACAGCCCTGACCTCCCACCTAGCGAAGAAAGAAGAACAGAAGAAGATGAGGAACCTGTCCCCTATCTTTATCCTGGGGACTATCTCGATAGCCCTACTGGCCCTCATTCACCTCACAATATGTGAAGTCGACATCACACAAACAGATGGGGTCCCCACCTTGTGGTACAATTCCTCCAATACACACGTAGCCACATACATACTTGATTATTTTATGTTCCCCAAAATTGCTGATGACAAATATTATATACAACAAAGGAGGAAATCAGGAATGTCTGAGACAGTATATATTTGTGTTACTGACGAATGGTACTATAGTGCAAGACAAATGTTTTATTTGTGGGACATGTATAAAAACCCAAAATACCAGCCTAAAATTGCTCCCCAAAACAAACCTTTAAAGCCCCATACTGCCACTTTTAAAGATATGGTGGCTATTACTAACCCTACCTTTGAAGACACCCTAGCTATTGAAACTGGTTTCCCTGACATTAATTTTTGGTTGGAATGGATGAAGTATAGTGCTAACAAACACAATAAAAGCAACTGTTATGTCTGTGGCAAATCTAGGCCCCACCTAGGTACAGTGCCCCTTAATATACCCCTAGAACAGGAAAATTGTTTTTTCAGCCTTTTTAATGATCACCGATGACCCCACTCCTCCCTCTAATACTCCTGCTAATCGAAAGAAAAGAGCACTCCCAGGAGGTAGCTTTGACCCCCACGTATACATTGATGCTATAGGGGTCCCAAGAGGTGTTCCAAATGAGTTCAAAGCTAGAGATGAGGTGGCTGCGGGTTTTGAGTCATTATTTCCTATAGTAACTGTAAATAAAAACGTAGCCTGGATTAATTATATATATTATAATCAACAAAGATTTGTTAATGATACCAAAGATGCTCTTAAAGGTATAGCTGAACAGCTAGAAGCCACTTCCCAAATGACATTTCAAAATAGAATGGCCCTTGACATGATCCTAGCAGAAAAAGGCGGTACATGTGTTTACATTAGTAAGGTGGAAGGCTGTTGTACATATATTCCTGACAACACTGGTCCCAATGGTAAGGTTACTTTAGCCATAAACGAGTTAGAAACCTTATCCATAGAACTTAAGAAAAATTCAGGTATTGATAACCCATGGAGCCAATATTTTGGGTGGTTTGAAAATTGGAAACAGGCTCTTGTGCAAATAAGCATATTTATACTTGTAACTTTAATTCTTGTAGGCATTATAGTTTATTGTGTAATCCCCTGTGGAAAGAAACTTACCTCCAAAGGCATTGATAAGGCCCTGATGTACTATGATATAACCACCAGTCCTGTCACCTCCTCTGATAGTGAGGGACCCGACGATTATGTCCAATATCTCAAGAACTGGAGGAACAAGAAAGGAGCCTCACTCAAGAATCATGTCATATAATAATCATGATTCTAAGAGGGGATTGAAGGGTTAGCTCTTCTGTCTTTGTAAATATTACTTTTTATATGATCAATTTCCTTATAATAAGTATAGTGTAAAAGTGAATATTTCTACCTCCCTAATGAAGGGTTAAACATGCTATATGAATTGTTATGTGTTTGAATAGACACGTACGCACTCTCTACAAGATGCCTTTGTCTGTTCATATAATATAAGGCTTGTGTGTGTCTTATCTTCAAGGACAATTACATACCAGATCAAAACTGTTACTTCTGTGTGTTACTAAAATATCCTGCATGTAATGTCGTATGCTACTTCTATTTATCCAATCATATGCTTGCACATATTGTATACACCCATGTTTCTTTTCTATATAGTACTCTGTAATTTATTAAATAAACAGTGTGAATTTTTACTGCTTGTGTTGTGCATGTAACTGATAGCGTAAAGGTTTACACTCCCAGACGTCTGAGAGGCCATCACATCGAGGGTTAAAGAATATAAGGGCAGATCCTTTCAGTCACTACATGCGGTGTAATTTGAATAAGATTGTGCTACTGTGTGGTATAATTTGAATTGGGCGTACTATTGTGTGACTACGCCCCTTCCTGTTGAGACCACACCCCTTTTATGTGGCTGAGTGCTGTCCCTCTACAATGTGTGGGAGGGAGTAAATTTATAGTTTGCAGGAGGACGTTGAACACCCTAGCACCGTCCCTGCCTTTTGCCCTCTATATGATTACTAATCACTGTAATCACTCTGGAGACTGAACTGGAGCTGCTAAAGAACTATTTACTCTAAGTGACAACTACACACATACACAACGCTAGAGAGCAATGCAATAATGAAATACTATAATACAGTGCATTACAGTTACACTGCATCTATTATTGCTGACATTTATCAGACTGGACTTCCTTGCAACAGTCAGGGTTACACTGGCAGGAAATCTAAAATAATCCATGACTTCCTTTTAATATGGTGGAATATTGGGCTGGTCCATCAAAGATATTGATCAGTTTATTGTGCATTTTGCTTGAACCCAGGGCCGGTGCTAGGGTGTTCGGCGCCCCCCTGCAAACTATAAATTTGCGCCCTCCCATACTTTACAAAGGGACAGCACACGTCGAAAAAGGGATGTTGACTCACAAGGAAGTGGTGGCGCTGCTTACACATAACACCGCAGTTCTAGGGGAGGTATTTGATATGCCGGCTGTTGGGATCCCGGCGCTCAGTACACTGGCGCCGGAATCCCAATAGCCGGCATACGAACAACTTTTCTCCTTCTTGGGGGGTCCACAACCCCCCTGGAGGAAGAATAAATAGTGTGGCGCGCGCAGCGCGCCACCGTGCCTGCATCGTGGCGAGCACAGCGAGCCCGCAAGGGGCTCTTTTGTGCTCGCCCCGCTGCCGGTATGTCGGCGGTTGGGATCCCGGCGTCGGTATGCTGAGCACTGGGGTCCCAACCGCCGGTATAACATACTACACCCAGTTGTAGCACAGCTTACACATAACGCCAAAGTAGTAGCACCGTTTACCCATAATGACCTCAGTAGTACCGCCGCTTACACATAACGACCCCAGTAGTAGTGCCGCTTACACATAATATCCCCAGTAGTAGTGCCGCTTACACATAATGACCCCAGTAGTAGTGCAGCTTACACGTAACACCCCAGTAGTAGCGCAGCTTACATGTAACGCCCCAGTAATAGCGTAGCTTGCACGTAACGCCCAGTAGTAGTGTAGCTTACAAGTAACGCCCCAGTTGTAGCGCAGCTTACACGTAACACCCCAGTAGTAGCGCCGCTTACACATAATAAACCCAGTAGTAGCGTAGCTTACACATAACAACCCAGTAGTAGCGCCGCTTGCACATAAAAAACCCAGTAGTAGCGTAACTTACACGTAACGCCCCAGTAGTAGCGTAGCTTACACATAACACCCCAGTAGTAGTGCAGCTTACACGTAACGCCCCAGTAGTAGCGCAGTTTACATGTAACGCCCACAGAAGTGCAATTTATTCACATGCCCCCCTCCCCTGCACACATACACAAATACACATACTTACATATACACACACACACACACACACACACACACACACACACACACACACACACACACACACACACACACACACTTTCTCACTTACTCTCCCTGGCTGTGGCTGGCAGGATCTGGAGCAGCATGTCCTCCTCTGTGGTACTGCAGTCTGATGGTCCCGTGCAGCTCCGCCCCCTCCACCCATTTAGCTCCACCCCCTACATCGGTATGGGTCTGCCCCCTCCATCCGATCAATCACTGTCACAGGAGGGGAGGGGGAGAGGAGATGAGGCTTTCAGCTGCCTGGCGCCTACCTGCACTGCATCCCTTTGCTGAGTGGGTAGCGCCGGGCCTGCTTGAACCCCCTCATCTACATACAGTATGTACTGTAGGTGCTGTAACAGAAGCCACTATCTACTGTGCGTGGCAGCCACAGAAGTGGGAAGCAGACCATAGGTAGATACAAGTTCTAATAACATTGCTGGAATACAGACACTATGGGGTAGCCGTCACAAATGCAGAGAGCAGGATTGCAATCCACTGAGTGAATCGTAATAAGATTGCAGTGCACATATATACCATATACAGTGCACATGAGAACACAAGGCCTAATTCCTTACTGCAGTTTCCAGATGACGGGTAAACTGCACATGCCAAGACACGTTCTGCGAATGTGCAGTACGGGTCCTGTGGACGCATAGCAGGGGTGCGAACGTCACTGTCTGACAGGCAGCAGCGTTTGGGAAGGGGGGGGGCAGCGTGGGTGTGGGAGGGGATATAGTAGAAGAGACTATTAGTACACAGACACACTTTTCATTTTGTGTAGGAAAAGACCTGTACATTATATAGTAGATTGGTTCAATAAGTAAGGCCAGAGCAGGTAGACCACTGCTTCTCCTCGGGACCATTAGACTGCACCTCATATCAGTCCCAACATCAGTGGGGCTGGCGGAGACATGGTCACACACTGAGGTGCGTAGTGTGATCAGATATCTGCATCTAAAGGGCACATTAGCAGCTGACATTCATCACCAGCTTGTCCGGGTGTACGGTGATAACGTCCTGTCACGGGAACAGGTTTGGGTTAGGTTCACTGCCTTTGATAACGACAGGACAGACGTTCAGATTGTTGCGGTGCTACCATTGTGAGGTACTGGACCATCCTCCCTACAGCCCATACTTGCCTACTCTCCCGGAATGGCCGGGAGGCTCCCGAAAATCGGGTGACCCTCCCGGCCCCATGGAAGAGCAGACAAGTATCCCGGTTTTTCACTTACCCCCTGCCCGGCCGCCCACTTTGAGAGTAAAATGGGTGGTCCGGACAGTAGATGACGCGATTCTTGTTGAATCGCGTCATCATAGTCACGCCCCCTGCTATAAAATGCCGGTTATAGCGGCATTACCGAGCGGGGGGCGTGGCTCAATGGTGTAACCCCGCCCTCGTTCCGCCTCTGTCCCTCCTCCACCCCGCCCCGTTCCGCATCCTCCCCGCCCACTCCTCTCGTCATTTTCCTGCCCAGCCCCTCCATTGAGCCGTCCTGGCAGCTCTCTCCCGGAGAGAGCTGCCAAAAAGTAGGCAAGTATTCTACAGCCCTGACCTGACGCTGACTGATTTCCATCTCTTGGACTGTTGAAGAACCTGAGTGAAAGGCGATTGGCAACTGACAGTGAAGCTTCGCAAGCTGTCATGTCCTGGCTTCAGGCGCTTGACACTGATTTCCTTTATGCTGGGATAGATCACTTGGTGTGCCACTGGAACAAATGCTTAGACAAGTATGGGAACTATGTGGAAAAAGTAACTGTACCAAGGCCATACTATTAATTATACGTATATGTACGAGTTGAATACATTTTTACGCAATAAGAGGTCTTGTTACCTAATTTTTTGAACAACCCACGTATATTATATGGCTAAACTCTGATGAAACATGCGACTATGAATTTCAGACTGTCCACTAGATGGCAGCAGTCATTGTATATTTAAGGTACCGTATAGTTGCAGCTTGAAACCAAAGTAGAATTAAAAGAAATATCACCTGCAGCTGCCAAATAAACAATGCAAATACAACAATACTTTTGCCATAAGATCATTCTTGAACAAATCAGATTTGGTGTTACTCCTGTTTAATGGAAAAAAAAAACACACACAAAAATATAAGGCATGGTGATTTGTCAGTCTTGCATCAGTGACTTTATGCTAATGTCGCTATAGCAGAAACCCTTCCCTGGGGTACATCCATGTGCCGAAATGCACAACGACTGAGATGTCAAATGTCAGCATCTGCAGGCACTGAAATACTGCTTGACGCATCTTTTGATGCACCACCATTTGCACCATCGAAACTTGCCCCTACTCCAGGCATGTCCAAACTGCGGCCCTCCAGCTGTTGTGAAACTACATATCCCAGCATGCCCTGACACAGTTTTGCTGTCAGAGAATGCTTAAGCTGTCTCAGGGCATGCTGGGATGTGTAGTTTCTCAACAGATGGAGGGCCGCAGTTTGGACATGCCTGCCCTACTCCATCTGAGGAAGGCCTCCTATGTAAGCAGTTCAGCAACTCTGTACGCAGCAGCTTTCAGCGAAACGCCTGCAACAGTCCCAGGAGGTGCAAGAACTCCGTGCATCTTAAAGCCACCCCCATTACCCAACTTTCCAGGAATACCCCTTACAGTACTTGCTTCCTCCCTCTCTATGCTGTACTAATAGACTCAGGGCCTGATTCAGACCTGATCGCTGCTGCGCGCTTTCGCTCAGCGGGCGATCAGGCATTAACTGCGCATGAATCGCAATGCGCACGCGCGTCGGCCAACAACAACAGGCATCGTGGGTCAGCGACAGGATGGTGCGAAAATTCTAATCGCACAGGCATTCGCATGCTCATTGACAGGAAGAGGCCGTTTGTGGGTGGTAAGTGACCCTTTTCTGGGAGTGCCAGGAAAAACGCAGGCATTCCCAAGTGTTTTCAGGGAGGGTGTGTGACGTCAGCTCCGGCCCCGATCAGCCTGTTCTCATTGCCAGGGCCGCCATCAGGGGGGTGCTGCAGGCACAGCCACCACAGGCCTGGCCTCTCTGATAGAGAGAGGAGGGCCCGGGCCGCTCATGCTGCTGCCCGCTCGCCGCCGCCTGCCAACACCGTCCGTCCGCCGCCACTGCCTCTATGTATGTGCCCATTGCAAGCAGGCTATTGAAAATGTCCCCCTTAAGATGGCCGCCGCCTCAGAGGAGACAGTTATTAAAGATACTAGAGGAGGCTCTAGTATCTTTAATAACTGTCTCCTCTGAGGCAGCGGCCATTTTAGGAGCGACATTTTCAGTAGTTTTACAAGAAGCATGCTGCTGAACAGCCTGCTGCGGCAGCAGGGAAGGGAGGAGGACGAGCAGAAGCCTTGAAAATGATTAGAACCCCATTACAGGTACTGGAGCATTACTGTGTGGGGCATTGAATAATATGATGATGGGGGCATAGGAATTATTATTATTATTATTATTATTATTATTATTATTATTATTTTTAAATATGTATTTATTTATTTATTTTGTTTTTTATATATATATTTATTTTATTTAAATTTTATTTTATTTATTTATTTTTGGGGGGCCCTGCCTATTTGACCATTCCCAGGCCCCATAATTTCTGATGGCAGCCCTGCTCATTGCTCTGTAGGAGTAAGTCCTGGGCTGCGCACAGACTGCACACAGTGGTAAAAATAATCACTGGTGAGTGAGGTGCGAACGGATTTGCAGCTGTCCGCTGACTGAGGAATTTTTAGCAGCTCGGCGTACACATGCGATCGCACACTTGCACGGGGCGAATATACACTCCCCTTGGGTGGCGACTATCTGATCGCAGGGCTACAATTTTGGCAGCCCAGCGATCAGGTCTGAATCAGCCCCTCAGTCCACTGGTTCACTGGTAGCTTAATCTGCATATACCTGTATATCACATTATCAGCGTATTTATATCTCTACCTCAGTCTCACTGCTCTGCACTAGGTATGGCCATCGATGATTCAAAATCATCACTGGTGTATGTTCGATGTTGAATACTTTTGGTGCAAACCATACCTGCCAACTTTTTGGGGGGCAGCCATATCCGATAAGCGGGATGCCACAATTGCGTCATAGTGCATCCTAGTTGCCTCCCCTCCACCCCACACCGGTATTCAAAGACACAATTTGCTCCATTTTACAGCTGGGAGAGTGGCTACAATTATGCTATGCAATGAGAAACACACACCCAGGCCGCACAGTCGCACAGTGGGCATGTTGCAGGGGATTGAACAACTCAGTCATGAGGCCAGGAGAGTTAGGGGGCGTTTTAGGAGTTGTTGGCAGGGGTGTAATACTTTATCCCGGCGTTCGGGATGCTGGTGGTCACATGACCGGCAGCGTCATCCCGAAACCGAGAATCATGACAGTTTTGGGGGGTGTTAGCTAAACCGCACCCCCCCCCCACACCCCACCCCACCCCCACCCCACCCTAAGCTTCCTCTGGTGGCGGCTAGGGTTAAATCTAGGTTTTGGTCAAATCCCGTTGGCAGGTGTGGTGCAAGCTTATACAGTCAAATGCAAAACAAGGTGAATAGGTCACAGAATAGTTTGGGAAATGTCTCTAGTTCCTAGCTTAGATCATAGATTGAAGTGTGATTTATTGTTATTTATATAGCTCACACATATTATGCAGCACACAGTGTCGGACTGGGGCATGTAGAGCCCACCGGGGGAATACAATTGTAGGGTCACATGTTTAGGGGTGTGGCCAATCTCCAGGGAAGGGGGGGGGGGGGCAGCCACCACATTGGTTTGCCTAACCATTTTGCAAGTGTTGGTCCCCTAGATAAATATATACAATAAATACTGTAGTGCATGCATGATAATGTACTAGATTAGTAACAGCACAGTCTGAAACCTGATCCCTAGAGGATGGGTTGGCGGTAGGATGGTTTCCCCTGTACCCCTGTGGGCCAGTCCAACCCTGGCAGCACATAATGCAACGTGCAGCCACTACACCCTATATTTTCTCTAATCCAAAGCAAATGCTTACTATACAGCTACAGTGGCTTATTCCCAGGGCCACCCCCTTATTAGGGTGCAGATTTTCAGCTGAACACCTTGCACACCTAGTTCCTGTGAAATAGTCAATATTTTTTTCAAACTATACTGTATAACCTATTTATATCCCTAAACTGAAGGGGTGAGGGTCCTCCTGGGGTGGTACTAGGGATTAGCTTTATGTTTACATGATAATACATGATAATCTTTAATAAATAAAAGTTTGTATGTACACAAAGGGTTGTCAGGTGTTACCCTCTGCTATAGCATTTGCCCTTTCCTCTTACAGCTGTAATGCTTGTTGTCAGGATACACAGATACAGTAACATTATATAACAGCCAATAAAGAAGTCACTTATACCCCTTTTCCACTAGCTGTTTTTACCCGTGTTTTTGCACGGGGGCGCGCATCAACACGGATTTTGATACCCCTTTTCCACTAGCTCAAAAAACACGGGTAAATGCACGGGGGCGCGCATTTACCCGTGTTTTTGGCAAGTGGAAAAGGGTCAACCCGGATCAAGTGACCCGTGAATCCTACCCGGCTATTTACCTGGGTAGGACACGGGAATGATCCGGGTAGGGTGTAGTGTAAACGGGAGCCGTGTCGATGCGACACGGCTCCCGTTTACACTGTATGGATGGGCGGCGCTGGGAGATCATGTGATCTCCCTGCGCCGCCCCTGCCGTGTAGCTAGAAGCGTCACCAACCCGGCATATGCCGGGTTGTGACTGCTGATGGGAAAGGGACCGAGCACGGGTCGCAGCAGGGGGCAGCTCCCGTGTCAGGCTCCCGGCTGCGACCCGTGCTCGTAGGTGTAAAAGGGGTATGAGTAGGTGGAAACGGGTCAACACGGGTTGCGTGACCCGGGAATCCAACCCGGCTATTTACCTGGGTAGAACACGGTAATGACACGGATAGCGGTGCAGTGGAAACGGTCATTACACGTGTTTTCAGACCCGAGTAACGCTCTGAGACGCTGATTGGTGCTTCTGGGGCACTGGAAGATGATGTCATCCCTGGGAGACACGCTGGGCACATGCAGGCATTGAGGCAGCAAACAAAACACTCTGAAGTCGCGCTGGGTACATACAGATCTTTTTATTGCAGCAGCTTCCAAACAAACAGACAATATACAGCAGCAGAAGCTCCAGCACAGCAACATGGCTAGCCATATCTGGTCAGACACAGAGATCAAGGAGCTGCTTAATATTCGGGGAGAGGAAGAAATAAGAAGGCAGGTGACTGGAACAGTTAAGGATGCTATCGTCTACAAGAACATATCCCTTATGCTGGCAGAAAGGGGCATCCAAAAAACCCAGCAACAAGTCGTTAACAAATTGAAGGCACTACGCAGACAATTCACCAAAGTACACGACCATAACCGCAAGAAAAGTGGTGCTGGGCGTATGGAATGGCCATATTATGACCTATGCTATAGTGTCTTCGGCAAAACTGCGATAACAAATCCCATAGCACTATCGTCATCCAGCTCTGCCAGTCGCCAGATGTCAGTCGACGAGGACTGTGAGGAAACACAGCACAGCCTTCCCAGCTCACAATGCAGCCCATCATCCCCGCTGCTTATATCGGACAGCAGTTTTGAAGACTCGACCGTCAATGATGATTCCATCAGTGCCACTATTGAGGACGTACCACAGTCTCAGGCGGAGACGTCGCAACCCCCCAAGACCACGACTTTGCGCTCAAATAGTAAGTATTACCATTACAAATACAGTTGCAGCAGTCCCTATATGTAAAGGCATGGTAATGTTGCAGAGTATAGCTAGTGTGCAGGTGGGAGAAGGCCACAAACACGTATATGCTACCACTGCTATTTTTTAATAGAATCATGGTAATGTTGCAGAGTATAGCTAGTGTGCAGGTGGGAGAAGGCCACAAACACGTATATGCTACCACTGCTATTTTTAAATTGTTGCTTACATTCTGTTTCATCTCCTTCACAGTCTACAACGTTCCACAGCGGAAAAAGAAACTGAACAAAACAGAACAAACGGTCAAAGCAATGAAGTCCATTATCTTGGATCACCTGCGTGAGGCAGATAGTGAGCTCAATGCCCAGGAAGATGCACGGCTTGAGAGATTCCTTGCGTCAGAAAAAGAAATGCATCAAACTTTTATGAGTCAGTTAATGACCATGCATGATAGGCAGATGACATTTTTTGAACGCACGTTTGCACGTACCATAGGGAATACCACACAAACACAACAGCAAGACACAGCCTACCCACAGCACCCATATGGTCCATACAACTATGAGCCTCCCTCAAATCCCCCAACACAAATCCCGCAGTCCTCAGAATTTCGGGTATATACAGACAACTGCCCTAGAGCAGCGGGTTATAAAACAATGTTTGTGTTTTAAGGTTATGTTTGCACTGTATCCTCAACCCTGATACCTACAAATGCAAACATTATTTTGATTTTACAGAGTGCCCTGTTGGCACTTTAAAGTTTTATAGTGTTACCTCAGAAAATGGGCAGTGGGATCCAGATATTTGGGCTACCTTTTTATATTGTTACCTCAGAAAATGTGCGGCAGTGCGATCCAAATATTGGGGGTGACCCGATATCTGCCAAACCAAACATTAGGGTTTTTTTTATACAGAGTGCCCTGTTTGCACTTTACTCTTTTACCTCAGGGCAGGTGTCTTCACCATGTGGCCCTCTAGCTGTTGTGGAAACACATAGCAACACATGCTGGTACATGTTGTTCCACAACAGCTGGAGGGACACATGTTGAAGACCCCTTGCGTTATGTGGAATTTTACATGTTTGCACTTAAATATTTTATAATGTTACCTCAGAAAATGTGCGGCAGTGCGATCCAAATATTGGGGGTGACCCGATATCTGCCAAACCAAACATTAGGGTTTTTTTTATACAGAGTGCCCTGTTTGCACTTTACTCTTTTACCTCAGGGCAGGTGTCTTCACCATGTGGCCCTCTAGCTGTTGTGGAAACACATAGCAACACATGCTGGTACATGTTGTTCCACAACAGCTGGAGGGACACATGTTGAAGACCCCTTGCGTTATGTGGAATTTTACAGTGACATGTTTGCACTTAAATATTTTATATTGTTACCTCAGAAAATGTGTGCCAACTGTTTAAAAGGAAAAATATAATAACTTTTGAACCAAATTTTTATAACTGAAAAAACGAAATAAACAAAAATTGTTTGCACACAAAAACTTGTCTGTTTTCTCTACTGCAACATTGTTTGAAGATTAGCTGCAATGGTGGCCCTTATGCACTCGCTGGCAGCGTCATGCCCCCCCACCAAGCCTGGTGCATCATGTACAGTGACCCCCGCCCCATGATCATGTACATTCCACTCGGGGAGAAAGTTTTCCTTTTGTATCTCACATATGTTATGGAGAATGCAGCAGGCTGCTACTATATCTGGCATTATTTTCAAGTCCACATCATTCCTCTTCATGAGGCAGCGCCAGCGTCCTTTTAAACGCCCAAACGCATTCTCCACTGCCATACGGGCCGAACTTAGGGCATGGGTATATGATGTCTGTTCGGGGTATAAGTGAACATGCTGGGTGTAGCCCTTCATTAGCCAGCGCTGTAATGGGTATGCTGCATCACCAATGAGATGGACCGGGATGTCCACACCATGTACGATCACCGATTTCTGTTAATAAAACATTAATATTATTACAGGGGTAAAACTTGACTATTGGTTTATGGGCGAACATTAGTTTAAGTAGTAAATAATCTTACCTCTCGAGGGAAAAGCCATCCACCAAGCTTGTCCTCAGCAATACTGTAAAGATCGGAGTTGGCGAGAACCCTTGCATCATGTGACCGTCCGGGCCACCCTATGAAGACATCTGTGAAACTAAAAATAAAGGTTTATGCATTATCATAAAACAGGCCAAGCCTATTTCAAACACATTAGTGAAACAGTGCTTACCAGTATTTGTGGTCCACTACAGCTTGCAGAACAATGGAATGCCAACCCTTACGATTGTAATAGTCTGCTGGGTTGTCATGGGGGGCGATGATGGGGATGTGGGTCCCATCTATGGCACCAGCACACTGTGGGTAGCCACGCTTCTTAAACCCTTTTATAGTCTCATCTAGCCGCTGTCCTTGTGGCAAGGAAATAAAGCGATGGTACATGGTATCCAGCAATGCCCGCGTGACCTGGTAGACAATCTTGCAGACCGTGCCAATCCCTACTCCAAATAAACTGGAAACTGTGCGATACTCTCCAGGGGTAGCATACCACCAGAGAGCAATCGCTAATCTCCTGGCTGGCTCAATGGGCTTACGGAACCTGGTGGTCTGCATGGTTATTGCGGGGGACAGTAGTTCCAAAACATACTCGAATGTAGCGCGAGACATCCTGAAGTTTGACATCCACTGCTCCTCCTGATATGCTAGAATAGTCTGCATGAATGCTTCCCCATGTCTGCGATCTCTCATCCACATTCTTCGGCTTGGTGTACAGTTCATTGTTATTAAAGAAATAACAACAGTGGATGATATACGCGCTCTCCTCCTTTTCAAATATTTGCGTCGATAGGTAGCCCTCTCTGCAAAGAATTGAGCTCTCCTTCTCCAGCTCTGCAGTAGGTAGCACAAGGTGAAAAGCTGCATCAAGCTGTCTGTAGCAGAAAGCAGCAGTAAACTGCAAACAGTCTGCGACTCCATGCTAGACACAGCTACTGCACCGGCGTCCATTGCTGCAATGCTGTGAGCAGGCCCCACCCCTCCCTTTTGGTCCTTTTGATGACATCATCTTGATGAGACAGTAAAAAGTCCATTTGTAATGACAGCAATAGGCTTTTACAGAGCTTACGCGGGTTAAGTGGAAACAGATCAGACACGGGAATAACCCGTGTCGAAGTGTAGTGGAAACGGGGGAGCCGACACGGGTTGTAGCCGTGTTAAACATCCCGGATCGGACACGGTACGTAGGTGGAAAAGGGGTATTATTTATGTAGCAGGTGTCTAAAAGAATTTTGTAAAGTGAGTTATTATATCAGCAAATTATAATACTGGGGACTTTGGGCCTTAAAGGGACTTGTCACCAAGCATTCACATTTTAGGATCATTAGTAAAGCATATGACAGATTGATACCATATTAGGGGATGCTTTTTCAAAGCTTGGAGAGAGATAAAATGGAGCAAATTTCATTTTACAGGCTGTGTTTGAAAAATGAGGGTTCAAAACTTGTCAGGAGGAGGGACAATGGAGGCCCCCCCTTTCATCTCTCCCCGACTCATTCCCTCTGCCTTCTGAGTGAGTGCCGGGGACTGGCTGGCTAGTGCTGAGGGGGAGGCGGTACTGCCAGGGATAACAAGAAAGCACTGCTCCTGCCTGCAGAGAAAGCCAGCCCATCTCACTGACTCAGTGGAGGATTTAGCGGGGGGCTATTAGGGCGAACGCCCCCCCTACACATACCGGCACCGGGATGGATGGCCGGGTCCCGCCACAGTGCCGGACTGGAGAGCAGTGCAGCGCGGTGGGGGAAGGGGCGACGAAGAGTGACAGTGTAGGTGTGCGCACGGGGAGTGCCTGGTGCGCACAGGCATCCCCCCCGCACACACGCCTGCTGCTGCCGCCGATTCCCGTCTCCTTGTTGCTGAAGGGAGGAGAGCGCTGCGCGCGCCTCTCCTGCCCACTGTGTCCCTGTCTCTGGCAGTCATTTTAAATGTCTGTGGCTGTCAGCCAATCAGAGCTCACGTACCGGCTCTTGATTGGCTGCCGGCCCGTGAGCTTTGATTGGCTCACAAGCCGGTGCTATATTTCAAATGTCCGCCGGAGACATGGACTCAGTGAAGGGAGGCGCAGAAGAGACACGCGGTGCGCTCGCTCCCCCTCAGCATCAGGGACGGGAATCGGCGGCAGTGGCACTGGCAGCAGGAGGGTATGCACCACTGGGGGAATATATATCTGGCACCACTGGGGGCATTTGTATCTGGCACCACTGGGGGCATTTGTATCTTGCACCACTGGGGGCATTTGTATTCTGGCACCACTGGGGGCATTTGTATTCTGGCACCGCTGGGTTCATTTGTGTATCTGGCACCGCTGGGGGCATTTGTGTATCTGGCACCGCGGGTGGCATTTGAGTATCTGGCACCGCTGGGGTCATTTGTGGATCTGATGTAAATTTTGGCTCATTTTGTGTGCTATAATGTGAATTTTGGCTCATTTTGTGTGCTGTAATGTGAATTTCGGCTCATTTTGTGTGCTATAATGTGATTTTCAGCGCATTTTGTGTGCTATAATGTGAATTTCGGCTCATTTTGTGTGCTATAATGTGAATTTCGGCTCATTCTGGTGTGCTATAATGTGAATTTCAGCTCATTCTGTGTGGTATAATGTGAATTTTAGCTCATACCGTGTGGTATAATGTGAATTTCGGCTCATTCTGTGTGCTATGCATCAACAGTGCGCAGGGTTCTCTCCACTAACTGGCAACATTTTATTAGTAATGGCAACAATAGGAACTTTTAGAAGCGAACGGGAAGGGCACCTCTAAGTGGGAGGAGCTATGATTAGGGGGAAGAGTCATAATTCTTAAACCACCCCCCCTAAAAGTTAAGTCTAGATCCGCCACTGCACTGACTGATAAGCCAGCTAAGCCACGCTGATCTGAAGTGGGCCCAGGTCCTGGCCCCAGAAGTAAGTAAACTTATTAATGTCACTGCCTGCAGCTACCTCATAGCTTTCATCCACTACCCCCAGTCACCCACTATCTCCCTGTCACTCCTGCCATCCCAGTCACCGACTGCCTCCCTGCCACCCACATTCTCCCTGTCATCTCTACCTCCCCAGTTACCCACTATCTCCCTAACACCTACTGTCTCCCTGTTACCCACTATACTCCTGTCACCCTATTCCTGTCACCAAATATCTCCCTGTCACCTACTATCTCCTTGTCACCCACTATCTGCCTGTCACCCACTATCTCCCTGTCACTATCACCCTGTTACCCCCTGCCTCCCTAGTCACCCATTGTATCCCTGTCACCTATTGTCTACCTGTCACCCCTGCTTCCCCACTCACCCACTATTTGCTTGTCACCCACTGTCTTCTTGTCACCGTCTCCCTGTCACCCATTATCTTCCTGTCACCCTCTTCCTGTCACCCACTGTCTCCCGGTCATCCACTATCTCCCCATCACCCACTGGGTCCCTGTTACTAACTATCTCCCTGTCATCCTCTCCTTGTCATCCCTGGCTCCCCAGTTACCCACTGTTAACCTGTCACCTATTTCACTGTCACCCACTGTCTCCCTGTCGCCCACTATATTCCTGTCACCCACTATCTCCCTGTCACCTTCTACCGGTCAGCCCCTTTCTCCGTCACTCTCTGCCATCTTCTGTCATCCACTGCATCTCCATCACCCACTATCTCCCTGTCACCCTCTACCTTCCCCTGTCACCCTCTGCCCATCACCCACTATTTCCTTGTCACCCTCTCCCTGTCACCCTCATTCTTCCACTGTCATCACCTGTCTCTCCCTACCAACCAATGTCTCTCGCTATTTACCTCTCCCTGTCACTCTCTGCCTCTCCCTGTCACCCTCTGCCTTCTGCTGTTATCCTCTGCCTCCCCAGTCACCCTCTGCCTTCTGCTGTCACTCTCTGACTCTCCCTGTTGCCCATTATCTACTTGTCACCTGCTCCCTGTTACCCTCTACCTCTCCATCACCCACTCGCATGTTCTGCCACTGGCTGGTAGTTTCTCTCCCTCAACTTTACCCATCTCCCAGCTTTGATAAATCCCCTACTAGTCTCAGTGTGAGCCCCCTCCTCCCTAGAGGCCGGTGCAGGTGAGTAGATTCTGGCACTGTGCTAGAGTCGTATGCACAGGTCTCTGCAGATCTACTTGGGCCATGTTCCCGGTGATTATTCTACTACTTATGCGCGGTGGCAATTCTCCCAGTGGTTTCTGCAACAAAAACGATGCAGGACTTTGGAAAGGTCAGTATTAAGCATGGGTGCAGGGTGTGTGGTGTGGTCCCCCCCTTACCCAGGAGCCCATGTGCACCATACACCCTGCCAGTGGCGGAACTACCGCCAGTGCAGACAGTGCCTTGCACTGGGGCCCGCCACTG
The DNA here is from genome assembly GCF_028390025.1 of Pseudophryne corroboree. Classification (NCBI taxonomy): domain Eukaryota; kingdom Metazoa; phylum Chordata; class Amphibia; order Anura; family Myobatrachidae; genus Pseudophryne; species Pseudophryne corroboree. The sequence continues at coordinate 74,929,186 of NC_086448.1, read as the reverse complement.
TCCAGGGGCCCAAAGCAGAGCGGCATGTAATGAGTCAAACTGACTCATTACATGCCGCTGTGTGCTGCGGGCAACCGCCGCCCGCAGCACACAGCCGCCCGCCGAGGAGAGGAGCGCAGCGGCCACGAAGGAGAAGGAGGAGGAGGGAGGTGGAGGAGGGAGCCGCAGCAGCGCTGAGTAATTAGTGTAAGCGCTGCTGCTGCTGTCCCTTTCCTTCACCATAGGCTGTTCCCTGACGCTGTGAATGCTGGGAAGCGCATCCCAGCATTCACAGCGGCGGAGGGCAGCCTATGGTGAACGACAGGGACAGCAGCAGCATCGCCTCCACCAATTACTCAGCGCTGCTGTAGCTCCCTCCTCCACCTCCCTCCTCCTCCTTCTCTCCTGCCCGGGATCTCTGCAAGAAGAAGCTGCCCGAGGAGCCTTACTTCCAGCAGAGAGAGTAAGTCTAATTCATTCTTTCTTTCTTTCTTTCTTTCTTTTCTGCCTTAATGTGTAAAAAGGGGGACGCTGTCTGGCGTAATGTGTAAAAAGGGGGACGCTGTCTGCCTTAATGTGTAAAAAAGGGGGAATGGCTGCCGTAATGTGTAAAAAGGGGACACTGTCTACTGTAATGTGTAAAAAGGGGACGCTGTCTGCCTTAATGTGTAAAAAGGGGGACGCTGTCTGCCTTAATGTGTAAAAAGGGGACGCTGTCTGCTGTAATGTGTAAAAAGGGGACGCTGTCTGCCGTAATGTGTAAAAAGAGGATGCTGTCTGCCGTAATGTGTAAAAAGGGCACGCCTCTGCAGTAATGTGTAAAAAGGGGACGCTGTCTGCCATAATGTGTAAAAAGGGGGAAGTATTCTGCCGTAATGTGTAAAAAGGGGGATGCTGTCTGCCGTAATGTGTAAAAAGGGGAATCTGTCCGCCGTAAGGTGTAAAAGAGGCTCTACCTGGTGTAGTGGTGCTACTGTGCGGCGTAATTTGAATAATGGAGACTACTGTGCACCGTTATATGAATTGGTATTATTTTGTGGCCACACCCCTTCCCCACGAAGCCATGCCCCTATATTTTGTGCGCGCGCACTGCCCCAGTTTTACATGGAGGAGTGGGGCTCCGATGCCGTTTCTTGCACACAGTGCTAAAATGTCTAGTTACGGCACGGTTGCTAGGTATCCATTTCTCTGGCCCTGAGCAGGTCCCCCTCACCAGATCCTCTCCAGGGGTGAGGGGGTGGACTTGGATGGGATGAGGGGGAAGGGGGGGCCAAAGCATTTTGTCACTCCTGGGCCCACCGCTCGCTAGTTCCGCCACTGCACCCTGCCACTGGCCCTGACTGTATGAGGAGATCACAGTGTCTGGTTACTATCACGGAATGTACAGAAAGTTAAATTAATATATATAATTTAACATAACTTTATTAGATAAACCATATGGGGTTAGTGTGCCTTTAATATTGGCGACAGAAAGTATAAATAGTGCATAGCTCGCACAGTCCTTCCTAACAAAACCGTCACTGGTTACTCAGACAAATGCTTGGGACTGTGTCGTTGTCGGGGGTCATTAAAATGATTATTCCAGAAATAACTTCACCATCCTAATTCTGTCATGACTGAGAAACATCAGAGAGTTTTCCACTGTGCAGAGGGAAAATTACACCGTGTTGTAATACAAAAACCACGTTTGATTTGTGTTTTCCCAAACTATTGTTATGAATAGTTTTATTGAAAGTAAAAGTATTAGCTCATGACAGTGGTGTTATTTTTAGGGCGTGGGGGTAACTGGGATAAAGCACTTCTGATTAGTTTGGTAATTGTTTGGAAAAGTTGCACAATCCGCGCAACATAGTAGCTACAGACAGACAGAAACAACCATATAATGGGCAATAAATAAAACATTCTCATAACTCTGCCTTTGTCTTGCTGTGGTTCTCATGAAGCTGGAGGTGGGTGGGTATACAAGTGAAAACAAGACAGGAGGGTGTGGTAGAATTTCTCAGCATCCAGAAAGTGAACATATTCTGGATGTCGACATTCAGGTCAACCTGGAGAGGACATCGACATGTCAGATGTCTGGGTGTGGGTTATAGGGCCGACCACACTTAGGTCGACAGTATCTAGGTCGACCACTATTGGTCGACAGTAAGTCGACGCTCAAAATAGGTTGACACAAGCATTAGGTCGACATGAGCAAGGTCGACATGACAAATGGTCAACACACAAAAAAAAAGTGCCATTTTTTTCGTAGAGTGAACCGTGTCCCCTCGCATGGTTCGCTTCACTCACCATGCTTCGGGCAAGGTGACACGCTCCGCTACCGCTGCCCTCGGCACAGGTTACCGTTCCCAATTGTAGTCCACGTGGATCGTAAAGTATGAAAAAGTTCAAAAAAATGAAAAAAATTGTGAAAACTCATGTCGACCTTTTGTCATGTCGACCTTTTGTCATGTAGTGACCATGTAGACATAGAAACCCTGTTGACCTAATGCATGTCAACCGATAGTGGTCGACCTAATGACAGTCGACCTAAGTGTGGTCGACCTAGAGCCCGGATACCCAGATGTCTAACCTTGACCCTAACTATAAGCCTAACCCAATATCATCCAAAACTCAGCTACTATGATATGGTGATGCTTAAACGGTTCCCAGTAATTTTGGCAATGACTATGGGGTAATGGCTTTCAGAATATTGGGGGGGGGGGGGGGGAGATGTATCAAGCAGTCTAAAGAAGAGAAGTTGTCCATAAAAAGCAATCAGCTTCTTGCTATCTTTTATCTAGTACAGGGGTAGGCAACCTACGGCTCTCCAGCTGCTGTGGAACTGCACATCCCAGCATGTCTTGTCATAGTTTTAGCAGGCCTTAACAACAAAACTCTGGCAGAGCATGCTGGGATATGTGGTTCCATAGCAGCTGGTATGCCGTGGGTTACCTACCCCTGTACAAAATAGGCAACTTCTCCACTGGTCTTCTTTAGCAGGCTTGATACATCTCCCCCATATTCTGAAAGTCATTACCCCATAATTCATTTCCAAAATTATTGGAAACCGTTTAAGCAGCACCATATCATGTGACTACGCTGCCTGAATCCCGCTGCTCCTGCCATATCTATGAAGGGGATACATATGATATCCCGGCTGATAGGATGCTGGTGGTCATATGACCAACACTGGTAAGTATGTATACCCTCCCTTCCCACATCCTTACCCTAACCTGCCCTCCCGAAGCCTTACTCTCCCCCTACAGCCTAAACCTGACCTCCACCCCCAACACCGCAGCTTACCAAAGATGAGTCCTGGTAGATCTAGTTCAGGTTTTTAGCGTTCGGGATCCCGGCAGTTGCATTTCAATCAATGTCAGGATGCCGACACTGGCATTTCGAGCAGTGTCAGGATTCCAGTGTCGGCATTCCGACAGCAAGGATGCCAAATGCCGGTATCCTGAATGGATCCCCTGTGAAGATATTTATAACGAGAGATGTGCGCAGCCCCTTGTGTTTTGGTATTGCTAAAACAACCCAAATGTTGTGGTTCGAATTTGGATTTGGTTTGTATTTCATGAAAATTGATAAAACCCTTAATAACATTAATGTCCAATTATTATTCCAGCTAATATTGTCCACCTCCCAGCTCACAATATTGTTCACCAAGGCTGGCTGGCTTCACAAATTAACTGAGCAGAGGCACAAACACACAGCAGATACTTTAAAAGAATATAGCATATCTATGAAGCATCGCTGCAAAGCAGTGGCATACTCCTTCCTGTAGTACATTTATAAAGTGCACCAGAGAGTCTTATTTTTTTAATGTAATACCATGTTTTTTCTACTAAATCTAGTCCACAAGAGGTGGAATTGTCCTTGGCCCTCCCATCCACCCTTATATGTTGTATAGTAAAAAGGACATGCACGGTTTAACAAACCAAGTGCTTGGTTTGTTTGGGCCCCCACAAACCAAGCTACCAGTGGGCTTAAGGCAGCTAACAGTGTGTGCAACATATCAGACTCAGTATATCATCCTCATCAACACCCTCCTCGCTGTTGTTAGTATCATCATCATCATCATTGTCATATTAGCTCATCCTCACTGGATCCATCAATACAGAAGAAGTTTCAGTTTGTTGTAATTGGTGGCACAGGTCTTCCTCATGGAATTTGTTATTCATTTTAATATACATGAGTTTTTGCATATTTTTTGGAAGTAGCCTCCTACGCTGATCGCTCATACGGTTCCTGGCTGTGCAAAAGACCCTTTCCGAAGACACAATGGAGGGTAGGCAGCTTAAGTACACAAAAGCAAGTTTGTACAAGGTGCTCCAAATTGCCTTTTTGTTTCTCCCAGTATTCAAAGGGACTGGGTGACATGATAATTTGTACACAGTGGCGGTTCTTGCCACGGCAAGCGGTACTTTTGCCCGGGGCGCCGCCTTCCGGAGGGCGCCGGCGCCATCCGGAGGGCGCCACACCAGGGCAAGATCCGCCACTGTGCCCCCCCGCAGTGCCCTGCTGTGCCCCCCCCAGCTTTGAAGGGAACCAGACGCGTAGCGTCTAGTTTCCCTTCATTAAGAGGACCTTAGTTGTGCGGTGCGCGATGACGTCATCGCACACAGCACAGCAAAGGTCCTCTCCATGAAGGGAAACTAGACGCTACGGTCTAGTTTCCCTTCATGTAGAGGACCTTTGCTGTGCGATGCGCGATGACGTCATCGCGCACCGCACAGCATAGTGGTACAGACAATAGGGGTCATAATTGACCTCTAGTGTCTATGCTGTTCTATGGGAGAGACGTAATAACGTCTCTCCCATAGATCGAAGAGAGGAGAGGAGAAGAGCGGCGCCGCCGGCGGAGGGGGTCTGCAGCGGTCTGGATCAGGAACGGGGATGGTAAGTATACTTTTTTTTTATTTAATTTTTTCTTTCAGCGTCGTGACCACGCCCCCATTTGAAGCCACGCCCCTATATTTTGCCCGGGGCGCCACAAGGCCAAGAACCGGCCCTGTTTGTACATTGTCATTAAAATAATCCTCCGCCATCCTTTTAATGTTTATTGTATCAGATTGAGTCACAGCACTAGAGCAGTCAATAATTGTAGGCAAGCCTGACCAGATGTAATGCTCTTATTTCACTCTGGTGCGTTGAGTTGACTCTTTTTCATCACCACTTCATCATTACCACCTGTGGGTCCCTTGAAAGCTGAAGTAGGAGATGCTGCCGTGTCATGTGTCCTTGAGATGACAACTTTTCTCACAAGCAGCTCTTTGCATCTCTTAATATCTGAGTCATTTGGAATGAAAGATGTTGCATAGGACTTAAACCTAGGCTCTAGCATGGCTGCTAAAATGTAATGATCTAATGTCAAGATGTTGACAACACTTGTGTCCTGTGGAAGTGAAAATAGAACTTGACCTACAAGTCCAACATACTTAGCGGATCACTTTGTTTCTTCTCCTCCTTCAGCTTCTCTAACTGCTTTTGCAGAAGTTAAATTAAAAGAATCACCATATTCAGGCTGACAGTATCTGAACTCACTTTATTGGTTACAAATTCATATAGTTTCAGTAGCTTACATAAAACCTATCTCATGCTCTGATATGTACGCTTAGATGGCTTTTTGCTGTTCCTCCAATCTCTGAAGCATATAGAGGGTGGTATCCCACCTGGAAACTACCTCTTGCTTTAGTTCTTAGCATGGTAAATGGATGTTTTCTTGCAGCCGCTGCAATCTTCTACATGCAATTGCTGAATACCAAAAATGCTTGGAACTTTTTCTGGGCCACAGACAGCATCTCCTTCACACCCCTCCTAATTTTTAGGAAACTCTGAACCACCACATTTATTGTGTGCACAAAACATGGTATGTGTTCAAATTCACCCATTCATAATGATCGTAAAATATTACATGCGTTATCAGAAATCACAAATCCTGAGAAGAGTCAGAGGGGTAAGCCATTTTGCTATGACATCCCTGAGTTAATCCAACAGGTTGACACTGGTATGCTGTTTAGGGAAGCCAGTGATACAGAGAGTAGCCTGTCTGTAAATTATCTGCCATTGTGTGTTAGATACTGACGCTGCTGCTGATGGTAATACACCCACCCAGTGTGCTGTCATAATCTTGTAAGCTGTAGTTTGACCAGTACTGCTTGTCCACATATCTGTGGTTAAGTGAATACTGCTACAATGGCATTTTCTAGGCAATGGATTAGGATTCTTTTAACCTCCCGGGGGAAAACATGCAAGGAATTGATGTTCTGGTAAAATGGAATTGAGATGGAATTTGGTAGTGGGGACATAGGACCTCAATGAATTGCCTAAACCAGATGCATTAATATTAGCAGATATTGGATATAGATCTAATGCTATCATAGCCGCCATGACTCTCATTATCTGCTGTGCTACAGAATGGTGGCTGTCATACTTGGTTCCTCTTGCAAATGCTTGTTTCACAGTCAATTGTTGTTTGAAACTACTAGTTGTCTTGGTCCCCTTCTGTGATGAATAGTCACTCCCAGAAGCAGCAGCTTCCCTAGCTCCAAGGGTTTCTGATCCTGGGAATCAGTTAGCCATTGCAAATAGGAGACAGCAGGACTAACTCCTATTATTAATGATGAGGTTGATGATGGCATTGGTGGTGGAGATTACATGTGCTGGTCCAAACTGCTGGTAGCTGATACTGGACTGCTTGTTATTATTTTGCAGGATTTTTCAGATTTTGAGAAATAACTTGGATGAACTTGCTGCAAATGACATAACAGGGATGAGGTGGCTATATGGTTAATGTCCCTACCTCTACTAACTTTGGCATCACAAATGCTACAGATTCCTTGAGAAATGTCAGGGTTTGGGTAAATATGATTCCACATGGAAGAGGTGGATTTTTTTGTCCTTTGCCCAGCTATGATGACAATGTCCTTCTTATCATCATCACGGGCAAGAACTGCTGCCACTGGTGGCTGACTTACTTTGACACAAACAACATCCTTTTCCTGAATTTAATCAACTTCTTGTCCAACACATTTGTCATCAACATCTTTATTAGCATCAAATACATAAATATCCCCCTCATCCTATTGCACTTCTACGGTAGCATCCTCAATTTTCACGTCTAAACCATCACCATCTTTCCTTTAACTATTACTGATTCTCACATTTGCTCAGGGTTTAGAAATGGTGGAAGGAGGATTCTCTCGGATTACAGTATCAGAATCAGAAATGTGAGACTCAGACAAACCTAACTTGGACACCTCTAGACTCTCCTCAAGAATTTGTGGAGTTTCTGACCACACAATTTGTACTTAAGTCTTAGTGTTCTTCATTTTTTTGGGCACTAATTTGTCTGTTTTAAAGTGGACACATCTAGGTGTTGAATGCAAGGTTACAGAAGATGCCTGACTGTGTTTGTTCCTGGCTTTTACAGACTCTGCAATAGGTCTATTATTGCATTAAACAGCAGTAGCAGGACCACCATTAGCAAAGAAAGGCCTTGGTCTGGACCTTTCATTGTCACTGTGTGTGGTGTATGGCATGTTACCAATTTTTACAGTTTTCGGAACAATTGTTCAACTTCAATAATAAGATTTTTTTTCTAATAGACAGATAGGCAGTATGTATCATATCACGCAGGCCAGATACCCAGTATGTATAATTTGTTTAAAACAGCAGCAGGAACACAAAGTTTTTTGTTTTAAAAAAAGTTTTCTCCAGCCATATCCCACACCATCTTCCTCCACACTCTAGTGTCAAATGGTGCCCACCATCACGAGGGACGAACTTATATAGAATCCAAAACAAGCAAGATCTGACTCCAGAAAAATCCAAAACATGCGAGATCCAACACCAGGAACATGATGTTTTGGGATCGGAGTGTGGAGGGAACGTCTGAGCCGGGACTCGGAAACATTTGGATCCCCTATGATCCAAAAATATGAACCGCACATCACTTTTTATAACAGCATAAAAATCCATTGAAAATCATTACACTATAATGGAATCGATGTCTGTGGATGAACTTCTCCGTTTTGTCTTATCCTGTGCTAATGGGACCAGGAAATGCCCCCACCAGCTGCTACACCGAAATCAGCAATAACACACACACTGAGAAATCCCTTGGCCCCATAAAATGAAAGTCATCCAGATAGTGGATAAAATAAGAATTTACTTACCGATAATTCTATTTCTCGGAGTCCGTAGTGGATGCTGGGGTTCCTGAAAGGACCATGGGGAATAGCGGCTCCGCAGGAGACAGGGCACAAAAAGTAAAGCTTTTCCAGATCAGGTGGTGTGCACTGGCTCCTCCCCCTATGACCCTCCTCCAGACTCCAGTTAGGTACCGTGCCCGGACGAGCGTACACAATAAGGGAGGATTTTGAATCCCGGGTAAGACTCATACCAGCCACACCAATCACACCGTACAACTTGTGATCTAAACCCAGTTAACAGTATGATAACAGCGGAGCCTCTGAAAAGATGGCTCACAACAATAATAACCCGATTTTTGTAACTATGTACAAGTAATGCAGATAATCCGCACTTGGGATGGGCGCCCAGCATCCACTACGGACTCCGAGAAATAGAATTATCGGTAAGTAAATTCTTATTTTCTCTATCGTCCTAGTGGATGCTGGGGTTCCTGAAAGGACCATGGGGATTATACCAAAGCTCCCAAACGGGCGGGAGAGTGCGGATGACTCTGCAGCACCGAATGAGAGAACTCCAGGTCCTCTTTTGCCAGGGTATCAAATTTGTAGAATTTTACAAACGTGTTCTCCCCTGACCACGTAGCTGCTCGGCAGAGTTGTAATGCCGAGACCCCTCGGGCAGCCGCCCAAGATGAGCCCACCTTCCTTGTGGAATGGGCCTTAACAGATTTAGGCTGTGGCAGGCCTGCCACAGAATGTGCAAGTTGAATTGTGTTACAAATCCAACGAGCAATCGACTGCTTAGAAGCAGGCGCACCCAACTTGTTGGGTGCATACAGTATAAACAGCGAGTCAGATTTTCTGACTCCAGCCGTCCTTGAAATGTATATTTTTAAAGCTCTGACAACGTCCAACAACTTGGAGTCCTCCAAGTCGCTTGTAGCCGCAGGCACTACAATAGGCTGGTTCAGGTGAAACGCTGATACCACCTTAGGGAGAAAATGCGGACGCGTCCGCAGCTCTGCCCTATCCGAATGGAAAATTAAATAAGGGCTTTTATAAGATAAAGCCGCCATTTCAGATACTCTCCTGGCGGAAGCCAGGGCCAGTAACATAGTCACTTTCCATGTGAGATATTTCAAATCCACATTTTTTAGTGGTTCAAACCAATGGGATTTGAGGAAATCTAAAACTACATTTAGATCCCACGGTGCCACCGGAGGCACCACAGGAGGCTGTATATGCAGTACTCCTTTGACAAAAGTCTGGACCTCAGGGACTGAGGCCAATTCTTTTTGGAAGAATATTGACAGGGCCGAAATTTGAACCTTAATAGATCCCAATTTGAGACCCATAGACAATCCTGATTGCAGGAAATGTAGGAAACGACCCAGTTGAAATTCCTCCGTCGGAGCACTCCGATCCTCGCACCACGCAACATATTTCCGCCAAATGCGGTGATAATGCTTCGCGGTGACTTCCTTTCTTGCCTTAATCAAGGTAGGAATGACTTCTTCTGGAATGCCTTTTCCTTTTAGGATCTGGCGTTCAACCGCCATGCCGTCAAACGCAGCCGCGGTAAGTCTTGAAAGAGGCAGGGACCCTGTTGAAGCAGGTCCCTTCTCAGAGGTAGAGGCCACGGATCGTCCGTGACCATCTCTTGAAGTTCCGGGTACCACGACCTTCTTGGCCAATCCGGAGCCACTAGTATCGTTCTTACTCCGCTTTGCCGTATGATTCTCAATACCTTTGGTATGAGAGGCAGAGGAGGAAACACATACACCGACTGGTACACCCAAGGTGTTACCAGCGCGTCCACAGCTATTGCCTGCGGATCTCTTGACCTGGCGCAATGTCTGCTGAGGAAGTCTGCTTCCCAGTTGTCCACGCCCGGGATGAACACTGCTGACAGTGCTATCACGTGATTCTCCGCCCAGCGAAGGATCCTGGCAGCTTCTGCCATTGCACTCCTGCTTCTTGTGCCGCCCTGTCTGTTTACATGGGCGACTGCCGTGATGTTGTCCGACTGGATCAACACCGGTCTTCCTTGAAGCAGAGGTTCCGCCTGGCTTAGAGCATTGTAGATTGCTCTTAGTTCCAGAATGTTTATGTGAAGAGACTTTTCCAGGCTCGACCACACTCCCTGGAAGTTTCTTCCTTGTGTGACTGCTCCCCAGCCTCTCAGGCTGGCGTCCGTGGTCACCAGGATCCAATCCTGTATGCCGAATCTGCGGCCCTCCAATAGATGAGCCCTCTGCAACCACCACAGAAGAGATACCCTTGTCCTTGGAGACAGGGTTATCCGCAGGTGCATCTGAAGATGCGACCCTGACCATTTGTCCAACAGATCCCTTTGGAAAATTCTTGCATGGAATCTGCCGAATGGAATTGCTTCGTAAGAAGCCACCATTTTTCCCAGGACTCTTGTGCATTGATGTACAGACACCTTTCCTGGTTTTAGGAGGTTCCTGACCAGGTCGGATAACTCCTTGGCTTTTTCCTCTGGAAGAAAAACCTTTTTCTGAACCGTGTCCAGAATCATCCCTAGGAACAGCAGACGAGTTGTCGGCATTAATTGGGATTTTGGAATATTCAGAATCCATCCGTGCTGCTTTAGCACCTCTTGAGATAGTGCTAATCCCATCTCTAGCTGTTCTCTGGACCTTGCCCTTATTAGGAGATCGTCCAAGTATGGGATAATTAATACGCCTTTTCTTCGAAGAAGAATCATCATCTCGGCCATTACCTTTGTAAAGACCCGAGGTGCCGTGGACAAACCAAACGGCAGCGTCTGAAACTGATAGTGACAGTTTTGTACAAGGAACCTGAGGTACCCCTGGTGTGAGGGGTAAATTGGAACGTGGAGATACGCATCCTTGATGTCCAAGGATACCATAAAGTCCCCTTCTTCCAGGTTCGCTATCACTGCTCTGAGTGACTCCATCTTGAACTTGAACTTCTTTATGTACAGGTTCAAGGACTTCAGATTTAGAATAGGCCTTACCGAGCCATCCGGCTTCGGTACCACAATATAGAGTGGAATAATACCCCTTCCCTTGTTGTAGAAGAGGTACCTTGACTATCACCTGCTGAGAGTACAGCTTGTGAATGGCTTCCAAAACCGTCTCCCTTTCGGAGGGGGACGTTGGTAAAGCAGACTTCAGGAAACGGCGAGGTGGATCTGTCTCTAATTCCAACCTGTACCCCTGAGATATTATCTGCAGGATCCAGGGATCTACCTGCGAGTGAGCCCACAGCGCGCTGTAATTTTTGAGACGACCGCCCACCGTCCCCGAGTCCGCTTGAGAAGCCCCAGCGTCATGCTGAGGCTTTTGTAGAAGCCGGGGAGGGCTTCTGTTCCTGGGAAGGAGCTGCCTGTTGCTGTCTCTTCCCTCGACCTCTGCTTCGTGGCAGATATGAATAGCCCTTTGCTCTCTTATTTTTAAAGGAACGAAAGGGCTGCGGTTGAAAAGTCGGTGCCTTTTTCTGTTGGGGAGTGACTTGAGGTAGAAAGGTGGATTTCCCGGCTGTAGCCGTGGCCACCAAATCTGATAGACCGACTCCAAATAACTCCTCCCCTTTATACGGCAAAACTTCCATATGCCGTTTTGAATCCGCATCGCCTGTCCACTGTCGCGTCCATAAAGCTCTTCTGGCCGAAATGGACATAGCACTTACCCGTGATGCCAGTGTGCAGATATCCCTCTGTGCATCACGCATATAAAGAAATGCATCCTTTATTTGTTCTAACGACAGTAAAATATTGTCCCTGTCCAGGGTATCAATATTTTCAATCAGGGACTCTGACCAAACTACCCCAGCACTGCACATCCAGGCAGTCGCTATAGCTGGTCGTAGTATAACACCTGCATGTGTGTATATACTTTTTTTTGGATATTTTCCATCCTCCTATCTGATGGATCTTTAAGTGCGGCCGTCTCAGGAGAGGGTAACGCCACTTGTTTAGATAAGCGTGTTAGCGCCTTGTCCACCCTAGGAGGTGTTTCCCAGCGCTCCCTAACCTCTGGCGGGAAAGGGTATAATGCCAATAATTTCTTTGAAATTATCAGCTTTTTATCAGGGGCAACCCACGCTTCATCACACACGTCATTTAATTCTTCTGATTCAGGAAAAACTATAGGTAGTTTTTTCACACCCCACATAATACCCTGTTTAGTGGTACCTGTAGTATCAGCTAAATGTAACGCCTCCTTCATTGCCAAAATCATATAACGTGTGGCCCTACTGGAAAATACGGTTGATTCGTCACCGTCACCACTGGAATCAGTGCCTGTGTCTGGGTCTGTGTCGACCGACTGAGGCAAAGGGCGTTTCACAGCCCCTGACGGTGTTTGAGGCGCCTGGACAGGCACTAATTGATTGTCCGGCCGCCTCATGTCGTCAAACGACTGCTTAAGCGAGTTGACGCTATCCCGTAATTCCACAAATAAAGGCATCCATTCTGGTGTCGACCCCCTAGGAGGTGACATCCCCATATTTGGCAATTGCTCCGCCTCCACACCAATATCGTCCTCATACATGTCGACACACACGTACCGACACACAGCAGACACACAGGGAATGCTCTACACGAAGACAGGACCCACTAGCCCTTTGGGGAGACAGAGGGAGAGTCTGCCAGCACACACCAAAAAAGCGCTATATATGACAGGGGTAGCCTTATAATAAGTGCTCCCTTATAGCTGCTTTATATATATCAAAATATTGCCATTAAATTTGCCCCCCCTCTCTGTTTTACCCTGTTTCTGTAGTGCAGTGCAGGGGAGAGACCTGGGAGCCGTCCTGACCAGCGGAGCTGTGAGAGGAAATGGCGCCGTGTGCTGAGGAGATAGGCCCCGCCCCTTTTCCGGCGGGCTCGTCTCCCGCTATTTTGTGAATCCAGGCAGGGGTTAAATATCTCCATATAGCCTCTGGGGGCTATATGTGAGGTATTTTTAGCCTTTTAATAGGTGTTCATTTGCCTCCCAGGGCGCCCCCCCCCAGCGCCCTGCACCCTCAGTGACTGCGTGTGAAGTGTGCTGAGAGGAAAATGGCGCACAGCTGCAGTGCTGTGCGCTACCTTTAGAAGACTGCAGGAGTCTTCAGCCGCCGATTCTGGACCTCTTCTTACTTCAGCATCTGCAAGGGGGCCGGCGGCGCGGCTCCGGTGACCATCCAGGCTGTACCTGTGATCGTCCCTCTGGAGCTGATGTCCAGTAGCCAAGAAGCCAATCCATCCTGCACGCAGGTGAGTTCACTTCTTCTCCCCTCTGTCCCTCGTTGCAGTGATCCTGTTGCCAGCAGGAATCACTGTAAAATAAAAAACCTAAGCTAAACTTTCTCTAAGCAGCTCTTTATGAGAGCCACCTAGAATTGCACCCTTCTCGGCCGGGCACAAAAATCTAACTGGAGTCTGGAGGAGGGTCATAGGGGGAGGAGCCAGTGCACACCACCTGATCTGGAAAAGCTTTACTTTTTGTGCCCTGTCTCCTGCGGAGCCGCTATTCCCCATGGTCCTTTCAGGAACCCCAGCATCCACTAGGACGATAGAGAAATTATTTAATCTCTGTTTCTTTCCTTAGAACACACTTGAAGAAGGAGCTGACAGCTCATGGACAAACATTTCTCCACATAAATCCAATCTTCCCACGCACATCCTAACAAGTGGAAACATCCTGAATAAACTGGGAGCAAATGAAACGCAGACTCTATATCCAATTTTGATAACATTGCCACCTGCCCTAGACACCTAAGCCTCCAAATGGACACATCACATAAAGAGTGGAGGTTTAATGAGTCACCCCCTTTGGAAATGAGAGATGATAAATTGCCATTATTTTAGGGACCACACCCAGATGGGAGATACACAGTCCTTCCAATTGTTTCTGCTCAAAGGGGCCCTAGAACATCCCTAGCCCTAGTATAGTACATCCTCAAGGTGGCCATACACCTAAAGATTTATCTTCCAATCTGGCTGGTTGGAACGAAAATCTGGTAATGGATGGGGGCAAATGACATGGATGGCAACAAATGACAGTTGACCATTTCAAATGTCATATGTCATTCTGCTCCCTCGCCTCCCTCTTCCATAGTCATCCGCTAGGGAAGGGGGGCATAGTTTCGCAGAATGATGCGAGTGCATCATGATGTCACAACGCTGATACCGCGTCATTCCACAAAACTATGCCCCCCTTGAACGGAGTACTATGAAAGAAGGAGGAGGGGAAGCAGAATATCAGTGGTGCCCACCTGCGAATATACACCCATGGCAACGAGCATGGATCCCAGAGCATGAAAACCCTGGCAACGAGCATGACACCCAGTGCATGAAACCCCTAGCAACGAGCATGAAACCCAGCGCATAAAACCCCTGGCAACGCGCATGACACCAAGCACATGAAACCCCTGGCAACAAGCCTGACATTCAGTGCATAAAACCCCTGGCAACGAGCAGGTAATTTAAAAGCAATTAGAAGCTTTACTGTAGGGCATAATGTATCATGGGCATTGTGGTATATGGCATAATATAGTGCAGGGGGCAAAATATGATGCAAGGGGCATTACTCTGTGGGGATTAATATGGTGGAATGTTTTTTTTTTTCCTGTGGTGGCTGAGGTCTGTTGTTGCAGGGTCAAAAACTGGGGTGTATGGTAGTCTTTTCCTGCGAGGTCACGCCTATTTTAGTAAGATTACGCACATTTTAGCAAGGCCACACTCCCACGGGGGTCTATGGGGGGGGGGGGGGGGCACATATTTTTTTATGCTCCCACTCGGAGAAAAATTGTCTAGAAACAGCCCTGTTCACTTGTCATGTTTTGGGCTAGGTTACTGGTCCCAACCATAGTCCACGTGAATGGTAAATTAAGCGAAAGTTGAAAAAATAAGAATTTACTTACCGGTAATTCTATTTCTCGTAGTCCGTAGTGGATGCTGGGAATTCCGTAAGGACCATGGGGAATAGATGGGCTCCGCAGGAGACTGGGCACTCTAAAAGAAAGATTAGGTACTATCTGGTGTGCACTGGCTCCTCCCTCTATGCCCCTCCTCCAGACCTCAGTTAAGGAAACTGTGCCCGGAAGAGCTGACACAACAAGGAAAGGATTTGGAATCCAGGGTAAGACTCATACCAGCCACACCAATCACACCGTACAACTCGTGATAACCATACCCAGTTAACAGTATGAACAACAACTGAGCATCAACCAATGGATGCCAACATAACATAACCCTTTATTAAGTAATAACTATATACACGTATTGCAGAAAGTCCGCACTTGGGACGGGTGCCCAGCATCCACTACGGACTACGAGAAATAGAATTACCGGTGAGTAAATTCTTATTTTCTCTGACGTCCTAGTAGATGCTGGGAACTCAGTAAGGACCATGGGGATTATACCAAAGCTCCCAAACGGGCGGGAGAGTGTGGATGACTCTGCAGCACCGAATGAGCAAAGGCAAGGTCCTCCTCAGCCAGGGTATCAAACTTGTAGAACTTAGCAAATGTGTTTGAACCCGACCAAGTAGCAGCTCGGCAAAGCTGTAAAGCCGAGACCCCTCGGGCAGCCGCCCAAGAAGAGCCCACCTTCCTTGTGGAATGGGCTTTTACTGATTAAGGATGCGGCAATCCAGCCGCAGAATGAGCTTGCTGAATCGTGTTACAGATCCAGCGCGCAATAGTTTGCTTTGAAGCCGGAGCACCCATCTTGTTGGGTGCATGCAGGATAAACAGCGAGTCAGTTTTCCTGACTCCAGCCGTCCTGGCTACATAGATTTTCAAAGCCCTGACTACATCTAGTAACTTGGAGTCCTCCAAGTCCCGAGTAGCCGCAGGCACCACAATAGCTTGGTTCAAATGAAACGCTGATACCACCTTAGGGAGAAATTGGGGACGAGTCCTCAATTCTGCCCTGTCCATATGGAAGATCAGATAAGGGCTTTTACACGACAAAGCCGCCAATTCTGACACCCGCCTAGCCGAAGCTAAGGCCAAGAGCATGACCACTTTCCATGTGAGATATTTTAGCTCCACGGTCTTAAGTGGCTCAAACCAGCGGGATTTCAGGAAATCCAACACAACGTTAAGATCCCAAGGTGCCACTGGAGGCACAAAAGGGGGCTGAATATGCAGCACTCCCTTAAGAAACGTCTGAACTTCAGGCAGTGAAGCCAGTTCTTTTTTAAAGAAAATAGATAGGGCCGAAATCTGGACCTTTATGGATCCTAATTTTAAGCCCATAGTCACTCCTGACTGTAGGAAGTGCAGGAAACGACCCAGCTGGAATTCCTCTGTAGGGGCCTTTCTGGCCTCACACCAAGCAACATATTTTCACCATATACGGTGATAATGTTGTGCTGTCACATCTTTCCTAGCTTTTATCAGCGTAGGAATCACTTCATCTGGAATGCCCTTTTCCGTTAGGATCCGGCGTTCAACCGCCATGCCGTCAAACGCAGCCGCGGTAAGTCTTGGAACAGACAGGGCCCCTGCTGTAGCAGGTCCTGTCGGAGAGGCAGAGGCCATGGTCCTCTGAGATCATTTCTTGTAGTTCTGGGTACCAAGTTCTTCTTGGCCAATCCGGAACGATGAGTATAGTTCTTACTCCTCTCTTTCTTATTATCCTCAGTACCTTGGGTATGAGAGGAAGAGGAGGGAACACATAAACCGACTGGTACACCCACGGTGTCACTAGGGCGTCCACAGCTATCGCCTGAGGATCCCTTGACCTGGCGCAATCCTTTGAAGTTCCTTCCCTGAGTGACTGCCCCCCATCCTCGGAGGCTTGCATCCGTGGTCACCAGGACCCAGTCCTGTATGCCGAATCTGCGGCCCTCGAGAAGATGAGCACTCTGCAGCCACCACAGCAGAGACACCCTGGCCCTCGGGGACAGGGTGATCAACCGATGCATCTGAACATGCGATCCGGACCATTTGTCTAACAGATCCCACTGAAAGATCCTTGCATGGAATCTGCCGAAGGGAATTGCTTCGTAAGAAGCCACCATCTTTCCCAGGACCCGCGTGCACTGATGCACCGACACCTGTTTTGGTTTCAGGAGGTCCCTGACCAGAGATGACAATTCCTGGGCCTTCTCCCCGGGGAGAAACACCTTCTTCTGTTCTGTGTCCAGAAGCATGCCCAAGAACAGCAGATGCATCGCAGGAATCAGCTGCGACTTCGGGATATTCAGAATCCAGCCGTGCTGTTGCAACACTTCCCGAGATAGTGCTACGCTGACTAACAACTGCTCCTTGGACCTTGCCTTTATAAGGAGATCGTCCAAGTACGGGATAATTATAACTCCCTTCTTCCGAAGGAGTATCATCATTTCGGCCATTACCTTGGTAAATACTCTCGGTGCTGTGGACAGACCAAACGGCAACTTCTGGAATTGGTAATGACAGTCCTGTACCACAAACCTGAGGTACTCCTGGTGAGGTGGGTAAATGGGGACATGCAGGTAAGCATCCTTGATGTCCAGCGACACCATAAAATCCCCCTCTTCCAGGCTTGCAATAACCGCCCTGAGCGATTCCATTTTGAACTTGAACTTCCTTATATAAGTGTTCAAGGATTTTAAATTTAGAATGGGTCTCACCGAACCAACTGGTTTCGGTACCACAAACATTGTGGAATAGTAACCCCGTCCCTGTTGAAGGAGGGGAACCTTGATTATCACCTGCTTGTACAGCTTGTGAATAGCCGCCAGTACTACCTCCCTTTCCCTGGGAGCAGCTGGTAAGGCTGATTTGAGGTAACGGCGAGGGGGAGTCGCCTCGAACTCCAGCCTGTATCCCTGAGATACAACTTGTACAACCCAGAGATCCACCTGTGAGCGAACCCACTGGTTGCTGAAGTTCCGAAGACACTCCCCCACTGCACCTGGCTCCACCTGTGGAGCACCAGCGTCATGCGGTGGACTTAGTGGAAGCAGGGGAGGATTTTTGTTCCTGGGAACTGGCTGCCTGATGCAGCTTTTTTCCTCTACCCCTGCCTCTGGGCAGAAAGGATGCGCCTCTGACCCGCTTGCCTTTCTGAGGCCGAAAGGACTGTACTTGATAATACGGTGCTTTCTTAGGCTGTGAGGGAACCTGAGGTAAAAAAGTCGACTTCCCAGCTGTTGCTGTGGATACGAGGTCCGAGAGACCGTCCCCAAACAATTCCTCACCCTTATAAGGCAAAACCTCTCCATGTGCCTTTTAGAATCAGCATCACCTGTCCACTGCCGAGTCCATAATACTCTCCTGGCAGAAATGGACATTGCATTAATTCTAGATGCCAGCCGGCAAATGTCCCTCTGTGCATCCCTCATATATAAGACGACGTACTTTATATGCTCTATGGTTAGCAAAATAGTATCCCTGTCGAGGGAATCAATATTGTCTGACAGGGTATCAGACCATGCTGCTGCAGCACTACACATCCATGCTGAAGCAATAGCAGGTCTCAGTATAGTACCTGAGTGTGTATACACAGACTTCAGGATAGCCTCCTGCTTTCTATCTGCAGGCTCCTTCAGGGCGGCCGTATCCTGAGACGGCAGTGCCACCTTTTTTGATAAGCGTGTGAGCGCCTTGTCCACCCTAGGGGATGTTTCCCAACGTAGCCTATCCGTTGCCGGGAAAGTGTACGCCGTCAGTAACCTCTTAGAAATCACTAGTTTCTTATCAGGGGAACACCACGCTTCTTCACACAATTCATTTAACTCATCAGATGGGGGAAAAGTCACTGGTTGCTTTTTCTCCCCAAACATAATACCCTTTTTGGTGGTAAACGGGTTAATGTCAGAAATGTGCAATACATTTTTAATTGCAGTAATCATGCATCGGATGGCCCTTGTGGACTGTATATTTGTCTCATCCTCATCTACACTGGAGTCGGACTCCGTGTCGACATCTGTGTCTGCCATCTGAGCTAGCGGGCGTTTATGAGCCCCTGATGGCCTCTGAGACGCCTGGGCAGGCGCGGGCTGAGATCCCTGCTGTCCCAAGGCTGCTGCGTCATCAAACCTTTTATGTAAGGAGTTGACACTGTCGGTTAATACCTTCCACATATCCATCCACTCAGGTGTCGGCCCCGTCGGGGGCGACACCACACATATCGGCTCCTGCTCCGCCTCCACGTAACCCTCCTCATCAAACATGTCGACACAGCCGTACCGACACACCGCACACACACAGGGAATGCTCTGACTGAGGACAGGACCCAACACAAAGTCCTTTGGGGAGACAGAGAGAGAGTATGCCAGCACACACCACAGCGCTATATAACCCAGGGATTTACACTAAAAAGAGTGATTTTTCCCAATAGCTGCTTATTATCACAATTGCGCCTAAATTTATGTGCCTCCCCTCTCTTTTTTACCCTTGATGTAATGGATACTGCAGGGGAGAGCCTGGGGAGCGTCCTTCCAGCGGAGCTGTGAAGAGAAAATGGCGCTGGTGTGCTGAGGAAGAAGGCCCCGCCCCCTCAGCGGCGGGCTTCTCCCGCAATTTGTATAATATTAATGGCGTTTTTTTTTTGCACATATACAGTTTTATAAACTGTATTATGTGCATTTTGTGCCAAAAGGTAATCTAATTGCTGCCCAGGGCGCCCCCCCCCCCCCCCCCAGCGCCCTGCACCCAACAGTGACCGGAGTGTGTGGTGTGCTGTGGGAGCAATGGCGCACAGCTGCAGTGCTGTGCGCTACCTTAATGAAGACAGGAGTCTTCGGCCGCCGATTTCGTCGCTTCTTCTGTCTTCTGGCTCTGCAAGGGGGACGGCGGCGCGGCTCCGGGAACGGACGATCGAGGTCGGGCTCTGTGTTCGATCCCTCTGGAGCTAATGGTGTCCAGTAGCCTTAGAAGCACAAGCTAGCTGCAAGCAGGTAGGTTTGCTTCTCTCCCCTCAGTCCCTCGTAGCAGTGAGTCTGTTGCCAGCAGATCTCACTGAAAATAAAAAACCTAACAAATACTTTCTTTCTAGCAAGCTCAGGAGAGCCCACTAGGAGCACCCAGCTCTGGCCGGGCACAGATTCTAACTGAGGCCTGGAGGAGGGGCATAGAGGGAGTAGCCAGTGCACACCAGATAGTACCTAATCTTTCTTTTAGAGTGCCCAGTCTCCTGCGGAGCCCGTCTATTCCCCATGGTCCTTACGGAGTTCCCAGCATCCACTAGGACGTCAGAGAAATATGTGTCAACCCCCAAAAAACGAACATGTGTGTCGACCATTGTCATGTTGACCTTTTAAACCTGTCGATCTTTTGTATCTGACGACTGGTATCAGTATGTATTACCGACGGTAGGGATGCTGGCCGTCAGGATACATGCAGTGGTATCGACTTATTAAACATCTCCAGGTGTTGTGAAACTACAAATGCCCTGTCACAGTTTTGCTATTAGGGAATGCTAAAACTGTGGCAGGGCATGCTGGGATATGTAGTTTCACAACAGCTGGAGAGCCACAGGTTGGTCATGCCTGTTCTAGACACTGTCTATCTATCTATCTATCTATCTATCTATCTATCTATCTATCTATCTATCTATCTATCTATCTATCTAAGGGGTCTATTTAGTAACATTATTTTTTACTAAAATACTGTGAAAAAGGGTGTTTTCTAGTGATGTGCACCTGAAATTTTTCGGGTTTTGTGTTTTGGTTTTGGGTTCGGTTCCGTGGCCGTGTTTTGGGTTCTGACGCGTTTTGGCAAAACCTCACCGAATTTTTTTTGTCGGATTCGGGTGTGTTTTGGATTCGGGTGTTTTTTTCAAAAGACCCTAAAAAACAGCTTAAATCATAGAATTTGGGGGTCATTTTGATCCCATTGTATTATTAACCTCAATAACCATAATTTCCACTAATTTTCAGTCTATTCTGAACACCTCACACCTCACAATATTATTTTTAGTCCTAAAATTTGCACCGAGGTCGTTGGATGGCTAAGCTAAGCGACCCTAGTGGCCGACACAAACACCTGGCCCATCTAGGAGTGGCACTGCAGTGTCACGCAGGATGGCCCTTCAAAAAAATACTCCCCAAACAGCACATGACGCAAAGAAAAAAAGAGGCGCAATGAGGTAGCTGTGTGACTAAGCTAAGCGACCCTAGTGGCCGACACAAATACCTGGCCCGTCTAGGAGTGGCACTGCAGTGTCACGCAGGATGGCCCTTCAAAAAAATACTCCACAAACAGCACATGACGCAAAGAAAAATGAAAGAAAAAAGAGGTGCAAGATGGAATTGTCCTTGGGCCCTCCCACCCACCCTTATGTTGTAAAAACAGTACATGCACACTTTAACGAACCCATCATTTCAGCGACAGGGTCTGCCACACGACTGTGACTGAAATGACTGGTTGGTTTGGGCCCCCACCAAAAAAGAAGCAATCAATCTCTCCTTGCACAAACTGGCTCTACGGAGGCAAGATGTCCACCTCATCATCATCGTCCGATTCATCACCCCTTTCACTGTGTACATCCCCCTCCTCACAGATTATTAATTCGTCCCCACTGGAATCCACCATCTCAGGTCCTCGTGTACTTTCTGGAGGCAATTGCTGCTGGTGAATGTCTCCATGGAGGAATTGATTATAATTCATTTTAATGAACATCATCTTCTCCACATTTTCTGGAAGTAACCTCGTACGCCGATTGCTGACAAGGTGAGCGGCGGCACTAAACACTCTTTCGGAGTACACACTGGAGGGAGGGCAACTTAGGTAGAATAAAGTAGGGAGGGCAACTTAGGTAGAATAAAGCCAGTTTGTGCAAGGGCCTCCAAATTGCCTCTTTTTCCTGCCAGTATACGTACGGACTGTCTGACGTGCCTACTTGGATGCGGTCACTCATATAATCCTCCACCATTCTTTCAATGGTGAGAGAATCATATGCAGTGACAGTAGACGACTTGTCAGTAATCGTTGGCAGGTCCTTCAGTCCGGACCAGATGTCAGCATCAGCAGTCGCTCCAGACTGCCCTGCATCACCGCCAGTGGGTGGGCTCGGAATTCGTAGCCTTTTCCTCGCACCCCCAGTTGCGGGAGAATGTGAAGGAGGAGATGTTGACGGGTCGCGTTCCGCTTGACTTGACAATTTTGTCACCAGCAGGTCTATGAACCTCTGCAGACTTGTGTCTGCCGTAAAGAGAGATCCAAGGTAGGTTTTAAATCTAGGATCGAGCACGGTGGCCAAAATGTAGTGCTCTGATTTCAACAGATTGACTACACGTGAATCCTGGTTAAGCGAATGAAGGGCTCCATCCACAAGTCCCACATGCCTAGCGGAATCGCTCTGTTTTAGCTCCTCCTTCAATGCCTCCAGCTTCTTCTGCAAAAGCCTGATGAGGGGAATGACCTGACTCAGGCTGGCAGTGTCTGAACTGACTTCACGTGTGGCAAGTTCAAAAGGTTGCAGAACCTTGCACAACGTTGAAATCATTCTCCACTGCGCTTGAGACAGGTGCATTCCACCTCCTTTGCCTATATCATGGCCAGATGTATAGGCTTGAATGGCCTTTTGCTGCTCCTCCATCCTCTGAAGCATATAGAGGGTTGAATTCCACCTCGTTACCACCTCTTGCTTCAGATGATGGCAGGGCTGGTTCAGGTGTTTTTGGCGGTGCTCCAGTCTTCTGTACGCGGTGCCTGTACGCCGAAAGTGGCCCGCAATTCTTCTGGCCACCGACAGCATCTCTTGCACGCCCCTGTCATTTTTTAAATAATTCTGCACCACCAAATTCAAGGTATGTGCAAAACATGGGACGTGCTGGAATTTGCCCAGATGTAATGCACTCACAATATTGCTGGCATTGTCCGATGTCACAAATCCCCAGGAGAGTCCAATTGGGGTAAGCCATTCTGCGATGATCTTCCTCAGTTGCCGTAAGAGGTTTTCAGCTGTGTGCCTATTCTGGAAAGCGGTGATACAAAGCGTAGCCTGCCTAGGAACGAGTTGGCGTTTGCGAGATGCTGCTACTGGTGCCGCCGCTGCTGTTCTTGCAGCGGGAGGCAATACATCTACTCAGTGGGCTGTCACAGTCATGTAGTCCTGAGTCTGCCCTGCTCCACTTGTCCACATGTCCGTGGTTAAGTGGACATTGGGTACAACTGCATTTTTTAGGACACTGGTGAGTCTTTTTCTGACGTCCGTGTACATTCTCGGTATCGCCTGCCTAGAGAAGTGGAACCTAGATGGTATTTGGTAACGGGGGCACACTACCTCAAGAAATTGACTAGTTCCCTGTGAACTAACGGCGTATACCGGACGCACGTCTAACACCAACATAGTTGTCAAGGCCTCAGTTATCCGCTTTGCAACAGGATGACTGCTGTGATATTTCATCTTCCTCGCAAAGGACTGTTGGACAGTCAATTGCTTACTGGAAGTAGTACAAGTGGTCTTCCGACTTCCCCTCTGGGATGACGATCGACTCCCAGCAGCAACAACAGCAGCGCCAGCAGCAGTAGGCGTTACACTCAAGGATGCATCGGAGGAATCCCAGGCAGGAGAGGACTCGTCAGACTTGCCAGTGACATGGCCTGCAGGACTATTGGCTTTCCTGGGTAAGGAGGAAATTGACACTGAGGGAGTTGGTGGTGTGGTTTGCGCGAGCTTGGTTACAAGAGGAAGGGATTTACTGGTCAGTGGACTGCTTCCGCTGTCGCCCAAAGTTTTTGAACTTGTCACTGACTTATTATGAATGCGCTGCAGGTGACGTATAAAGGAGGATGTTCCGAGGTGGTTAACGTCCTTACCCCTACTTATTACAGCTTGACAAAGGCAACACACGGCTTGACACCTGTTGTCCGCATTTCTGTTGAAATACTTCCACACTGAAGAGCTGATTTTTTTGGTATTTTCACCAGGCATGTCAATGGCCATATTCCTCCCATGGACAACAGGTGTCTCCCCGGGTGCCTGACTTAAACAAACCACCTCACCATCAGAATCCTCCTTGTCAATTTCCTCCCCAGCGCCAGCAACACCCATATCCTCATCCTGGTGTACTTCAACACTGACATCTTCAATTTCACTATCAGGAACTGGACTGCGGGTGCTCCTTTCAACACTTGCAGGGGGCGTGCGAATGGTGGAAGGCGCAAGCTCTTCCCGTCCAGTGTTGGGAAGGTCAGGCATCGCAACCGACACAATTGGACTCTCCTTTGGGATTTGTGATTTCGAAGAACGCACAGTTCTTTGCTATGCTTTTGCCGCAAGTCTTTTCTTTTTTCTAGCGAGAGGATGAGTGCTTCCATCCTCATGTGAAGCTGAACCACTAGCCATGAACATAGGCCAGGGCATCAGCCGTTCCTTGCCACTCCGTGTCGTAAATGGCATATTGGCAAGTTTACGCTTCTCCTCAGACGCTTTTAATTTTGATTTTTGGGTCATTTTTTTACTGATCTTTTGTGTTTTGGATTTTACATGCTCTGTACTATGACATTGGGCATCGGCCTTGGCAGACGACGTTGATGGCATTTCATCGTCTCGGCCATGACTCGTGGCAGCA
Source organism: Pseudophryne corroboree (assembly GCF_028390025.1). Classification (NCBI taxonomy): domain Eukaryota; kingdom Metazoa; phylum Chordata; class Amphibia; order Anura; family Myobatrachidae; genus Pseudophryne; species Pseudophryne corroboree. Next base: position 74,904,579 of record NC_086448.1, on the reverse strand, counting down.
GCTTCAGCACGAGGTGGAAGTGGATCTTGACCTTTCCCTATTTTTTAACCTCCACATTTTTGTTCTCCATATTTTGCGCACAACTAAAAGCCACCACAGGTATACAATGTAGATGGATGGATAGTATAGTATTACTTATACTTATGGACGACAAGTGACGACACAGAGGTAGGTACAGCCGTGGCCTACCGTACTGCTGCTTAGTGCTTATATATAAATATAATATACTGTATAACGGACCTGGTGGACAGTGTCAGCAGCAGACTGCTAAACTAGTATGAAGAAAGAAAAAACAAAACACCACAGGTATACAATGTAGATGGATGGATAGTATAGTATTACTTATACTTATGGACGACGAGTGACGACACAGAGGTAGGTACAGCCGTGGCCTACCGTACTGCTGCTTAGTGCTTATATATAAATATAATATACTGTATAACGGACCTGGTGGACAGTGTCAGCAGCAGACTGCTAAACTAGTATGAAGAAAGAAAAAAAAAACACCACAGGTATACAATGTAGATGGATGGATAGTATTACTTATACTTATGGACGACGAGTGACGACACAGAGGTAGGTACAGCCGTGGCCTACCGTACTGCTGCTTAGTGCTTATATATAAATATAATATACTGTATAACGGACCTGGTGGACAGTGTCAGCAGCAGACTGCTAAACTAGTATGAAGAAAGAAAAAAAAAACACCACAGATATACAATGTAGATGGATGGATAGTATTACTTATACTTATGGACGACGAGTGACGAGTCGACACAGAGGTAGGTACAGCCGTGGCCTACCGTAATGCTGCTTAGTGCTTAATTATATAATATACTGTATAACGGACCTGGTGGACACTGCAGTGTCAGCAGACTGCTAAACAAACTAGCATGAAGAAAGAAAAAAAAAAACACCACAGTGTTTTTCAGGCAGACAAACGTATACTGGACTGGTGGTCACTGTCAGCAAAACTGTGCACTGTACTCCTGCTATAACTGCTCCCCAGTCCCCACAATTAGGCAGTGTGAGCAGTGCACTCAGCACAGATATATCATGCAGCAGTGCAGCACACTGAGTGAGCACAGATATGGTGGAGAGTTTTTTTTCAGGCAGAGAAACAACGGATTAAACTCAAAACCCTGCACTGTACTCCCTAACAGCTGCTCCCCGTCCCCAATCCTCCCCACAATTATAACTAACTAAGTTCTAATATAATACAACGGACTCGGAGAGGACACCAGCCACGTCCTCTCCCTATCAATCTCAATGCACGTGTGAAAATGTCGGCGACGCGCGGCTCCTTATATAGAATCCGAGTCTCGCGAGATTCCGACAGCGGGATGATGACGTTCGGGCGCGCTCGGGTTAACCGAGCAAGGCGGGAGGATCCGAGTCGCTCGGACCCGTGTAAAAAAAAGGTGAAGTTCGGGCGGGTCGGATTCCGAGGATCCGAACCCGCTCATCACTAGTGTTTTCACACCCTTTTTACATTATTTTAGTATCACCTGAATGTATTAAAGGAGATTTGGAGCAGCTTTCATGAAAAACTGCTCCAAACCCTTTTTTAATTTTTTTTTAGTAACCCACATCGCATTTCCCATACTTATAATGGGAAATGTGATGTGGCCAAATTTACTAAAAAAAAAATGTGAAAAAATACCGCAGTGTGCCCTGTGATAATCTCGCCAGCTCAGGCTGGCGAGTTCACAGGGCAGCACTGCGATAAAGTGGCATTTGCCCAGCTTTCTCTGCCCCTGGCAGAGAAAGCTGAGCGAGGACCCGGCAGAGTGATCAGCTATGTGTGTCCAATGGACACACATGCTGATCACAGTGTAAAAAGTAAAAAAATTAAAAAAACATACTCACCTGTCTAGGGAGCCGTTGTCCGTTGCTCCGGTGAGCGCTGTCGGGCGCCGGGTCCCCCATGTGCTGCAATGTAACCCTGATGCAGTAAAGTGACGCTGCAAAGCGGCAGCACACTTTACAGCATCGGGGGTCACTGCAGCACACAGGATCCGGCGCCTGGCAGCCCTGCAGGAACAGCGCGGACCGGCTCCCTGGACTGATGAGTATGTTGATCTTCTTGGGGGGGTCCACGGCGCGTGGGGGTAGTCGTGACGGGGGTCGACCGGGCAGTAGCGGCGATGTCGGCGGGGGCGGCGCATGCATGGACATCGGGGTATCTTTTCCGAAAAATACTCTGAAGATGCTGCGGAGTGTCATCGCAGGGACAGAGCTTGACCGCAAGCTCTGTCCCTGCACACGATAACTGATACATCCCTGCGATGTAATCAATTATCACAGTGCGAGTTTGGGCGATTTTATCACCTGTCATCCACATCCTGGATGCGGATGGTGATAAATAGGCCCCTAAGTGCCCATTGCTCTGCCCTTGATAGCAACACTTTACAGATTAGCCTACAAAGATTTTCAGAACAATCAGCTGTTATCAGAACTTGGGAATCCTAAAAGTATAGCAGGAACCTTAAAAAATGTAAATTATACCTAAATACATAATATTTACTTTAAAGATTGTCTAAAGGGCCCTACACACTGGCCGACATGACTGCACGATATGAACGATCTTGTTCATTAATGAACGAGATAACGTTCATATCGTGCAGTGTGGAGGCTCCAGTGATGAACGATGTGCGGCCCCGCGCTCGTTCATCGCTGGTCCCCCGTCGGCTGAACATGCAGGCCAATATGGACGATCTCGTCCATATTTGCCTGCACTTCAATGCAGCCGGGTGACGGGGGGAGTGAAGAAACTTCACTCCCCCCGTCACTGCCCCTCCGCCGCCGGGTCGCCTGTCGGCCAGCTCGGCGGCGGATCGGCCAGTGTGTAGGGCCTATAAGAAATTGACATAATAAACTTTATTATTGCTTACAAAAATTCTACCATTTTCAGTTATTTGGCCCCTGGCGGATATTATTTTGTTAGTCTGTGGATGTTTAATGCCTCTTCTGAAAAAAAATGTCTGTCGTCGGTCACGTCTTTCGCTCTGATGGAACATAAAACATAAATATAAATAAAATAAGGTTCTTTGTGCAGATTACTAAATGCGTATAAGGCTTAGCAAACATCTAGAGCGGCATAAGTCTTATATGTGAGATATAAATGCTTTCTTTGACTCCCATAATGGGTATCAGAGTGTACCATTCTAAAGATAGCCTTGCCTGACAGACATGTTTGCAGGATATATCAAGATCGTTATGGAAGGGGCTGATTGTTTCATTTTCGGGATTTAGTTACACTCCATCTAATGAGGAGAACGATGTTTGCTGATGCAGTGGGGAATATTACAAGTCAGCCTTCATTGGCTGAACAGATCTTTATTCAGGAAACGACATTTAGAGAGATTAACAAAAAATAGACTGATGCATAAGCGGTGAATGGTCTGAGAAGTTACAGCCTGACATGGACGCGGCCCATCAAGGCACGATTCACTGAGAAGCGAATGCTGTTTTTTTCCCCATGGAAAGTGTAATCAGACTTTGGAATTTGACGCTGGTTAAAGGAATGATTGCTTGTTCAGCAAGGGAATATAGAATGCATGAAAATGTGTCTTTTTCTGAAGTCACCAGTGTGCGTGCTAGGGTCTTATGTGCACCATGATAGCCTGATTCACCATCGCACATGAAGCAGCCTCATCAGGGGAATGTTATGATTTTTATTAATTGGTTCCTGTCAGGGGTGGATTGGGATGGAAAACCAGCCAGGGAAATTTATGCAAGCAGCCCTAATGGGGGTGTGGTCTGATGAGGGGGTGGGGTCTGTTGAGGGGGACCAGACCTCTCCTCATAGGGCCTGATTGTACGCAATTGCGGCCTTCCTTGCGTCTTTGCTGCAGTTGTGCCTGAGACCAGGGGCGGATTGGGAACTAAAAGTGGCCCTGTACAGTTTTGTAGAAGTGGCCTGACATGGGCAGCACAGGAGGTATAACATACCGTGTAGCCATGGCAGCATCACTGGATGGCAGAGTTGCTGTATTGCAGAGATAGAATAACAGAATGAATGGGGACAATGCAGTGTACTGAGTGTGGGGGGCTGCCAGTCATGTGGGGGGTGGGGTCACATGACAACACACAAAACAGACCCCACAGACATATCGGCCTACCAGGAATCTTCCCGATGAGCCCTATGGCCAATCCGCCCCTGGTTCCTGTGAATGAGTGGGTAGGGCCCCGAGTGCATTGCTTTGCCCAGGGCCTGCAATGCTGATAAGCCTGCCCTGTGTGTGACTCGGACGCATGCGCAACAGAAAAAACATCGGCCAACTGTGAAAATATCTGCATTGCGGCCATCTTTGAATCAGACCTATAAGTCCTAACAGTTCTAATCTTATAAGAATAACCATTACCCTCTCATACACTGCTGCCAGATAACTTGTTTTTCTAATTTTTATTTTTTGAGAGTATATGGGAACATATATATACAGACTTGTGGCTGACTCTATTATGCCTTCCAGGTTTTTTCTACAAGTGGTCCAATTCATGTCTGTACGCAATGGCAGAGGTTCGTTTACACAAAGGTGCGTTTATCGGCAGAATGCGCACGTGTCAAGGTGCCGCTGCGATCCCGCTCGCAATGAGGATTTCATGGAGAAGTGATTGGCAGGAAGTGAACGTCTGGAGGCAAATGATTAGCGATTACGGATACACAGGTGATTTTCGGGCTGATTCAGGTTGGATTGCAAAATGCACCCTTCGCATGCGCCCGCATTTTCTGTGTGGGGGGGGGGGGCACAGAAAATGTGATTGCCTCTGCCTGTCAATCAGGCAGAGGCGTTCACGGGGCGGGGAGTGGCATTGCTCCGTTTCCTTGGCGGAGACGGAGCTTTGCAGGGGCGTGGCTAAAAAAGGGATGGTATGGTGCGAATGGGGGCGTGGCATGATCGTGGTGGCTAATTGACAATCGTAAAGATGGCGACGGGCTGTGCCACTGCGCCGCCAGGAGGCAACCCTAATTTCTGCTATCAAGCAAAAATTGCAATGCGATCGCAATTTCTGCTTGATAAAGACGGGGGGAGCAGTGGTCTTCATGCTGGAGGGACCCCAGTATGCGATCTCTTGGATTGCAAATTCTGCTACTTAGCAGAATTTGCAATCCAACCTGAATCAGGCCCTTTATTCATAAAGTGAGTGGCAGGTATTCAGCATTTGGGGGAGGTAATTGAATGGCTAGAAAAACACAGGTGCGTCGGAACTGTTTTCTGAGCGGCCACTGTAAATTTGTTCGCAGATGGAGAGGTCCCGGCGTCATAGGAGAGCCGCTCTGTCTGAGAGAGCATATGGTCGTTCAGATATCCGATCCTCCCGAAGTTTCTCCTCAGGTATGTGAGCGGCAGATTTGAGCCACCGGCAGTGCACAAGAGTCATTAGCATATTTTCAATAGTCCACTGCGAATGAAATAGCAACTGAGCTTGCAACTATGCGCACCACCGAATCAGACCCTGTGTTAGGCGTTCTGTATTGTGGAACATGAGTGGATGGAGGTACTGTAAAATCACTCTCCTGTTTTCTAAATCTGTCCAGGCAGTAATAGGATTATGTCATACTTCTTTTCGCTTTTCCAAGTATGGAATGAATTATAAAGGCTTTTCAAGCCTTTGCCAGCACTTTTTAAAAGATATATGTTTACATTGGCTATATTAAACCTTTTCCCAGAAATGCAACCACTCTGGTAGAATACGCAATACTTTATCTGGTTGTTTTAGCAAAAGCAACACTTATTTCACTGTTACTCAGCAAGAAATTGTTTTCATCTGAATCCTTTTGGCCTTATAAAACAAGTGACTTGCATGTGGATGACCTAGCATATTTTCTTACTACTATAAATAACATTTTAATTTGATGCTGTGTAGACTTGGGCCCCTTGAATCCTACTTTTTGCTTACTAGAGAGACCTCAACCCCACTGTAGTGGTGACAATCAATGCTTTATCATCGATGGTCGATGTTTCATACTGTTGGCAAGTAACCATCCATGGTGAGCCATCGATGGTTAGCACATTGCAGGGTCGCCACTCACCATTGGGGAACTGCTACAGAAGTTTACTGTCAGTGGTCTCCTATCGATGGCGGAGGAAAAACCCTTGCCATCCGACCATTCATGGTTGCTGGCCATTGATAGTTGATGGCCACTCCTACCCTACTGACATCTGAAGCCCATTGTCCCCTAAACACATTTTCTTGATTTTCTTTTTGTCTGCGTTATGATGTGGATCACTGCATTGGCTGGTTGCCATGTGGACATGCCTGCCATACATAATTTCTCTGGAGCAGAACTTTAAGAGAGAAAGTGACGTTACAGGCATCTGCGACAGGTCCATCACCTAATGATTATAATGGGCATTAGTAATGACAGCATTAATTCCATCACAATACAACGAATCTATGAATGATACCACCACCGTGGCATGGACTCTCTTTCCGTGGCCTAACCAACACATGGAGCAGGTTCATACCAGCACCCAGAGTTGAAAAAGAAGGTGCTGCCCCCCAGTGGCTCTGGCTTGCACATGTGCTGATGTACATCTCGGAGAATAAAGATTCCTTATTGCAACTAATTGTGTAGATAAGGAATCTTTATTTTCAGGTGCTGGCCACAAATGATAAATAAATAGAGCCCTGGGGGATGGGGATTATCAAAGCTCGGAGAGAGAGAAATTTGTGAGCGATAAAGTACCAGCCAATCGGCTTCTGCCTTACACTTTACAGGCTTTTTGAAAAATGATAGTTACGAGCGGATTGGTTGGTACATTATTTCTCACAATTGTATCTCTCTCCGAGCTTTTAGAATAAAAAAAAACTAAACGTTTTTATAAAAGCTCGGAGAGAGATAAAATGTGCTGATGTGCATCTAATAATTAGTATAATTTCCTTAAAACAACTTCTGCTCTCCTTTCCTTTGTCATAAAAGACACAACAGCAGAGCTGTAGCTCACTATACAGTACACACTTTGATCTGTTATCACACATTCCAAGACTCTTCGGCTGAAGAGGGCTGCAAAGGGGGTTTGTTAACTTGGACAACAGTCAGCAGTGACTGTAGCAAATCACTATGAAATGAGTGGAGAGAGTTCTATCCTAACTCAGCAGCTCCCTTTCTTTCTTGGTGCCCCTCTGACAGCTGGAGCCCTGTGGCCAGTGCCTCCAATGTCTCTGGGAGTTACGCTACTGCATGGAGTACATCTGTGCCATGGTGAGGTTTTCTTTGTGCCCTAAACTAGACACTTATAATAGCCAAAAAGAAGCTACCGGTCTTAAACATAGAATTTGATGGCAGAATCTGTAAGAAACACTTGGCCCATCTAATCTGCCCTAAACATACTTACAAAGTAGGGTTACTTTTTTGACGAGAACCAATTAACCTACCAGTACATATTTGGAATGTGGGAAGAAACCATAGTACCTGGAGGAAACCCACGTAAGTACAGGAAGAATATACAGAATCCACACAGTTAGGGCCATGGTGGGAATCGAATCCATGACCTCAGTGCTGTGAGGCAGTAATGCTAACCATTACACCACCTGTACTTCCTGCTTTTATCACATGACCCCACAGAAGCAGAGTTATAACTGTGCAACTTAAAAGTTGTTATATCATTGCTCTTATACTGCACAGGAAAAATTACTGTCTCCTCTGTGACAGTCAGTTATACAACATGTACAGTATCAGGAATCCTAAAGAGGACAGATGGAGACGTTGGCCATATCAACCAATCAGATTCTAGCTATTACTGTATAGAATGTACTAGTTAAATGATAGCTAAATGCTTATTAGGTACTATGGGCAACTTCGCCATTTATCCTCTCAATTTGTTATTCTTTAAGGGACTCAAAAGTGTCCCAAGGACCCAGTAAGGGAGCAATACAGTAACTCTGTGTTTCAGCACTGAGTCTTAGCATAAGGCCAGGAAAAGAAAGAGGAGGTGTAAGTTAACCTATATCTGATTAGGCAATCTTCTAAAAAGAAGTAGCCATCTAATCACAAATGAAACTATTAGCCTGCGTCATTGCACTGGTTTAATTTTGCAACATCGGAATCACTAGGAAGAATACAAAAGAAGTGAAATGACTCTGGTAGTAAAACTTTGTCACGTTCCGGAACCTCACCATGTGACTTACTGGTTTGCTAGTTGTACTTGTATTGTGGAGTAGATGCATGGGTACCACCATTTTGGATCTTGTCACCTGACCACATCTCCTGTCAGAATGCTTCCTTACCTCAGCTGACTCTGGCAGCCAATCTGTGACCTGCAGCTTCTATTTAAACCTTTCCTGTTCACCAGCACACTGCTAGAGAAACAAGTTACATTGCTGAACTCCTGGCTCCTGGTCTGCAGCAAGCCTACAGTCTCCATGTGTGATTACAGTGTGTTAGTAATAGTATTGCTGGGTTTCTTCTCTGCAAGTATCAGCGCTGCAGAGCTTTCCAAGCTACAGATTATTCCTGTAATTCCTGTGCATCTACTCTGCTAAACCTCAGTTCTCTAAACTACAGTATCTCCTGTGATTCCTATGTCTCAGCACAGAACTGCTACAGCTGCACTTCACTGATTACAAGACTCTCCTGTGTTCTGAAATTCTCAGCTCTGTTGGAATCTTCCTAAATTCTACATACTTGCTTATGGAGGTCATTCAGACCCGATCGCATGCTAGCTTTTTTTTGCATTGGTGCGATCAGGTCTGAACTGCGCATGCATATGCTCTGCAATTCGCAGGCGCATCAGCTGCCAGCGACGGGGATCGCCGGACAGCGACAGAACTAACAAAGAAAAAGATTGCACCGGTGATCGCAAACAGATTGATAGGAAGAGGCCGTTTGTGGGTGTCAACTGACCGTTTTTAAGGAGTGTCCGGGCGAACGGAGGCGTGTCCAGCCATTTCAAGGGAGGGTTCCTGACGTCAGCTCCAGGCCGGATCGTCGCAGCGGCTGAGTAAGTCCTGAGCTGTGCAGAGATTGCACAAACTTTTGTTTGTGCAGCTCTCTGCACAAGCGATCGCACCCCTGCACAGCGTTAACCCCTCCCCTGTAGGCGGCGACTACCTGATCGTAGCACTGCAAAAAAATCTGCGTGCGATCAGGTCTGACTCACCCCCTATGTTTCTGCATCTTAGTGTTTTAGTGAGTTTCTCTGCTAATTGTGCTTTCCACCTTTGGAGCTACAGGTAATCTAATACCAGTGTGTTCCTGCCTGCTATTTTCAAGTCCTTCAGAGTAATGATTTTCAGTCAGTTGTATTCTACTCTGTGGAATAGTGCATCATATGTTTTCCTGCAGATTTTCTGGATCTCTGTGTTCCGTTAACCGTTGATACTCCTGCAAGCAAGTTATCCATCTACTATGTGTGCAAGTTCTAGCCTACTACTGAGTGCTCATTCAAGTGAACATTGGGGGTCATTCAGATCTGATCACTGCTGTGCGTTTTCGCACAGCAGGCAATCAGATCCACTGCACTGCGCCAGCGCGTCGCACGGCTGCAATGGGCATCGGCACCCTGCGGCAGGATTGTGTGAAGGATCCATTCGCACGGGCGTTCACAAGGAGATTGACAGGAAGAGGCTGTTGGTGGGTGTCAACTGACCATTTTCAGGGAGTGTCCGGGAAAACGCAGGCGGGATCAAGCGTTTTCAGGGAGGGTGTCCAACGTCAAATCCGGTCCCGGACAGGCTGATGTGATCGCAGCGGCTGAATAAGTCCTGGACTGTGCAAAGACTGCACAAAATCAGTTTGTGCAGCTCTGCTACACATGCAATCACACACTTGCACGGCGAAAATACACTCCCCTATGGGCGGCGCATTCTGATCGCAGCAGTGCAAAAATCTCTGACCAGCGATCAGAGCTGAATGACCCCCATTATCATTTTATATATGTGCTGCTAGCACAGTGTTCTCCTGTTAAGTCCCGCATTCCTCTGTAGTGTGCACCTATTATTGTGTGTTCAATTCCTCAGTTTTTTACTTACTGTAAGTATAAGCACTATACAGACAGACGCAGTCTTCAGGTGTTCCGCGGTGTAACTATGCTTTACCGGATCCAGCCCAGCTCCCGGCATTACTGGTCCTAGCTCAGCTCCAGTGTTTGGCATTTCCGGTTTTAGCCTGATTTCAGAGTGAAGCATTTCCGATTCCAGTCCAGTTCTCAGTGCCACCAGTTCCAGCCTGCAGTTCAGTATTACTGGCTCCAGCACAGTGTTCAGTGTCACTGATGCCAGCCTGGTGTTCAGTGTTCCTGACTCCAGAGCCACTAGTCCCAGCCTGGTGTTCAGTTTTCCTGACTTCAGAGCCACTAGTCCCAGCCTGGTGTTCAGTTTTCCTGACTCCAGAGCCACTAGTCCCAGCCTGGTGTTCAGTTTTCCTGACTCCAGAGCCACTAGTCCCAGCCTGGTGTTCAGTTTTCCTGACTCCAGAGCCACTAGTCCCAGCCTGGTGTTCAGTTTTCCTGACTCCAGAGCCACTAGTCCCAGCCTGGTGTTCAGTTTTCCTGACTTCAGAGCCACTAGTCCCAGCCTGGTGTTCAGTTTTCCTGACTCCAGAGCCACTAGTCCCAGCCTGGTGTTCAGTTTTCCTGACTTCAGAGCCACTAGTCCCAGCCTGGTGTTCAGTTTTCCTGACTCCAAAGCCACTAGTCCCAGCCTGGTGTTCAGTTTTCCTGACTCCAGAGCCACTAGTCCCAGCCTGGTGTTCAGTTTTCCTGACTCCAGAGCCACTAGTCCCAGCCTGGTGTTCAGTTTTCCTGACTCCAGAGCCACTAGTCCCAGCCTGGTGTTCAGTGCCAGCGATACCAGCCCAGTATTCAGTATGTCTGATTCCAGAGCCACTAGTTCCAGTCTGCTGTTCAGTACCACTGGTACCTACCCAGTGTCGGGTGACACCAGCCCCAGTCTGGTGTTCAGTACCACCAGTATCAGCCGGTGTTCAATGTTTCAGTGTCCAATGCCACAAGTCCCAGTCTAGTGTTCAGTACCACTGGTGCGAGCACAATGTTCAGTGTTCAAGAATCCAGCGTCACCAGTCCCAGTCTGGTGTTCAGTGCCACTGGTTCCCCATGTCACCGGTTCCAGTCTGGTCATTTCGTCACGGATTCAGTATGGTCATCTCGTCACCAGTTCCAGTCTGGTCATCTCGTCACCGATTTAAGTATGTCATCTTGTCACCGGTTCAGTTCGGGTTCCGGTATCATTGACTTCCTTGGTTATCTAGCTTGCTTCTTGTCCCAGAGTCTTCCCCAGCAAGTAGCATAATTTGTGAACGTAGCAACACTCATATCAGCTCCATCTATATAGCACAGTGGTCCCAGTTCCTGTGCCCACAAACAAATGCTGATTCCGATGGATCCTGAGATTACAAATTTTGATAGGCTTTATATGATTGCGAACTCTCGATACTGCTCTGCACTGCTGTAAACCATAGCCATATTCTGGGGTCAATTCAATTAGACACGACGAGGACAAGATGCTGTTGCAATGGCATAGGAGCGCCAGCAGCAGCAGCAGCTGAACTCACCTCCTCACGGCACTATCTTGCCTTGGACTCATAGATTTTTGGACCCTGTGGGGCTGTGCACAAACATCCATGAGTCTGAGTACCGTGAGTGCAGCATATAGCGGCAGCAAGTACCTCAACCCCTGAATCAACCCCTTTGTGTCACACACTTAGCGGCATATTTATTTAAGAATATTTGTGGGCTATCCCCCCAGAAACACCCATTTCCGGGGGGTACCTGCAAATATTCCAGATCCACTGAATGTAACAAGTAGGGACAGCGGGATGCGGTCAATTTACCTACAATCAAAATCCGGACAGTCAAAATACCGACAGCCATTGACTGACGGTCAAAATACAGACAAAGTCAAAATCTAGACATTTAAAATACAGACAAGGTCAAAATACCGACATTTAAAATGTCGACAGGTCAAAAAGTAATGAGTTTTTCATGATTTTTTCATTTAAACCAACTTGTTCATACTTAACCATCCCAGTCGACCTGGTATATAATATATAATATATAATAGTGTGCCCGAAGTATGGCGAGCGCAGCGGTACACTTATACGGTGTCCATGTCGACCTATGTCTACATACACACCAAAAAAACAATGAAAAACTCTTGTTGACTTTTTGACCTCTCAACATTTTAAAGGTTGGTATTTTGACCTTGTCGGTATTTTAAATGTCGAGATTTTGACCTTGTCAGGATTTTGACCTGTATATTGGGGGTCATTCCGAGTTGTTCGCTCGTTATTTTTTTCTCGCAACGGAGCGAATAGTCGCTAATGCGCATGCGCAATGTCTGCAATGCGACTGCGCCAAGTAAATTTGCTATGCAGTTAGGAATTTTACTCACGGCATTACAAGGTTTTTTCTTCGTTCTGGTGATCGTAATGTGATTGACAGGAAGTGGGTGTTTCTGGGCGGAAACTGCCCGTTTTATGGGAGTGTGTGAATAAACGCTACCGTTTCTGGGAAAAACGCGGGAGTGGCTGGAGAAACGGAGGAGTGTCTGGGCGAACGCTGGGTGTGTTTGTGACGTCAAACCAGGAACGACAAGCACTGAACTGATCGCACTGGCAGAGTAAGTCTCGAGCTACTCAGAAACTGCACAGAGAAGTCTTTTCGCAATATTGCGAATCATTCGTTCGCAATTTTGATAAGCTAAGATTCACTCCCAGTAGGCGGCGGCTTAGCGTGTGCAAAGCTGCTAAAAGCAGCTTGCGAGCGAACAACTCGGAATGACCCCCATTGGTAGATGCTGTCAAAGTCGAAAAATATCATGATGCACACAACTTGTACTAACCCCTCATGCACATGCACGCTGCTCGTGCACCTGTTCCCCCGTGCGTACACATACCCGCAAGTTGCGTAGGGGACGCTCCAGCGTCTCGTGCGCATAAGATGTGTATTTACGGCGGAGTTTGTGAGCGTGTAGCGTGCGATTCGATAGTAGCATATTTAACCCAAATAGTGCTTTTTGTAGTTAATGTTCCCCTAGACCATGTCAGCGAGTATGATTAGTTTAAACTGTTCCTGGACAGAGAGATTCCTCTTTGCATGATAGGAAGGGTCAGATAAAGGTTGAAAGGTGGTGTCTAGTATCCAGCTGTAGGGTATTTTAAGGGTAACATTCCGATGTTAGTTAGGAAAGGATCGCTCGCTCCTGCGTATAGTTATGTACAGAAGTAGATTATGAACATTAACTGTATTTGCTGTAAATTACACATGCGGCGGGAATCCTGAGGATACCTCCCACCGGAGCAGTTGGGGAAAGACACAGCCCACCTGTTCAAATCCACCTATGACCTTTGCTGTAATGTAGAGACACATCCCTGTGTCCAATGAACAATGAGATTACAGGTACCATTGTATTGTGAATGTATGTTGTGTATATAAAGACCACTGTTGCCTGGCCAGCCTCATGACTCTGAAGGCTTTCTACCTGAATAGCTGAGGACTGGATTCCAGGTCGCGCTTGCGAAAGATCTCCCACGTATGTATATTCTCTGTAGCCATTGTTCGTCTTATTCTCTGTTATTCTGTTAGATTTCTGTGTTAGCTTGTAGTGTATAACTTGTACTGTTTTCCCCTTTTTCTCTGAATAATCCACGGCAGTGTTAGAGCTGCTGTGGTTTTAACCAAACCCTGTGTTGTGTTTTCACTTTCCTGCAAAGGGCTCTCTTAGCGTCTCAATCGCTCAAACAGCATACATATTGCCAAGGTTTTTAAGCGTTACATCATTACAGTATTTGACTACTAAGGTTTAGAGTATAAGTATATTCTTACTGTATTTTATTAACAAGGTTTAAACATTATCAACTGTGTGTGCGCCCGCTGTGTGTATTCTGTACACTCAGCGCAGCGTGTGTACGCCAAGTGCGTACCACGTGCGGGACTCTGTACGTAATTAGCGTACAAAGTGCGTAGCACGTGCACGTGGTCTAGCGGCCATAGCGGCTCCACGGAAGTAGTGTATAGCTTTATGTTTGAAGATAATAATTGACATTATCAATTGGGAGCTCGTCCGGTTCTCCTCATATCCGCAGCCTAGCAGGACAAGGCAGACTTTTATCTATCAGCAAAGGGCGGGAAGGTAGTATCCCCTGTTAGCCATTTTGTGGTCGGGGATACATTAGTGCTGATTAGATAAGCGTCTGCTCCGCTTGGTTTGAAGGGATGCTGGTGGGATCCGGAAGGTACGAACGTAAAGCACTTTTGTTTGTTTTTTTAAATCTGTTAAATTTCTGTTTGGTGCCAACTGCGCACGCAAGACACGTAACACACGCACACACCTGTATTTCATTTGTGTATTTTCGCATATCTACCCTCTTGTTTGCCATTAGCATTGATCACGTGCTGAGAAAATTTGTTGCTATTTTAGTTAAAAATATAAAGTATTATTTAAGGGAGTAATTGTAAAATACACACGCAGCCTGACCCAGTTATAAAGGTTTATACAGGAGATACTGAGCTGGTCGCCCTAACCAGAGCGTGTGAATTGGCTAAGGGTAAGTCAGCCAATATCTACACGGATTCTAGGTATGCCTTTGGAGTAGTGCATGATTTCGGGGCCCTATGGCGCCTCAGAAATTTCATGACGGCAGCTGGCACACCCGTGGCGCATGCGACCCACATCAAAAGACTTCTAGCAGCGATACAGGAACCTGACAGAGTGGCTGTTATCAAGTGTAAAGCCCACACGTACAGCCAAGACCCAGTGTCACTTGGTAACAGCCGGGCAGACGAAGCTGCTAAATCAGCAGCCAGCACCCCCATACAGACAGACATCACACAACTGATGGTATTCAATACCGTCAACACACAGAAATTGAGTGAAATGCAAAATTTGTGTTCCCCACAGGAAAAGGCAGTCTGGAGGTCAAAAGGATATGGCCAGGAGTCCTCAGGACTCTGGACAGATGGACAGGGTAAGCCAGTGGCACCCAGAGCATACCTTCCAAGTTTAGCTGAGGCGGCACATGGTCTGACCCATCTAGGCAAAGAAGGTATGTGCAAGTTGGTAAGAGCCTACTGGTGCGCGCCAGGATTCTCTTCTCATGCGGGTAAGAGAGCAATGACATGCCTCACCTGCTTGAGGAAGAATATTGGATAGGCAATACCAACAGAACCATCCCATATCCCGCCAACGGACGGCCCTTTTCAGGTGATACAAATTGATTTCATACAATTGCCACCTTGTAGAAACTTAAAGTATGTATTGGTTTGTATTGATGTGTTTTCAAATTGGGTAGAAGCGTTCCCCGCTGCCACAAATACTGTTACGTTCACTGCAAAGAAAATTGTGCAGGAATTTGTGTGCAGGTATGGTATCCCTAGGATAATTGAAAGTGATAGGGGTACCCATTTACAGGTGAAGTCTTTCAGGTAATGTGCAAATTGATGGGAATTAATAGGAAGCTGCATACTCCGTACCGACCACAGGCGAGTGCGAAAGTGGAAAGAGTAAACAGCACTATTAAGAACAAGTTGAGCAAAGTGATGGCTGAAACTGGATTGTTGTGGCCAGAAGCTTTGCCACTTGTATTGTACAGCATCAGAACCACTCCCAGGTCCCCTCTTAACCTGTCACCCTTTGAGATTCTTTTTGGTCGACAACCCCATGTAATGATTGACCCCAGGATGATTTGAAATGCAACAATGAAGTAACTGTAAAGTATTTGGTTAAGATGAGCAAGCAGTTGAGGAATCAAAATAGCAATCTAAAGCTAGTGATTCCTGATCTGCCAGACAGTAATTGTCATGACATTGAACCTGGGGATTATGTAATAATTCGAAATTTTCTACGCTCAGGTTGCCTGATTGACCGGTGGGAAGGACCGTACCAAGTCTTACTGACCAGCACGACAGCATTGAAGGTTGCCGAAAGAGAGACTTGGGTCCACTCGTCCCACTGTAAGAAGGTCGCTGACCCAGAGAAAGCCCGTGACAAAGAGCAGAGTATAGAGGAAACCATATCACTGGAGTGCCTGTTCCGGGAAGGTTGAGAGGCAGGACTGTTGTCACGGCACCTGAGCACAGAGAACTACAAGATCAGAGGCGGTTGTCGCACCAGTTTTCTTTCCCTTCTATTATTTTCTTTACCTCCCATCACCACTCTTTCTTTCTCCTCCTGCAAGATGGACTTGCCCCAAGAGACTGCATTCCGGGTTTTCCTGTTGACCCTGTTGTTGACCAGAACAGTCTATTTCGGTGAGAGTACCAGAGAGGTCGAGAAAGGATCTCGAATGGGTTCTGATGACAAGGACTGATTCGTAGAATTCCAAGAGCAAAGGCGAGTATCAGAAAACGATCTGGTAGTCATGACACTAGGAGATATTGTGAAGGATTGTTAGCTGAAGAGAATTGTATCTGTGTTATTATTCCAGCACTCTGGTCAGAGGAGATCTTATGGCAAGGACCGGAGCACTGGAATGGAATGCTGGGGAAGGGAGCAGGACAGGAAAATAGCCCCTGGCGCCCTAACTCTGTTGTCTCACCCGTGTTGTCAGAAATCCCCTGCGAGACTATGGTTTCTTGAGCCCTTGGCAGCCGCGTTTGAAGGGCAGATTATGTCTGCCCAACTTCGATGCCCCCCGGTCTTAATGAGAGACAAAGGGAAACCCGAGACAGGGTGATAACAAGAGGCCCTCTAACTAAACAACCAGGCCAGGGGCTAAGCAAACTCAAAACTATAATATGTGCGGAGAAACCGCCAGGGAAAAGGACAACCAAAATATCCACTTGTCCAATTCTCCTACCCAGCACCGCCGAGTACCAGAGAGGACTTGTGGAAGTGGAACCCTCCGCAAATGCTCCAAACACAAAACATAAAAGGTAAAGCGGCTAAGCCGCAACACACGGCAGAGCCGCAACTCACGAACACCACTGGATATAAAACGGTGATCAGTCAGGACTCCAGGGAACCAAACGACCTCTTGGGATGAGATGACAACTCCCGAATACCGGACTTCTGAGGACTGGAATGACCGGATACAGCAGGACTGGAAACAGACTCTCAGCAAACAAAGGCAGCATGCAGGAAGCTATTACCGGCGTCTGTGAGAAGCCCTGGGAGTGTATTAAACAAGGAGTCCTCCAATCAGCTGCTAAAGGCTGATTAGAATAAATGCCGTGCAGCTGCCTTGCTGCACGGCCAGAGAGCAGGTGAATATCTAATTTCCTAAAGCCTAGCAACGGGGAACGCAGTCCGCCAGTGGCGTCCCCGTTGCTAGGGTCCGTGCGGCTCAGCGCGCCCGGCGTCTAGTGTTGCTAGGGAGCCGGCGGCTGTACGTGCACGGCGTCTCTAGTTGCTAGGCGCCGGGCCGCGCAGACCATCAAGCGGACCCCGGCGCCTAACAATCTGTAGGAATTGTGAAAACATAGTTGAGGACGGGTGCATCCAGAGATGTCAGTCCAGCCTTAATATCAACATGGACCGTCATCCATTGAGTGACTTTCACTCATTAGTGGGTAAGGTTTTAAACCAAACGGAATGCTGGGTGTGCTCACAAGTACCTCAAGGTCATAGCAAGTCAGGACTAGTGCCATACTCTTTAACAATAGGTGAGGTACTTGAATTAAGGGGTGGGAGACCGGTGGACAAGAAATGTAATATTTCTAGGCCTCCTAGTTTGAAGCTCCACCAATATCATGTGGATAGGTCCTTAGTATGTTTTAACATTTCCAATCCCCGAAAGCCGGGAAATTGGGAAGTGACATGGAACAACCAAACCATGGCATTTTCACACAGAGCCGATAGAATGCCCGTAGACGTAGAACTTATACTCCAAATAGCCAACGGTGGGAGATATTTTCAGTATAGGTACACTCTAGGAAGTAGGACCATGCGGGTTGGAGAAGTATCACCAGGATACTGTGCGCATATCATACAGCCTGATACGTGTACTGAACAGATGAGAAAGTTAGGGATAGGATTTTTCACCTGGAAGGTTTGCAATATGGTGATGTTATATTCTGTCCCATATGTCCTCCCCGATGATGCATATTTCATATGTGGGAGGAAGGCGTATAAGTGGCTTGCCCCAAACTCAGAGGGATTGTGTTACATTGGAAGAGTGTTGCCAGAAGTAATGACCATTACCCATGATAAGATGAAAGACGTTCACCGCAATGCTCAAGCTCCTTACACTCACACTCACTATGAACACATTGTTAAGAGACACCTTATAGATAAGACAGAGCACGCAGCCTTTGATTTGATCGAATCCACGGGGATTCAATTCCTACTCGCGTTAGATATCACCCATACCGCCAGAGGAATTATAAATTTTAGGTATATTCATGCGCTAGCGAACCTGATAGACAATATCACCGAGATGTATGATGACACCTTCAGGTATACTGGGAGGGAATTGCAAGCTTACAAAACGGAACTGATCCAGCACAGGATGGTTCTCAATTACATCACAGCGGTGACAGGCGGGCATTGTGTCACCCTAGCAACTCAGTATGGTGTGAAGTGCTGTACGTATATCACAAACAGCACTGATGACCCAACCGAGGTCATAGATCAAAAGATGGACGATATCTTGCAATTCAAGTGGGAGTTCCGAAGGAGACACATCCTTACCCTTACTGCTGTGAGTAATGAACTGACCGGCTGGGTTTCATGGTTGAACCCACGCAATTGGTTCTCAGGTTTAGGAGAATGGGCTCAAAATGTTATCGTGAATGTAGGGAAGTTTCTCCTTTGTATCCTGGGAGTTGTCATAATGATTGGTTTGATATTTAGATGTGTTCGGATTTTAATGCATTGCAAGCGCAGTACCAAATTGACGAGTTTAAGGAGCGAGGGCATTGTTACAACAACTGGTTTAATTTATGACCCATCAATCGAGACAATGTTGTGATAAGACGTGATTCCACGGTCCGTTTCTTTCACCCGTTTCTCCTTTGTTTTTCTCCAAGGTAAAAAGTAGGGATGTGCACCTGAAATTTTTCGGGTTTTGTGTTTTGGTTTTGGGTTTGGTTCCGTGGCCGTGTTTTGGGTTCGAACGCGTTTTGGCAAAACCTCACCGAATTTTTTTTGTCGGATTCGGGTGTGTTTTGGATTCGGGTGTTTTTTTACAAAAAACCCTAAAAAACAGCTTAAATCATAGAATTTGGGGGTCATTTTGATCCCATAGTATTATTAACCTCAATAAACATAATTTCCACTCATTTTCAGTCTATTCTGAACACCTCACACCTCACAATATTATTTTTAGTCCTAAAATTTGCACCGAGGTCGCTGGATGGCTAAGCTAAGCGACACAAGTGGCCGACACAAACACCTGGCCCATCTAGGAGTGGCACTGCAGTGTCAGGCAGGATGGCCCTTCCAAAAAATACTCCCCAAACAGCACATGACGCAAAGAAAAAAAGAGGCGCAATGAGGTAGCTGTGTGAGTAAGCTAAGCGACCCTAGTGGCCGACACAAACACCTGGCCCATCTAGGAGTGGCACTGCAGTGTCAGGCAGGATGACCCTTCCAAAAAATACTCCCCAAACAGCACATGACGCAAAGAAGAAAAAAAAAAGGCGCAATGAGGTAGCTGTGTGAGTAAGATAAGCGACCCAAGTGGCCAACACAAACACCTGGCCCATCTAGGAGTGGCACTGCAGTGTCAGGCAGGATGGCCCTTCCAAAAACTACTCCCCAAACAGCACATGATGCAAAGAAGAAAAAAAAGAGGCGCAATGAGGTAGCTGTGTGAGTAAGATAAGCGACCCAAGTGGCCGACACAAACACCTGGCCCATTTAGGAGTGGCACTGCAGTGTCAGGCAGGATGGCCCTTCCAAAAACTACTCCCCAAACAGCACGTGACGCAAAGAAGAAAAAAAAGAGGCGCAATGAGGTAGCTGTGTGAGTAAGATAAGCGACCCAAGTGGCCGACACAAACACCTGGCCCATCTAGGAGTGGCACTGCAGTGTCAGGCAGGATGGCCCTTCCAAAAACTACTCCCCAAACAGCACATGACGCAAAGAAGAAAAAAAGAGGCGCAATGAGGTAGCTGTGTGAGTAAGATAAGCGACCCAAGTGGCCGACACAAACACCTGGCCCATCTAGGAGTGGCACTGCAGTGTCAGGCAGGATGGCCCTTCCAAAAAATACTCCCCAAACAGCACATGACGCAAAGAAGAAAAAAAAGAGGCGCAATGAGGTAGCTGTGTGAGTAAGATAAGCGACCCAAGTGGCCGACACAAACACCTGGCCTATCTAGGAGTGGCACTGCAGTGTCAGGCAGGATGGCGCTTCCAAAAAATACTCCCCAAACAGCACATGACGCAAAGAAGAAAAAAAAGAGGCGCAATGAGGTAGCTGTGTGAGTAAGACAAGCGACCCAAGTGGCCGACACAAACACCTGGCCCATCTAGGAGTGGCACTGCAGTGTCAGGCAGGATGGCCCTTTTAAAAAATACTCCCCAAACAGCACATGACGCAAAGAAAAATGAAAGAAAAAAGAGGTGCAAGATGGAATTTTCCTTGGGCCCTCCCACCCACCCTTATGTTGTATAAACAGGACATGCACACTTTAACCAACCCATCATTTCAGCGACAGGGTCTGCCACACGACTGTGACTGAAATGATTGGTTGGTTTGGGCCCCCACCAAAAAAGAAGCAATCAATCTCTCCTTGCACAAACTGGCTCTACAGAGGCAAGATGTCCACCTCATCATCATCGTCGTCCGATTCATCACCCCTTTCACTGTGTACATCCCCCTCCTCACAGATTATTAATTCATCCCCACTGGAATCCACCATCTCAGATCCCCGTGTACTTTCTGGAGGCAATTGCTGCTGGTGAATGTCTCCATGATTATTATTCATTTTAATGAACATCATCTTCTCCACATTTTCTGGAAGTAACCTCGTACGCCGATTGCTGACAAGGTGAGCGGCGGCACTAAACACTCTTTCGGAGTACACACTGGAGGGAGGGCAACTTAGGTAGAATAAAGCCAGTTTGTGCAAGGGCCTCCAAATTGCCTCTTTTCCCTGCCAGTATACGTACGGACTGTCTGACGTGCCTACTTGGATGCGGTCACTCATATAATCCTCCACCATTCTTTCAATGGTGAGAGAATCATATGCAGTGACAGTAGACGACATGTCAGTAATCGTTGGCAGGTCCTTCAGTCCGGACCAGATGTCAGCATCAGCAGTCGCTCCAGACTGCCCTGCATCACCGCCAGTGGGTGGGCTCGGAATTCGTAGCCTTTTCCTCGCACCCCCAGTTGCGGGAGAATGTGAAGGAGGAGATGTTGACAGGTCACGTTCCGCTTGACTTGACCTTTTTCTCACCAGCAGTTCTTTGAACCCCAGCAGACTGGTGTCTGCCGGAAAGAGAGATCCAACGTAGGTTTTAAATCTAGGATCGAGCACGCTGGCCAAAATGTAGTGCTCTGATTTCAACAGATTGACCACACGTGAATCCTGGTTAAGCGAATGAAAGGCTCCATCCACAAGTCCCACATGCCTAGCGGAATCGCTCTGTTTTAGCTCCTCCTTCAATGCCTCCAGCTTCTTCTGCAAAAGCCTGATGAGGGGAATGACCTGACTCAGGCTGGCAGTGTCTGAACTGACTTCACGTGTGGCAAGTTCAAAGGGCAGCAGAACCTTGCACAACGTTGAAATCATTCTCCACTGCGCTTGAGACAGGTGCATTCCACCTCCTTTGCCTATATCGTGGCCAGATGTATAGGCTTGAATGGCCTTTTGCTGCTCCTCCATCCTCTGAAGCATATAGAGGGTTGAATTCCACCTCGTTACCACCTCTTGCTTCAGATGATGGCAGGGCAGGTTCAGGTTTTTTTGGTAGTGCTCCAGTCTTTTGTACGCGGTGCCTGCATGCCGAAAGTGGCCCGCAATTCTTCTGGCCACCGACAGCATCTCTAGCACGCCCCTGTCGTTTTTTAAATAATTCTGCACCACCAAATTCAAGGTATGTGCAAAACATGGGACGTGCTGGAATTTGCCCAGATGTAATGCGCGCACAATATTGCTGGCGTTGTCCGATGTCACAAATCCCCAGGAGAGTCTAATTGGGGTAAGCCATTCTGCGATGATCTTCCTCAGTTGCCGTTAGAGGTTTTCAGCTGTGTGCCTATTCTGGAAAGCGGTGATACAAAGCGTAGCCTGCCTAGGAACGAGTTGGCGTCTGCGAGATCCTGCTACTGGTGCCGCCGCTGCTGTTCTTGCAGCGGGAGGCAATACATCTACCCAGTGGGCTGTCACAGTCATGTAGTCCTGAGTCTGCCCTGCTCCACTTGTCCACATGTCCGTGGTTAAGTGGACATTGGGTACAACTGCATTTTTTAGGACACTGGTGAGTCTTTTTCTGACGTCCGTGTACATTCTCGGTATCGCCTGCCTAGAGAAGTGGAACCTAGATGGTATTTGGTAACGGGGGCACACTGCCTCAATAAATTGTCTAGTTCCCTGTGAACTAACGGCGGATACCGGACGCACGTCTAACACCAACATAGTTGTCAAGGCCTCAGTTATCCGCTTTGCAGCAGGATGACTGCTGTGATATTTCATCTTCCTCGCAAAGGACTGTTGGACAGTCAATTGCTTACTGGAAGTAGTACAAGTGGTCTTCCGACTTCCCCTCTGGGATGACGATCGACTCCCAGCAGCAACAACAGCAGCGCCAGCAGCAGTAGGCATTACACTCAAGGATGCATCGGAGGAATCCCAGGCAGGAGAGGACTCGTCAGACTTGCCAGTGACATGGCCTGCAGGACTATTGGCATTCCTGGGTAAGGAGGAAATTGACACTGAGGGAGTTGGTGGTGTGGTTTGCGCGAGCTTGGTTACAAGAGGAAGGGATTTACTGGTCAGTGGACTGCTTCCGCTGTCGCCCAAAGTTTTTGAACTTGTCACTGACTTATTATGAATGCGCTGCAGGTGACGTATAAGGGAGGATGTTCCGAGGTGGTTAACGTCCTTACCCCTACTTATTACAGCTTGACAAAGGCAACACACGGCTTGACACCTGTTGTCCGCATTTCTGTTGAAATACTTCCACACTGAAGAGCTGATTTTTTTGGTATTTTCACCAGGCATGTCAATGGCCATATTCCTCCCACGGACAACAGGTGTCTCCCCGGGTGCCTGACTTAAACAAACCACCTCACCATCAGAATCCTCCTTGTCAATTTCCTCCCCAGCCCAAGCAACACCCATATCCTCATCCTGGTGTACTTCAACACTGACATCTTCAATTTCACTATCAGGAACTGGACTGCGGGTGCTCCTTTCAACACTTGCAGGGGGCGTGCAAATGGTGGAAGGCGCAAACTCTTCCCGTCCAGTGTTGGGAAGGTCAGGCATCGCAACCGACACAATTGGACTCTCCTTTGGGATTTGGGATTTCGAAGAACGCACAGTTCTTTGCTGTGCTTTTGCCGCAAGTCTTTTCTTTTTTCTAGCGAGAGGATGAGTGCTTCTATCCTCATGTGAAGCTGAACCACTAGCCATGAACATAGGCCAGGGCCTCAGCCGTTCCTTGCCACTCCGTGTCGTAAATGGCATATTGGCAAGTTTACGCTTCTCCTCAGACGCTTTTAATTTTGATTTTTGGGTCATTTTTTTACTGATCTTTTGTGTTTTGGATTTTACATGCTCTGTACTATGACACTGGGCATCGGCCTTGGCAGACGACGTTGATGGCATTTCATCGTCTCGGCCATGACTAGTGGCAGCAGCTTCAGCACGAGGTGGAAGTGGATCTTGATCTTTCCCTATTTTTTTAACCTCCACATTTTTGTTCTCCATATTTTGCGCACAACTAAAAGCCACCACAGGTATACAATGTAGATGGATGGATAGTATAGTATTACTTATACTTATGGACGACGAGTGACGACACAGAGGTAGGTACAGCCGTGGCCTACCGTACTGCTGCTTAGTGCTTATATATATGATATACTGTATAACGGACCTGGTGGACACTGTCAGCAGACTGCTAAACAAACTAGTATGAAGAAAGAAAAAAAAAACACCACAGGTATACAATGTAGATGGATGGATAGTATAGTATTACTTATACTTATGGACGACGAGTGCACTGACGACACAGAGGTAGGTACAGCCGTGGCCTACCGTACTGCTGCTTAGTGCTTATATATATGATATACTGTATAACGGACCTGGTGGACACTGTCAGCAGACTGCTAAACAAACTAGTATGAAGAATGAAAAAAAAAACACCACAGGTATACAATGTAGATGGATGGATAGTATAGTATTACTTATACTTATGGACGACGAGTGATGACACAGAGGTAGGTACAGCCGTGGCCTACCGTACTGCTGCTTAGTGCTTATATATATGATATTATACTGTATAACGGACATGGTGGACAGTGTCAGCTGACTGCTAAACTAGTATGAAGAAAGAAAAAAAAAACACAGGTATACAATGTAGATGGATGGATAGTATAGTATTGCTTATACTTATGGACGACGAGTGACGACACAGAGGTAGGTACAGCCGTGGCCTACCGTACTGCTGCTTAGTGCTTATATATATGATATTTATACTGTATAACGGACCTGGTGGACACTGTCAGCAGACTGCTAAACAAACTAGTATGACTATGAAGAAAGAAAAAAAAACACCACAGGTATACAATGTAGATGGATGGATAGTATAGTATTACTTATACTTATGGACGACGAGTGCACTGACGACACAGAGGTAGGTACAGCCGTGGCCTACCGTACTGTTGCTTAGTGCTTAATTATATATATAATATACTATATAACGGACCTCGTGGACACTGTCAGCAGACTGCTAAACAAACTAGCATGAAGAAAGAAAAAAAAAACACCACAGTGTTTTTCAGGCAGACAAACGTATACTGGACTGGTGGTCACTGTCAGCAAAACTGTGCACTGTACTCCTGCTATAACTGCTCCCCAGTCCCCACAATTAGGCAGTGTGAGCAGTGCACTCAGCACAGATATATCATGCAGCAGTGCAGCACACTGAGTGAGCACAGATATGGTTGAGCGTTTTTTTTTCAGGCAGAGAAACAACGGATTAAACTCAAAACCCTGCACTGTACTCCCTAACAGCTGCTCCCCGTCCCCAATCCTCCCCACAATTAAAACTAAGTCACTCAGTTTTTTTTTTTTTCTAATACAACGGAGAGGACGCCAGCCACGTCCTCTCCCTATCAATCTCAATGCACGTGTGAAAAATGGCGGCGACGCGCGGCTCCTTATATAGAATCCGAGTCTCGCGAGAATCCGACAGCGGGATGATGACGTTCGGGCGCGCTCGGGTTAACCGAGCAAGGCGGGAGGATCCGAGTCGCTTGGACCCGTGTAAAAAAAAGGTGAAGTTCGGGCGGGTTCGGATTCCGAGGAACCGAACCCGCTCATCACTAGTAAAAAGACATCCACTCGGAAGAAGATTTTGATGCACATTTCTACAGACCGATGATGAACATTTCCACAGACATTTGATGAACTTTTCCACAGACTTTGCGAGACACTTTAGAGACTTTAAAAGACTTCGTATGGACACTTGAAAAAAACTTTGCTTATCACCCACAGCAAGGATACACCTATCCGGACAAGACTTCGACAGACATCCAAGGACAATTACACACATTATCATATGAATGTATTTATAATAACACATGTTTCTTATCTTCATCTCTACGATCTTCAGGTAGTGACACACATAGTCGACAGGTGATATAGGTACATATATTAGCACTCACATATTCCCCCCCCCCATGTATCATCAACTAATGTGCACCCCATTTGTTGGAACAAGAAGCCGAAAAGAGCTCGGTAGTGTTTGTTAGCCCACTTACAGACCCTTGATACGGGATAAGAAGGATTTAATGTATACTTCGCAATACCTCGAAGCTTATCTAGAACATGTACGGCACGATGATACATGACCCCTCAGACATGAATTTCATACATACATGCTTTTACTATCCCACTAGGTCATACATTTCCCACCTTCTCCTCTCCTCCCTCCACCCAATCATTTATAGGTATTTCATTGTATTGTATATTTTTCTGCTTAAGTGTTTGGATAGTGGCAGTTATTGTTGACTGCCAAAGGGTGGACTGTCAAAATCGAAAAATATCATGATGCATACAACTTGTACTAACCCCTCATGCACATGCACGCTGCTCGTGCACCTGTTCCCCCGTGCGTACACATACCCGCAAGTTGCGTAGGGGACGCTCCAGCGTCTCGTGCGCATAAGATGTGTATTTACGGCGGAGTTTGTGAGCGTGTAGCGTGTGATTCGATCGTAGCATATTTAACCCAAATAGTGCATTTTGTAGTTAATGTTCCCCTAGACCATGTCAGCGAGTATGATTAGTTTAAACTGTTCCTGGACAGAGAGATTCCTCTTTGCATGATAGGAAGGGTCAGATAAAGGTTGAAAGGTGGTGTCTAGTATCCAGATGTAGGGTATTTTAAGGGTAACATTCCGATGTTAGTTAGGAAAGGATCGCTCGCTCCTGCGTATAGTTATGTACAGAAGTAGATTATGAACATTAACTGTATTTGCTGTAAATTATACATGCGGCGGGAATCCTGAGGATACCTCCCACCGGAGCAGTTGGGGAAAAACACAGCCCACCTGTTCAAATCCACCTATGACCTGTGCTGTAATGTAGAGACACATCCCTGTGTCCAATGAACAATGAGATTACAGGTACCATTGTATTGTGAATGTATGTTGTGTATATAAAGACCACTGTTGCCTGGCCAGCCTCATGACTCTGAAGGCTTTCTACCTGAATATCTGAGGACTAGATTCCAGGTCGCGCTTGCGAAAGATCTCCCACGTGTGTATATTCTCTGTAGCCATTGTTCGTCTTATTCTCTGTTATTCTGTTAGATTTATGTGTTAGATTGTAGTGTATAACTTGTACTGTTTTCCCCTTTTTCTCTGAATAATCCACGGCAGTGTTAGAGCTGCTGTGGTTTTAACCAAACCCGGTGTTGTGTTTTCACTTTCCTGCAAAGGGCTCTCTTAGCGTCTCAATCACTCAAACAGCATACACATTGCCAAGGTTTTTAAGCGTTACATCATTACAGTATTTGACTACTAAGGTTTAGAGTATAAGTATATTCTTACTGTATTTTATTAACAAGGTTTAAATGTTATCAACTGTGTGTGCGCCCGCTGTGTGTATTCCGTACACTCAGCGCAGCGTGTGTACGCCAAGTGCGTACCACGTGCGGGACTCTGTACGCAATTAGCGTACAAAGTGCGTAGCACGTGCACGTGGTCTAGCGGCCATAGCGGCTCCACGGAAGTAGTGTATAGCTTTATGTTTGAAGATAATAATTGACATTATCAATGCTCAATTAGCTTAGTGATATCATTCAGGTGCTCGAAAGGGAGGGGTATTTCTGAGCAACAGAATCATTCAGGGTGCTGGGGGAAACCAAATGCCTTTTCTTCTTGCTCAGAAATACCCCTCCCTTTCGAGCACATGAATGATATCACTAAGCTAATTGAGCATCTACCAATATATATGTCTGTTGTGAGAGGCAGAGAGGTTCCTGCATTAGGAGGAGTTGCAAGCCCTGACATGCCACATGGAGCATTATGGGGTTGCTCCAAGGTAGGTAGCTCTTAGCTTAGACATATTGTAGTAAGGAGCCATTATCATGTGGCTCCTTGCTGGTTAATATTAGACCCAGATTGGGGTAATGGAGGTGTGAGGTGTGGTGCCTCTGGATTGGCTGAGCTGGATGGCTTTAGTGTGGCATACCTTTACATTCAATTAACACTTTTCACTTATTAATTTTTTAACACTATTTCTCTATTTTAATTACATTTCATGTTTGTATCACCCTCTCTATAGCTTTGGCTTCCTAAATACTAATTTATTAACACTATAGTTTTTTCACTGGTATGCTACGCTGGGCTTTCTGGCTTAAGCTGGTGTTTTGGGGTGCCACACCCTGCACCTAGATATAGCGCTATGGACCCCAAATATACAGAGATGCCTTGATGCGGCTTTGGGGCTTAACCACACATTTGCGCAAATATGTGTAACAAAGATCTCTGAATTCTGTTATTATGTGGGATTTATATCTGGTTACTGTTATCATTCAGGGTGCTGGGGGAAACCAAATGCCTTTTCTTCTTGCTCAGGATTTTGACCTGGTTGGGATTTTGACCGTCGGTCAATTGTTGTCGGTATTTGATTGAGATATTCCATACTAAACCCAGTACAGCAGCAGATATAGAAGTCATTCCTCCATTTTTGACTGTAAAAAAAGCCCCCATAGATCTCTATGGGGTTTGCTTCGCTGTCGGATTTACCAATTTCTCCAAATGGAGTTACCCCATAGTAGCCTATGGGCTGCATCAGCACATACATTTTCGTAGTGGATCCATGGCCTTGCATGCAAGTATGTGCATTGGACGCGAGTCCAGAAGCAGAGTGACAGCGTTTTTTTTAAAGGTACAAGGCATGGTTTAGCGTTAGCCTAGTACATGATTGCCCCTTTAACAAAACGTCCCAGATCGGCCGGCATCCCGCACACCCGCTGAAATCAGACTTCATTACATCCATGTATCTCTTCTTTGCACCATAGTTGTTCTGTGACTCTCTATTAAGCAAAAGGAAACCGGGTTATCCCCTATCAGACTCCACTAAAACTGAGGTCATTGTGGGTACAGTAGTTTTTTGGTGAAGTGCAAACAGAGGGCCTAAGTTAGGTTGGATCGCAAAAAGCGATCCAACCGCAATTTCTGAGAAAAAGATGTGGGCGCATGCGCTGCATTTTCTGCACGGGGGGCTGCAGAAAATGCGATCGCCTCTGCCTGTCAATCAGACAGAGGCGGGACAGGAGCGGGCAATGCTCCGTTTCCATGGAGGAGAAGGAGCGTTGCGAGGTGGAGGCGGCTGAACGGGGCCTGATCGCGGCGCATCCGTGACGTCACACACAGCCACCGCGATCAGGAAGTTGGCCGGCAGGAGGCTTCCACAGTTTCTGCTAACAAGCAGAAATGGCGAACGATTCACAATTTCTGCTTGTTGAAGTGGGGGAGGCTCCGGTCAGCATGCTGGGTGGCCTTGCCACCAAAGGAAAGCAAATTCTGCTAATTAGCAGAATTTGCTATCCTTACTGAATTAGGTCCAGAGTCCAGTCCCTGCGGCTTCAGAGATAATTCATTTACTCTACAGCTATCCTGCAGATAAACAAATTAAGTGATTTCTAGCAGCCATGTAAAGTTAATGCATTTTAAAGCACAAGAAATGAAAGGACACATTCCTCAATCAATTGGTTGCTGTTAACAAATATTTATTTGAAGATGATTCAGGAAAGGCCAGGAGAGAACAATCTCTTTGAAGTTATGTACTGAGTTGACACATGATAAATGTGACTGTCTAAACATTCGGATACTTTCTCATTATGGATGAAGGTTACGTGGCATTTACATGTGCATTTTCCAAAACCTATTCACCCCTATGCTTTTACACTGCTGTATGTGGTCTAAGTCCCAATTTTAATTTGTTTAAAGGTCCTGTCACTCCCGATGCAAAAAGTTAAGTGAGGACAAATCCACATGTAAGTCGGATGCAACAAAGTAACAAATTTGAAGGTTTATTGGAATTCTATTTGTAATCGTAAGAATATGTTGTTGTTTTAGCTTTGTGCTTTTCCGTCATATACTTGTTTTATCAGGGAATATAATGAATGAATTAATTAATTAATTAATTCCACACAGGTCACTACATTTTGTGCTTGAATTATGGAGTTATATTAGAGGGAATGTGAGAGTTTACTACATACAGTATGCTACGGGTGTGGTATGTAAGGTCGACAGTAAGTAGGTCGACAATGTTTGTGTCGACAGTAAGTAGGTCGACAGTGATGCTAGGTCGACAGGGTCTTTAGGTCGACATGGTCTAGGTCAACAGGTCAAAAGGTCGACATGAGTTTTTGATGTGTTTTTTTGTTGTCGTCTACTCCGTACCGTGACCGGGAACCCCAATTAGTGCACCGTGTCCCCTCGCATGGCTCGCTTCACTCGGCATGCTTCGGGCAAGTTGCCTCGCTCCGCTACTGCTGCGCTCGGCACAGGTTACCGTTCCCAATTGTAGACCACGTGGATCGTAAAGTATGAAAAAGTTCAAAAAAGAAAAAAACATTGAAAAACTCATGTCGCCCTTTTGACCTGTCGACCTAGAACATGTCGACCTAAAGACCCTGTCGACCTACTTACTGTTGATCAATAGTGGTCGACCAAAATATTGTCGACCTACTTACTGTTGACCTAAAGACCGGATCCCGTATGCTACATATACTACCGATCTTGCCCCTTTGTCCATATACACTGCAGTAACAGGCAGCCCACCAGCCCTAGCTGACCCTTCTTGATATGGAAGAAGCGGGTGACTGCTTCTCTTTCATGTTAGCGCTTAGTGCCCCATGTAAGGGAACCACTGGAAGAGTCGCACAGCGCCTGGCATAGGGTAGGTACCACCAGCCCTGTGCACTCTCAAGCATCAAAATACATTCTATAAGTTTAATATGAAAGCTCTGATGGTATGGACAGCGGGGTTAAATCACATTGTATTGCAAATTGCGCTCAAACCACAATAATTACGTTGGCCTCGCAGGCGCATGCGCAGTTCCCGAACTGCACATGCACCTGCATGTAATGTGGGTGCCCCGCAGTGTTTGCGAATGCCTCTGCCCAGAGCTGGATTAAGGCTATGGGGGGCCCGGAGCACTTCAGACAGCGGGGCCCCTAATAAAGAGGTAGACAGATGAGCTATATAAAAAATATATATATATTTATAGCTATAAGTATATATGTGTATACTGTATATAGGTTCCCAGTAGAAAGGAAGAGTCAGCTCTCTGCAGACTTTTAAATGAGTGTAAATCTGTATTAATAGTTACGGACGTGGTTTTTTTTTCAGGGTACAGATTTAATCTAATTTAAAAGCCTGTAGAGTTCCGCTTATTGCTTATATTAAGCTAGGAGGACGCCCTGCACTATTATATATATATATATATATATATATGCCACCCGCTTGTCACACTAAGTGCCCAGGTGCCCTCAAACCCTCCAAGGTGATCTCCCACCAGATACGGGCGGCACTCACGGGACTGTCAATGGCGGAAATCAATGGACACAATACAGGTGTGACTCCCGTGTCCATTGATTTCCGCCATTGACAGTCCCGTGAGTACTACCCGTTCTTGTGCTATATATGTATATATATATATATATATATATACACACACACATATATATATATATATATATATACACATATATTATATTACACACAGTACCAGGAGCAATAATTAAACAGCCAGGCTTACTTTTGATGTAATACATGAGACAGGACAGTGAGAACTCACTCTTCTCTGTCTCCTCCAAGGCGCATAGACGCTGCTCCACACGCTGCTCCACACGCTGCCTGCCACAGGGACATTTCTTTACCCTGCAGCCTGCGCGCTCAGCCAATTACCGAGCCGCAGGCTGCTGCTTTACAAGC
Organism: Pseudophryne corroboree; assembly: GCF_028390025.1. Lineage (NCBI taxonomy): Eukaryota > Metazoa > Chordata > Amphibia > Anura > Myobatrachidae > Pseudophryne > Pseudophryne corroboree. The sequence goes on along the minus strand of NC_086448.1, from coordinate 74,873,043 downwards.
TATTGGACAGCTGAGCCGTCGCTCAGCTGTCCTGTACTGTTAGGCTGCCCTGGCGTCGGCGCTGCGGGTGTAAGGTTGCCAGGGCAACCAAGGGAAGCCGGAAGTGTAGCTCAGTGCCGCAGATCGGTAATAGCTCCGATCTTTAGGAAGGGGGACCCGGGGTACTTACCCCCCGCCCCCCCCCCCCCCCCCTTAATCCGGCTCTGCCTCTGCCTTATTGACAGGCAGAGGCATTCGCAGGCGGCAACGCTTTGTTTCCAAGGAGGAGATGGAGCATTGCGGGGACGGCGGTGGGGAAACGAAGGCGTGGTTGCACAAATGGGGGTCGTGGCTCGGGTGTTATCGGGGCAACTGTGTGTTGTCACATGCAGCAGCTGCAATGTGAAAAATGCAGGCGGGCCTCCTGCCGTCGCACCCAGGCTGCGCCGGCAGGAAGCTTCCACAATTTTCGTGATCACGCTGCAATTGCGGCTCAATCGCAGTTTCAGCGTGATCGCATTGCTGGGCAGGAAGTTGCATGCAGGGTGGCCTTGCCCTGCGACTGGCGGCCACCAGCATGCAAGCAAAAGGATTGTAAATTCTGCTGTTTAGCAGAATCTACAATCCTTACTCAGGGGCAGGTCTGATGTTTTAATGTTTAGAAAGTAGAATTACCTAATATACATTATTGGTCCCTGTGCACAGGAGCAGGAGGCAGCTCTTTTCACACTAGACATCCGTTAGGTTGTAGGGGCCACTTCAAAATGTTGTTATGGAGCCCACAATGTTCTGGCTACGCCCCTGCCTTCGCTTAGAACCTTTTATTGACTGTTAGTGTTAAAGTGCATCTCCTAGGCATTAATATTGCTCATTAAATTTGTCATTAACATCTATGTGAATGAGCCCAATATTTACTGACTTACTGGTCGTTAACGAACCTCATGAGATGCTAGATGTCCTCCTAGTGTTCTTCAAAGCTCACATCTCCTTGGCCATACAGTACTTGGAATTGCCTCCTAAAAATAACTTTTCATTTTTCTCCCAAAATACTTTCTTTTTGTATGATTGAAGGTTTTTTGGATTACAGTGACTGAAGGGCGCTTAGAAAAGAGCTTCCCCACAGAAGTACAGAAGATGCAGAATGAATGCTACGCAAAGTACTGGATAAGATAAAACTTCCAGCAGCTTCATAAGCAGTGTCAGACTGGCCAAGCAGGTGGCTGTAATCCTTGGTGGTCCTGGTGGTCCCCATTGACTCCTACCCTCAACTCTTGGAAGAAGGTGCTGAAAGGTGTGACAGTGAAAGCGGCTGCACACACAGACACATACAGTAGCTGTTGGCATAGGAGACCATAGTTACACAGAGAAACTGCACCATAATAGGACTGGGGCCACTACACCATAATAGGACTGCACCATAATAAGACTGGGGCCACTACACCATAATAGGACAGGGGCCACTAAAACATAATAGGACTGCACCATAATAAGACTGAGGCCACTACACCACAATAGGACAGGGGCCACTAAAACATAATAGGACTGCACCATAATAAGACTGAGGCCACTACACCACAATAGGACAGGGGCCACTAAAACATAATAGGACTGCCCCATAATAGGACTGCACCATAATAAGACTGGGGCCACTACACCATAATAGGACAGGGGCCACTACACCATAATAGGACTGCACCATAATAAGACTGAGGCCACTACACCATAATAGGACAGGGGCCACTAAAACATAATAGGACTGCCCCATAATAGGACAGCACCATAATAGGACTACACCATAATAGGACTGCACCATAATAGGACTGGGGCCACTACACCATAATAGGACTGCACCATAATAAGACTGGGGCCACTACACCATAATAGGACAGGGGCCACTACACCATAATAGGACTGCACCATAATAAGACTGAGGCCACTACACCACAATAGGACAGGGGCCACTAAAACATAATAGGACTGCCCCATAATAGGACTGCACCATAATAAGACTGGGGCCACTACACCATAATAGGACAGGGGCCACTACACCATAATAGGACTGCACCATAATAAGACTGAGGCCACTACACCATAATAGGACAGGGGCCACTAAAACATAATAGGACTGCCCCATAATAGGACTGCACCATAATAGGACTACACCATAATAGGACTGCACCATAATATGACTGGGGCCACTACACCATAATAGGACAGGGGCCACTACACCATAATAGGACTGCCCCATAATAGGACTGCACCATAATAGGTCTGGGGCAAGTTTTCATGGTGTGAGCGATAATGTAATATAAGGAAACGCTAATTAATATTACAGTGTACGTGGGTGGTACTGTAAAAGTGGGCATCTCAGTCAGGGGCGTATCTCGAGAGGAGGGGACCAGTGTGCAGTCTCCGGGTGTGGGCCCCCTCCTCTTCCGTCCCGTACACGGCAGCAGCGCTGTTAGCACTCTGTCTGAGCACTAGAGACTCTGGCACAGTGCCAGAGTCTAAAGCGCATGCGCAAGTCTACTAAAAAATGGCGTAGTTCAGACAATCAGTGGAGACTCCCTGCAGCTGCCACTGGTGAACACGGAGCACTCTGCTTGTAGCAGCCTTAACCCATAGTTAAAATGAACAAAGCAATAATGGAGCCTTTTCTGGAGTCCCGTCCTAACTCTAAATCTAGGCTCACATTTTATATTCTCCCCCACAACAACATGCTTTAACCAAGGTGCAAAATGGCATCTCTCAGCTGCTTCCAGATTGAAAGAAGCTCATTGTGACACCCATTACTAAGCTACCAAAAGAGGGAAATGCCTGGGTCAGAACGGGGAAACACAGGGGTCATCTCTACGTGTCATTTAGAATACTTTAGGAAATTGCCGGAAATCTTCATTCTGTGATAATTGTAAGTCCCCAGCGTTAGGGATAATACATACCATACCTGTAAATGATTTGTCTGTATACATCTTACCTCCTGGAGAAACATTGTATAAATGAATAAGATGAATTGTTTGGTTAGGATTATAGGTATGAATACAGAGACGAGCCACGTCGCAACGGCACAGCCTACTTCCTCTTCATGTCTCTGAACAAACACCTCAGAGAAATAACAGCCTTTAGCCTAGTCGGAAGCAGTATGCGAAGCATGGAGATTAATGGAGGGTGCAACTGGGCAGGAAATATGAGCCAAATATTTGTTGTAACTTGATAAAAGCAGGGACATGTAATGTTAAGTGATTTGATTCTCAATTAAAGTGTTCCAATGAAGAAATGGTTTGACATGTCGAAGCACGGGGAAGAATTGCAATGCCTGTCATGGTTACATCATCATATACTGGATGTGTGTCAGTGACTGACTGGGGAAAGGAAAAGGGTTTAGCTTTATCAGTAATGTTTTCTCACCTTCTTGTCAGGAAATTGGAAAAGCACCCTGTGTGTATAAGACTCACATGTGATCAAACATTCTTTTTCATTGTATTGACTTAAAGGTCCATGTTCATTTTATCACCGTGTGCGGCTGCTCCAATATCACCAGTTCTTCTGTACAACTCTCATTGGGGGCAGGGGGATATTGGAGACGTTGTTGGGCGGGCAGCCGGGATGGACCAGGCAGCATGATTAGGTGGAGGGTCGGAAGAGGACGGGTGCTGGGCAATCTGGTGCCACCCTCTCCCTGTCTCCAGTTGTAGAGTAACTTGGTGGAGGGTGTTCAGTAGGAATGGTCATTGATTATTCAAAATCATCGATGGTCTATGGTCGATGTAGAATAGTTTTTCCATCGATGGGGGAGAACCAGACGGTTCCCCGTATTTGATGATACATAGCCACCGGATATTTTTTTTTTTCTCAAGGAGCCGGGACACGGAGCTTAGCTTTGCCCCCCCAACACTCCCATGAAGCTCCGCCCCCAGGCTGTCATTGGCCCACAGCCTAATGCAGTTTACTGCATGGGAGACCATCATTAGGTGAAGCCATTGATGGTTCCGTTACGAATGGTCTCACACCATTGATGTTACCCATCAATGGTATCATCAATTGGTAACCCACCGATGGCCATCCCTAGTGGTCAGCAGGGCCTGAAGTTTAAATGAGTGCAGGGGGTAAGAAGGGCCCTGGAGGTTGTGCAAGTCCTGTTGTAATTGCACCCCCTATGCCCATGGTAGCTATGCCCTTAGGTTTGGACGTTATCACCCTTCTCTGGGTGTTTTTCCAGCGTTTTGTCAAAACACCATAATCGGATTTTACAAAAAATTTACTTTGGTATATATTTAGTCTCTTGCATAGTACTTTACATTTACGTAAGTGTTTACATATTTTGGGTATTGTTCCACCCATACAAGTGTTGAAGGTTGTCTGGACCTTACATAAACATGTGTGGGCTATTTAAAATGTAATTTTCAGTGCAATAAATGACATAAGTAATTTCTCCTCTGCAGCCTCTTGATCCGGGACAGATGAAGCATGCTGAGATTCCTAATAATTTGTTCCACTCAGAACAGTGAAGATTTGTCATTTTGCTGGTTGCTGCTGTCTGCTGCCATTAGGTGAGAGGCAGGGGATGAATTGATAGGTCTGTGCCGTTGTACAAGCAATTAGGAAGGAATTTCTGCACATTCCTGGCTCTGGTGGGATAGATGTCATCACAGATCAAAGGTCGCTACCCCTGTATTCCACATTTCAAAAAAAGAATGTACATTTTCTGCCTCGTTTCTATACTTTACACAAAAGGAGAAACAGAGAAAAGTACTTTACACCCTTTCAAACTTAAAAAACCCAAAATAAAATAAAAATGTAAAAAATTTCTAGCATAAAGATATAGATAAAATGTAGACAATTAAGGGGGTATTCAATTGTTTGAAAAGTCAGTTGGGAGTCTGTTTTTTCCTATCTAATAGACAGGAAAAAACATACATCCAACCGACTTTTCAAACATTTGAATTCCACCCTCAAAATATCAACACCAAAATGTCAACTGAAAAAAAAATGTAAACACCGTCAAAATGACGACAATGAATAAATAAATGTAATTTTGACTGTCAATATTTGGTTATCATCCTTATGACTATCGACATTGTTATTATGACTGTCAACATTTTTATTATGACTGTCAACATTTTGGCAGCTACCAGATGGCACCCAAATGGAGATATCCAATTGCAGCTTCATTCGGGAGCGACAGCTGCCAGCGTCTGCAGTTTAGCTTGCACCCCTGCCCCCACCCCCACCCCCCAGGGGTGGCAATCTGAAATGCGTAAAAAGTGACCCATTTGGACGCCAAAACAGCATTTTTCTATTTATTCGGCTAAGCCCAACCTTTCATTTTATTTGGCTAAACCCAACCTCAGCGCAATAACAGGACTCAACTGAATATCGCCCCAGTGATCGCCCGTCACTTTAGAATGTCTAAATTATGTGCCTGTCGATATTTTGACTGTCTGCATGCACATTGATTGTTGACATACAGTCTATGTCGACATTTTGGTTGTCTAGATAATGTACAGGTTGATATTATGGTGTCTATATTTTGAATGGCGTGGCTAGACTTTTGGAGTCGGCGATCTACTTTGAAAGCTGAAAAGCTTTTGTGAGCTACCTGTGCGGGACATTAGTACACCATGCAGGTGCGCATCTGAAAAAGGGAGCATAATGTAACAAAAAGGTAGCGTGACCTTGCAACACAGGGTGTAGCGCTGTCCCTCCTAAAATCACAAATTGGGCCCCACAGTAATAAACACATTGCCCCACATAGAAAAAAAACTTCAAACACATTGCCCCCACACAATAGTAAAAACATTGCCCCCACCCAGTAGTAAAACACATTGCCCCACACAGGAGTAAAACACATTGCCCCACAGGTACAGCCTCAAACACATTGCTCCCACACAGGAGTAAAACACATTGCCCCCACAAAGGAGTAAAACACATTGCCCCCACACAGCAGTAAAACACATTACCCCCACACAGGAGTAAAAAACATTGCCCCCACAGCAGTAAAACACATTGGTGGTCATCCCGAGTTGTTCGCTCGCTAGCTACTTTTAGCAGCAATGGAAACGCAAAGCCGCCGCCCTCTGGGAGTGTATCTTAGCATAGCAGAATTGCTAACGAAAGATTAGCAATTCTGCTATTAAGTATTTCCTTGCAGTTTCTGAGTAGCTCCAGACCTACTCTTAGATTGCGATCACCTCAGTCCGTTTAGTTCCTGGTTTGACGTCACAAACACACCCAGCGTCCGGCCAGCCACTCCCCCATTTCTCCAGCCACTCCTGCGTTTTCTGCTGGCACGCCTGCGTTTTTTAGCACACTCCCGGAAAACGCTCAGTTACCACCCAGAAACACCCACTTCCTGTCAATCATTCTCCGATCAACAGAGCGACTGAAAAGCTTTGTTCGCCCGTGGGTAAAATAGCATAGTTTTGTGTGAAATTGCTTAGCGCGTGTACCCTGCGGTGCATACGCATGCGCAGAACTGCCGGATTTTGGCCTATTTGCAATTCTGCTAAAAATAGCGAGCAAACAACTCGGAATGACCCCCATTACCCCCACACAGCAGTAAAACACATTGCCCCCACACAGCAGTAAAACACATTGCCCCCACACAGCAGTAAAACACATTACCCCTACACACAGTGGCGGAACTAGCAAGTGGTGGGCCCAGGTGCGACAAAATGCTGGAGAGGATCTGGTGAGGGGGACCTGCTCAGGGCCAGAGAAATGGATACCTAGCACCAGTGCCGTACCTAGACATTTTAGCACTGTGTGCAAGAAACGGCATCGGAGCCCCACCCCTGCATGCAAAACAGGGGCAGGCGCGCGCAAAAATACATAGTGGGTGGCTTCGTGGGGAAGGGGTGTGGCCACAAAATAATACCAATTCATAAAACGGTGCACAGTAGTCTCCATTATTCAAATTACACCGCACAGTAGCACCAAATCACCAAGTAGAGACCGTTTTACACCTTACGGCGGACAGATTCCTCTTTTTACACATTACAGCAGACAGCGTCCCCTTTTTACACATTACGTCAGACAGCGTCCCCCTTTTTACACATAACGGCAGACAGCGTCCCCTTTTTACACATAACGGCAGACAGCGTGCCCTTGTTACACATAGCGGCAGACAGCGTACACTTTTTACACATAACGGCAGACAGCGTACACTTTTTACACATAACGGCAGACAGCGTGCCCTTTTTACACATAACGGCAGATAGCGTCCCCTTTTTACACATTACGGCAGACAGCGTGCCCTTGTTACACATTACGGCAGACAGCGTCCCCCTTTTTACACATTACGGCAGGCAGATTCCCCCTTTTTACACATTGCGGCAGACAGCGTCCCCTTTTTACACATCAAGGCAGGCAGATTCCCCTTTTTTACACATCGCGTCAGGCAGATTCCCCCTTTATACACATTGCGGCAGGCAGATTCCCCCTTTTTACACATTGCGGCAAAGATTCCCCCTTTTTACACATCACGTCAGGCAGATTCCCCCTTTTTACACATTATGTCAGGCAGATTCCCCCTTTTTACACATTGCGGCAAAGATTCCCCCTTTTTACACATTGCGGCAGGCAGATTCCCCCTTTTTACACATTACGTCAGGCAGACTCCCCCTTTTTACACATTTCGTCAGGCAGATTCCACCTTTTTACACATTGCGGCAGGCAGATTCCCCCTTTTTACACATTGCGGCAGGCAGATTCCCCCTTTTTACACATTACGTCAGGCAGATTCCCCCTTTTTACACATTGCGGCAGACAGCGTCCCCTTTTTACACATCAAGGCAGGCAGATTCCCCTTTTTTACACATCGCGTCAGGCAGATTCCCCCTTTATACACATCGCGGCAGGCAGATTCCCCCTTTTTACACATTGCGGCAAAGATTCCCCCTTTTTACACATCACGTCAGGCAGATTCCCCCTTTTTACACATTATGTCAGGCAGATTCCCCCTTTTTACACATTGCGGCAAAGATTCCCCCTTTTTACACATTGCGGCAGGCAGATTCCCCCTTTTTACACATTACGTCAGGCAGATTCCACCTTTTTACACATTGCGGCAGGCAGATTCCCCCTTTTTACACATTACGTCAGGCAGATTCCCCCTTTTTACACATCGCGACAGGCAGATTCCCCCTTTTTACACATTGTGGCAAAGATTCCCCCTTTTTACACATTGTGGCAGGCAGATTCCCTCTTTTTACAAATTGCGGCAGGCAGATTCCACCTTTTTACACATTACGTCAGGCAGATTCCCCCTTTTTACACATCGCGGCAGGCAGATTCCCCCTTTTTACACATTGCGGCAGGCAGATTCCCCCTTTTTACACATTGCGGCAAAGATTCCCCCTTTTTACACATTGTGGCAGGCAGATTCCCCCTTTTTACACATTGCGGCAAAGATTCCCCCTTTTTACACATTGTGGCAGGCAGATTCCCTCTTTTTACAAATTGCGGCAGGCAGATTCCCCCTTTTTACACATTACGTCAGGCAGATTCCCCCTTTTTACACATCGCGGCAGGCAGATTCCCCCTTTTTACACATCGCGGCAGGCAGATTCCCCCTTTTTACACATTGCGGCAAAGATTCCCCTTTTTTACACATTGTGGCAGGCAGATTCCCTCTTTTTACAAATTGCGGCAGGCAGATTCCCCCTTTTTACACATTGCGGCAGGCAGATTCCCCCTTTTTACACATTACGTCAGGCAGATTCCCCCTTTTTACACATTGTGGCAGACAGATTCCACCTTTTTACACATTGCGGCAGGCAGATTCCCCCTTTATACACATTGCGGCAAAGATTCCCCCTTTTTACACATTACGGCAGGCAGATTCCCCCTTTTTGCACATCACGTCAATTCCCCCTTTTTACACATTGTGGCAGGCAAATTCCCCCTTTTTACACATTGCAGCAGGCAGATTCCCCCTTTTTACACATTGCGGCAGACAGTCCCCCTTTTTGCACATAGAAAGAAAGAGAAAGAAAGAAAGAAAGAAAAAAAGAAAGAAAGAAAGAAAGAAAGAAAGAAAGAATGAATATGCTTACCCTCTCCGCTGGCTCAGGCTCCTCGGTGCAGCTTCTGGCAGATCACGATTCCTGGGCAGGAGAGAAAGAGGAGGAGGGAGGTGGAGGAGGGAGCCGCAGCAGTGCTGTGTTATTGGTGGAGGCGCTGCTGCTGCTGTCCCTCTGCTTCACTATAGGCTGTTCTCGGAAGACAGCCTATAGTGAAGCAGAGGGATAGCATCAGCAGCGCTTCAACCAGTAGCAAAGCGCTGCTGCGGCTCCCTCCTCCACCTCCCTCCTCCTCCTTCTCCCCCGTACCGCTGCGCTCCTCTCCTTTCTGTTCGGGCGGCTTTGTGCTGTGGGCAGCGGTTGCCCGCAGCACACAGCTGCATGTAATGAGTCAGTTTGACTCATTACATGCTTTGGGCCCCTGGACAGTGGCGGGCCCCAGTGCAACGCACTGGTTGCACTGGCGGTAGTTCCGCCTCTGCCTACACAGGAGTAAAACACATTACCCCCACACAGGAGTATAACACATTGCCCCCACACAGCAGTAAAACACATTACCCCCACACAGGAGTATAACAAATTGCCCCCACACAGGAGTAAAACACATTACCCCCACACAGGAGTATAACACATTGCCCCCACACAGGAGTATAACACATTGCCCCCACACAGCAGTAAAACACATTACCCCTACACAGGAGTAAAACACGTTGCCACACACAGCAGTAAAACACATTACCCCACACAGGAGTATAACACATTGCCCCCACAAAGGAGTAAAACACATTGCCCGCACACAGGAGTATAACACATTGCCCGCACACAGGAGTAAAACACATTGCCCCCACACAGGAGTATAACACATTGCCCCCACACAGGAGTAAAACACATTGCCCCCACACAGGAGTATAACACTTTGCCCCCACAAAGGAGTAAAACACATTGCCCCCACACAGCAGTAAAACACATTACCCCCACACAGGAGTAAAAAACATTGCCCCCACAGCAGTAAAACACATTGGTGGTCATCCCGAGTTGTTCGCTCGCTAGCTACTTTTAGCAGCAATGCAAACGCAAAGCCGCCGCCCTCTGGGAGTGTATCTTAGCATAGCAGAATTGCTAACGAAAGATTAGCAATTCTACTATTAAGTATTTCCTTGCAGTTTCTGAGTAGCTCCAGACCTACTCTTAGATTGCGATCACCTCAGTCCGTTTAGTTCCTGGTTTGACGTCACAAACACACCCAGCGTCCGGCCAGCCACTCCCCCATTTCTCCAGCCACTCCTGCGTTTTCTGCTGGCACGCCTGCGTTTTTTAGCACACTCCCGGAAAACGCTCAGTTACCACCCAGAAACACCCACTTCCTGTCAATCATTCTCCGATCAACAGAGCGACTGAAAAGCTTTGTTCGCCCGTGGGTAAAATAGCATAGTTTTGTGTGAAATTGCTTAGCGCGTGCACCCTGCGGTGCATACGCATGCGCAGAACTGCCGGATTTTGGCCTATTTGCAATTCTGCTAAAAATAGCGAGCAAACAACTCGGAATGACCCCCATTACCCCCACACAGCAGTAAAACACATTGCCCCCACACAGCAGTAAAACACATTGCCCCCACACAGCAGTAAAACACATTACCCCTACACACAGTGGCGGAACTAGCAAGTGGTGGGCCCAGGTGCGACAAAATGCTGGAGAGGATCTGGTGAGGGGGACCTGCTCAGGGCCAGAGAAATGGATACCTAGCACCAGTGCCGTACCTAGACATTTTAGCACTGTGTGCAAGAAACGGCATCGGAGCCCCACCCCTGCATGCAAAACAGGGGCAGGCGCGCGCAAAAATACATAGTGGCGTGGCTTCGTGGGGAAGGGGTGTGGCCACAAAATAATACCAATTCATAAAACGGTGCACAGTAGTCTCCATTATTCAAATTACACCGCACAGTAGCACCAAATCACCAAGTAGAGACCGTTTTACACCTTACGGCGGACAGATTCCTCTTTTTACACATTACAGCAGACAGCGTCCCCTTTTTACACATTACGTCAGACAGCGTCCCCCTTTTTACACATAACGGCAGACAGCGTCCCCGTTTTACACATAACGGCAGACAGCGTGCCCTTGTTACACATAGCGGCAGACAGCGTACACTTTTTACACATAACGGCAGACAGCGTACACTTTTTACACATAACGGCAGACAGCGTGCCCTTTTTACACATAACGGCAGATAGCGTCCCCTTTTTACACATTACGGCAGACAGCGTGCCCTTGTTACACATTACGGCAGACAGCGTCCCCCTTTTTACACATTACGGCAGGCAGATTCCCCCTTTTTACACATTGCGGCAGACAGCGTCCCATTTTTACACATCAAGGCAGGCAGATTCCCCTTTTTTACACATCGCGTCAGGCAGATTCCCCCTTTATACACATTGCGGCAGGCAGATTCCCCCTTTTTACACATTGCGGCAAAGATTCCCCCTTTTTACACATCACGTCAGGCAGATTCCCCCTTTTTACACATTATGTCAGGCAGATTCCCCCTTTTTACACATTGCGGCAAAGATTCCCCCTTTTTACACATTGCGGCAGGCAGATTCCCCCTTTTTACACATTACGTCAGGCAGACTCCCCCTTTTTACACATTTCGTCAGGCAGATTCCACCTTTTTACACATTGCGGCAGGCAGATTCCCCCTTTTTACACATTGCGGCAGGCAGATTCCCCCTTTTTACACATTACGTCAGGCAGATTCCCCCTTTTTACACATTGCGGCAGACAGCGTCCCCTTTTTACACATCAAGGCAGGCAGATTCCCCTTTTTTACACATCGCGTCAGGCAGATTCCCCCTTTATACACATCGCGGCAGGCAGATTCCCCCTTTTTACACATTGCGGCAAAGATTCCCCCTTTTTACACATCACGTCAGGCAGATTCCCCCTTTTTACACATTATGTCAGGCAGATTCCCCCTTTTTACACATTGCGGCAAAGATTCCCCCTTTTTACACATTGCGGCAGGCAGATTCCCCCTTTTTACACATTACGTCAGGCAGATTCCACCTTTTTACACATTGCGGCAGGCAGATTCCCCCTTTTTACACATTGCGGCAGGCAGATTCCCCCTTTTTACACATTACGTCAGGCAGATTCCCCCTTTTTACACATCGCGGCAGGCAGATTCCCCCTTTTTACACATTGTGGCAAAGATTCCCCCTTTTTACACATTGTGGCAGGCAGATTCCCTCTTTTTACAAATTGCGGCAGGCAGATTCCCCCTTTTTACACATTACGTCAGGCAGATTCCCCCTTTTTACACATCGCGGCAGGCAGATTCCCCCTTTTTACACATTGCGGCAGGCAGATTCCCCCTTTTTACACATTGCGGCAAAGATTCCCCCTTTTTACACATTGTGGCAGGCAGATTCCCCCTTTTTACACATTGCGGCAAAGATTCCCCCTTTTTACACATTGTGGCAGGCAGATTCCCTCTTTTTACAAATTGCGGCAGGCAGATTCCCCCTTTTTACACATTACGTCAGGCAGATTCCCCCTTTTTACACATCGCGGCAGGCAGATTCCCCCTTTTTACACATCGCGGCAGGCAGATTCCCCCTTTTTACACATCGCGGCAGGCAGATTCCCCCTTTTTACACATTGCGGCAAAGATTCCCCCTTTTTACACATTGTGGCAGGCAGATTCCCTCTTTTTACAAATTGCGGCAGGCAGATTCCCCCTTTTTACACATTGCGGCAGGCAGATTCCCCCTTTTTACACATTACGTCAGGCAGATTCCCCCTTTTTACACATTGTGGCAGACAGATTCCACCTTTTTACACATTGCGGCAGGCAGATTCCCCCTTTATACACATTGCGGCAAAGATTCCCCCTTTTTACACATTACGGCAGGCAGATTCCCCCTTTTTACACATCACGTCAATTCCCCCTTTTTACACATTGTGGCAGGCAAATTCCCCCTTTTTACACATTGCAGCAGGCAGATTCCCCCTTTTTACACATTGCGGCAGACAGTCCCCCTTTTTGCACATAGAAAGAAAGAGAAAGAAAGAAAGAAAGAAAGAAAGAAAGAAAGAAAGAATGAATATACTTACCCTCTCCGCTGGCTCAGGCTCCTCGGTGCAGCTTCTGGCAGATCACGATTCCTGGGCAGGAGAGAAAGAGGAGGAGGGAGGTGGAGGAGGGAGCCGCAGCAGCGCTGTGTTATTGGTGGAGGCGCTGCTGCTGCTGTCCCTCTGCTTCACTATAGGCTGTTCTCGGAAGACAGCCTATAGTGAAGCAGAGGGATAGCAGCAGCAGCGCTTCAACCAGTAGCAAAGCACTGCTGCGGCTCCCTCCTCCACCTCCCTCCTCCTCCTTCTCCCCCGTACCGCTGCGCTCCTCTCCTTTCTGTTCGGGCGGCTTTGTGCTGTGGGCAGCGGTTGCCCGCAGCACACAGCTGCATGTAATGAGTCAGTTTGACTCATTACATGCTTTGGGCCCCTGGACAGTGGCGGGCCCCAGTGCAACGCACTGGTTGCACTGGCGGTAGTTCCGCCTCTGCCTACACAGGAGTAAAACACATTACCCCCACACAGGAGTATAACACATTGCCCCCACACAGCAGTAAAACACATTACCCCCACACAGGAGTATAACACATTGCCCCCACACAGGAGTAAAACACATTACCCCCACACAGGAGTATAACACATTACCCCACACAGGAGTATAACACAATGCCCCCACACAGGAGTATAACACATTGCCCCCACACAGGAGTATAACACATTGCCCCCACACAGGAGTATAACACATTGCCCGCACACAGGAGTATAACACATTGCCCCCACACAGGAGTATAACACATTGCCCGCACACAGGAGTATAACATATTGCCCCCACACAGGAGTAAAACACATTACCCGCACACAGGAGTATAACACATTGCCCCCACACAGGAGTATAACACATTGCCCGCACACAGGAGTATAACATATTGCCCCCACACAGGAGTAAAACACATGACATTACCCGCACACAGGAGTATAACACATTGCCCCCACACAGGAGTATAACACATTGCCCCTGTGAGAGGTGGTGGGGGGCCTGCGAGTGCGTGTGGTGGTGCCTGCTGCCGTGCAGGTGTAGACTCGGTACTCACCAGGCGCCGCTCGCTCTCACCTTCAGGTACCGGAACCCTCAACGGACCTGGAAATCTTCACTCGGATCCGGACACGGCGATTCCCTCTCGGAGCTGACCGACGACCGAGCTGAGGAGAGAATGGTCTACATTAAAGGGGGTATCGACCCTGCTTCCGGTGGAACAGGGGATACCCCAGGGGTGGCTGCGACCTTCACCGGCTGGGTGAACGGTCATCACCGGCACAAAGCCTCAGCTACCCAGCTTTCACACACTCGCGCTTTCGCACGTAGTGTGATGAAAGGGATTCTCACGTCCGTGAGCAATCCTAACTCCGGCGCTCGGGGACAAACAAGGGACAGACGTACACGGATGCTACTCACCGTCACAAGTCTTACACTCCGATCTTCTCCACTTACAGGTCCCTGTAAGGAGGCAAAGAGAAACAGCCGTGCAGGGCCTAACTCTGACCTAGTGTCACACCCTATACTATCTACAACAGCAGAGCCCTCAAACTAGCTCTGTGGGTGTGGTGCAACACAACTATGCACAACTTACACAACACATACACTTTGCCCTGCACGGTAACAACATATATCACACTATCGGAGTTACAACATAAAACGGTGCTGTCCCTTTATCTACCCGACTCAGCACACCCAGTAGTGGGGACCGCACAGCTCACCCACCTACCGTACTCTCAGGGTGGCCTGAGCCTAACGCCCAGTGTCACCTTTACTCACCTCGGGGAAAACACTGCTTCGATGGGCCTAGCGCCCCCTAACTGTCCACAGGCCGGAGGCCTGACTTTGCCCACGGGCCTAGCGCCCGCCTACCTTGCTGCCCGTTGGGTGACCTGGGCCTTGTGCCCAAGGTCACCTTATCGTACCTATTTGGCCAAAATCCACTAGGGCCTAATGCCCTCTAATGCTCCCACAGGCCTAGTGCCTGACCGTGCCCCTCGGGCCTAATGCCCGCCTAACTGCGCCCACAGGCCGGTGGCCTGACTATACTTATGGGCCTAGTGCCCAACCTGCGCCCAGGCCTAGTGCCTGCCTATGTGCCCCCACGGGCCGAGGAGGGCCCGACTACATGCCCACAGGCCGGGAGGGCCTGACTGTGCCCACGGGCCTATTGCCCGAACACCCGGTGGTCTAGGGAGGGGCGGGTACAGGGGCGCCTGATAAGGGCCTACCTGACCCGCTGGGAGAGGCACCAGGGGGGAGCTTCGGCAGCCCTTTGCTTCCCACCCCTGGTGACCCCTCCGGCGCTGCTCTTCTTCAATCTTCGGCCGCTGGCCCGTCCTGGCCAGCGGCGCCGCCGTCGTCGCGCCGCGTCCAGCCGCCGCTGGACATCTTCTTTCTTCGCGCTCTTCTGCGCGCCCGCTCTCGTCCACTCCCGCCCGTGTCTTCTGCCGCTCTTCGGCGCGGCCTCCCCTTCAGGCTCCCGCCCGGCGTCTGACGTCAGACGCCGGGGGCGGGGCCTATGACGCGGCGAGCGCCGATTGGCTCGCCGCGCCTGTTCCTGATTGGCCGGCGCCCCGCGAGCCGTGATTGGTTCGCGGACGGCGCCGGATTCAAAAAGCCGCGGGCGGCGCTTCTCATTGGCGGCCCCAGCGGCGCCAAGTTTAAAGCGCCGCCGCGCCGCTCTCCGCCGCCGACAGCCTGGTGCAGGGAAACATCCGATCCCTGCACCAGGCACCCGCCGCCGCACACTCCACGCTGGGGACAGACAAGCTGCCCCAGCGCTGTCCCCAGCTAGGGACCACAACATGGATGTGCCCACAGGGCACATCCTTACATTTCCCCCCCCTTTTTCCTTTGTAGTCCCTACAAAGTTCCTCACGACTTCCATTGTCCGCGGGTCAGGGAATTCCGAGGTCCTTCCGGCGAGGTTGTGTTCAAGGGTCCAGCCCGGACAGGCTGTGACCCCACATCCTTCCACCTCCAGCTCCGGGTTCCTCTTCTTCGTTCCTCCTGACCTCCATCGGTGGATCCTCTGGGGAAGGGGCATCTCCTCACGGTCGCTTGACGCTGGCCACCAAGGGGAATCTTCCTCCACGGGGACAACAGTCACCCACTCTTGGCCTCCGATATCGTCTGTGGCTTCGTCCCTGTCTTCCGGGTGTGGTATCGACCACCACCCAACAGCGGAATCCTCCGGGGCATCCGTTTCCTCCCGGGCAACAGCCACCACATGTCGAATTTCCTCGTGGGGCATCTCCAAAGGTCCTGTCTCTTCCTCTGGAACGGGTCCTCCCACGGCATCACAGTCCTGTCCCCGTACGTCGGTCCATCTCGGCACTCCCGGCAGGTACTCTTGCTCCAGGACTATCTCCTCCTCTTCACGGAGGGCATTCAACTGGGAGCATGACTCCACCCGATCCTGCCAGTCACTCTCGTCGGCGCTTCCGATGCCAGAGTCGTCCTCCATCTGTTCTGGGAGGGATTCGTCGGCGGACAGCTCACCGTAGTCCGAGTCCTCCTTCGATATCTGGACTGGGGTATTACTTTCCTCCTCAGCGTACTCTTGCGCTTCCGCTGGCATCGTTACTTCCTCAGCGTACTCCTTCGCTTCCGCTGGCATAGTTACTTCCTCAGCGTACTCCTTTGCTTCCGCTGGCATCTCTTGGTACCCAGGACACTCCTGTTCCGCACGTCCTGGTCGTGGACGGTTCCATCGCGGGGAGATTCCGGACGTCTCAGTCACTGGGTCTTCACGCTTTTCTTCGCAGCGTGGCCTCTTCACCTCCCAGTCGTCCACCTCCGCCTCATGCGGGAAAGGATTCTGCCTTACTGGGGTCACTTTCTTGGGACAGAGTAGGTCTGCGGCATCTTCCCAGGGGCACTCACTGGCCGCATGTCCTGGTCGTCGACACTTCCAACAAGGGAGGGCCACTGCCACCTTCTCCAAGACGGGTTCCTGGTCCACCTCCTTCACTGGGGAATCTTCACCCGTTGGTTCCGGCTCAGAGGAAATGGGCACCTGCGAACTAACTTCAAGCAAGGCCTTCCGCTCCATTTCCCTGGTTTCCTCCTCCCATCTCTGGGCGCGACCATCCGCAATCATCCGGTCTTTATTCCACGGACAATCGGGAAGCGCATGTCCTCTCGCCTCGCAGAGCGCACACACAGGCTCTGCAGCCACCCGGTCCCAAAGCTGCTGACGAGACTCTGTCAGCTGCTTCACCGTGGCCTCGTAGTCCGTCCTGTCTTCCGTCCATGGACATTCCAGGAGCCGATGTCGGGGATCTCCACAGCCTTCACACCGGGAATCAACCTCGTCTTCGCTCAACTCTTCGTCCCAGGGACAACTGTTGTGCTCATGCCCGTAGTTTCCGCAGAGCAAACACCAGGACTCTTTCGCTTGGCCCTTCTGACGTCTTCGGTCCGCTTCCTGGACCACCTTCTTTGGGGACGTCTCTCGCCAAGTACACTCGTCGGCAAAGTGACCTGTTTGCCGACATTTCTTGCAGGGCGTCACAGCGGCCTTCTTGCGCCCCTTCTCCCGGCGCTCTTCTTTTCCACGCTGGACCGACCGCTGCACCATCTTCAGGATGTCTTCCCCAGACACCGTCACCCAGTCGCTCTGGTCCGCACACGTCCGGGGGTGAGTCTTCTCCGGAGCCGTCCGCAGGGAGGTGTTCTTGGTGGCGTTCCACATCGTGTCCGTGATCCGGTCTCTTTGATCCTGCCGACTACGCCAAGTGTGAGAGGTGGTGGGGGGCCTGCGAGTGCGTGTGGTGGTGCCTGCTGCCGTGCAGGTGTAGACTCGGTACTCACCAGGCGCCGCTCGCTCTCACCTTCAGGTACCGGAACCCTCAACGGACCTGGAAATCTTCACTCGGATCCGGACACGGCGATTCCCTCTCGGAGCTGACCGACGACCGAGCTGAGGAGAGAATGGTCTACATTAAAGGGGGTATCGACCCTGCTTCCGGTGGAACAGGGGATACCCCAGGGGTGGCTGCGACCTTCACCGGCTGGGTGAACGGTCATCACTGGCACAAAGCCTCAGCTACCCAGCTTTCACACACTCGCGCTTTCGCACGTAGTGTGATGAAAGGGATTCTCACGTCCGTGAGCAATCCTAACTCCGGCGCTCGGGGACAAACAAGGGACAGACGTACACGGATGCTACTCACCGTCACAAGTCTTACACTCCGATCTTCTCCACTTACAGGTCCCTGTAAGGAGGCAAAGAGAAACAGCCGTGCAGGGCCTAACTCTGACCTAGTGTCACACCCTATACTATCTACAACAGCAGAGCCCTCAAACTAGCTCTGTGGGTGTGGTGCAACACAACTATGCACAACTTACACAACACATACACTTTGCCCTGTACGGTAACAACATATATCACACTATCGGAGTTACAACATAAAACGGTGCTGTCCCTTTATCTACCCGACTCAGCACACCCAGTAGTGGGGACCGCACAGCTCACCCACCTACCGTACTCTCAGGGTGGCCTGAGCCTAACGCCCAGTGTCACCTTTACTCACTTCGGGGAAAACACTGCTTCGATGGGCCTAGCGCCCCCTAACTGTCCACAGGCCGGAGGCCTGACTTTGCCCACGGGCCTAGCGCCCGCCTACCTTGCTGCCCGTTGGGTGACCTGGGCCTTGTGCCCAAGGTCACCTTATCGTACCTATTTGGCCAAAATCCACTAGGGCCTAATGCCCTCTAATGCTCCCACAGGCCTAGTGCCTGACCGTGCCCCTCGGGCCTAATGCCCGCCTAACTGCGCCCACAGGCCGGTGGCCTGACTATACTTATGGGCCTAGTGCCCAACCTGCGCCCAGGCCTAGTGCCTGCCTATGTGCCCCCACGGGCCGAGAGGCCCGACCAAATGCCCACGGGCCGGGAGGGCCCGACTACATGCCCACAGGCCGGGAGGGCCTGACTGTGCCCACGGGCCTATTGCCCGAACACCCGGTGGTCTAGGGAGGGGCGGGTACAGGGGCGCCTGATAAGGGCCTACCTGACCCGCTGGGAGAGGCACCAGGGGGGAGCTTCGGCAGCCCTTTGCTTCCCACCCCTGGTGACCCCTCCGGCGCTGCTCTTCTTCAATCTTCGGCCGCTGGCCCGTCCTGGCCAGCGGCGCCGCCGTCGTCGCGCCGCGTCCAACCGCCGCTGGACATCTTCTTTCTTCGCGCTCTTCTGCGCGCCCGCTCTCGTCCACTCCCGCCCGTGTCTTCTGCCGCTCTTCGGCGCGGCCTCCCCTTCAGGCTCCCGCCCGGCGTCTGACGTCAGACGCCGGGGGCGGGGCCTATGACGCGGCGAGCGCCGATTGGCTCGCCGCGCCTGTTCCTGATTGGCCGGCGCCCCGCGAGCCGTGATTGGCTCGCGGACGGTGCCGGATTCAAAAAGCCGCGGGTGGCGCTTCTCATTGGCGGCCCCAGCGGCGCCAAGTTTAAAGCGCCGCCGCGCCGCTCTCCGCCGCCGACAGCCTGGTGCAGGGAAACATCCGATCCCTGCACCAGGCACCCGCCGCCGCACACTCCGCGCTGGGGACAGACAAGCTGCCCCAGCGCTGTCCCCAGCTAGGGACCACAACATGGATGTGCCCACAGGGCACATCCTTACACCCCCACACAGGAGTATAACACATTGCCCCCACACAGGAGTATAACACATTGCCCGCACACAGCTGTAAAACACATTGCCCCCCACACAGGAGTATAACACATTGCCCGCACACAGGAGTAAAACACATTACCCCCACACAGGAGTATAACACATTACCCCACACAGGAGTATAACACATTGCCCCCACACAGGAGTATAACACATTGCCCCCACACAGGAGTAAAACACATTACCCCCACACAGGAGTATAACACATTACCCCCACACAGGAGTATAACACATTACCCCACACAGGAGTATAACACATTGCCCCCACACAGGAGTATAACACATTGCCCCCACACAGGAGTAAAACACATTGCCCCCACACAGGAGTAAAACACATTACCCCCACACAGGAGTATAACACATTACCCCACACAGGAGTATAACACATTGCCCCCACACAGGAGTATAACACATTGCCCCCACACAGGAGTAAAACACATTACCCCCACACAGGAGTATAACACATTACCCCACACAGGAGTATAACACATTGCCCCCACACAGGAGTATAACACATTGCCCCCACACAGGAGTATAACACATTGCCCCCACACAGGAGTATAACACATTGCCCACACACAGGAGTATAACACATTGCCCCCACACAGGAGTATAACACATTGCCCGCACACAGGAGTATAACATATTGCCCCCACACAGGAGTAAAACACATTACCCGCACACAGGAGTATAACACATTGCCCCCACACAGGAGTATAACACATTGCCCCCACACAGGAGTATAACACATTGCCCGCACACAGGAGTATAACACATTGCCCGCACACAGGAGTATAACACATTGCCCCCACACAGGAGTATAACACATTGCCCGCACACAGCTGTAAAACACATTGCCCCCCATACAAGAGTCTTTATATTACTAACTAATGCACGCCCCATCATCAATCATTTAGCCCCTCAAAGTTTAAGCACAAAGTGGGTACAACTCTTCATAGGCGTAAATGTGTAAGAATTTTATGTTACCCCCAACATATATTAGCTGCAGACAGAGGAAGTGAGTAGGGCTTCCAAACACATGGCCTGTGCCAACCCGCAGACATTGGAGCTGTACATAAACCATGAGGTACTGCGTGTACACATCCTAATCTGGCTCATCTGTTCCTACATGGTCAATCACATTACTATGACCACCAGCTAATAGCCAGAGTAACCGCTGTGTGCAGCACAGACAGCAGCTATATGTTCACTGAACTATCGCTTTAGACACACGTCTGGTAGCCCCCAGGTCCATTGTGATGGTGAGCTGCTCCACTGTAGCGTGTCAGCCGTCCCTTACGCACCTTCGTAGCCGACGTTCACCTCTCACATCAATGGCATGTGGTGCTCCGCAGTTTCCACATCAGTCATTCACAATGGTGCCATTTGCCAGTCACTATGCACCTTCACCACAGCAGCACGAGAACAGATCACAGACTGCGCTGTTACAGAAATACCGCCACCCTTGGCATGAAAGCCGATAATCATCCCTTATTGCAACTCAGATAAATCGCCCCTTTTACCCATGATAGCAACGAGTGATATGTGTGCAGACGGCCTATCGCACACCTTATATACCCACCAAGCCAACACATGACGCTGCCGATGTCAAATGTAGGCGGTGGTGATAATAATGAGACGCGAACATGTATATTTAGTTATATTTAGTCTATGACACAGTAACAATCAGACCCAGCTGAAAACCGACCTAATTGGCAGAACCAAGCACGATATGAGCAAATCAATGACACAAAATTCAGGAGTTTGTTTGTATTTACTGATTAAAAAATAACATGGGTATTAAGGGATCTATTTACAAAGCACTGGATGGAGGTAAAGTGGACAGAGATAAAGTACCAGCCAATCAGCTCCTAACTGTCATTTTTCAAACCCAGAAAGTGACAAGGTAGTTAGGAGCTGATTGGCTGGTACTTTATCTCTGTCCACTTTATCTCCATCCAAGGCTAAGTATACAGACCCCTAAGTTGGGTACACACTAGGCGACGTGCTCTATGAGCGATGTCGCCTAGTACTTCCCCCTCCCGGGCCAGGCGGTCGGCGGCAGTGCATACACACTGAGCATTCTGACGTTCATATCACTCAGAGACGTCAAGCAGGAGCCGGGCCGTGCAGGCAGCTCTTGGACGACAGTCCAAATTGAGCTGCAGCGATGGTCGTTAGTGACCCGCAGGGCCGCAAATCGGTTGTTGTCGCCGGCATACACAGTTGCCGAGAAAGTGAACGACATCGCTCCGGAATGGTGAAAATGTGTGATGTTGTTCATTTTCTCAGCAAGTGCGTATGCACCTTTATAGCAAGATGATGTTTTACTGTTGCAAAGTCCTGAAAAGCTCCTCTAAACAAGGAAAGAGCTCTGTGAACATTTTATACCCTTAAATGTATTTCCAAATGGCTTTTCCCTCTTTATGTGTGAATATGTAATTACAGAGTTACTGAGCACATGTACCACACTATTCTGTGTAATGGAGATCCAGAATGGAATTACATAGTGGGGGTGATTCCGAGTTGTTCGCTCGCTAGCTGCTTTTAGCAGCATTGCACACGCTAAGCCGCCGCCCTCTGGGAGTGTATCTTAGCTTAGCAGAATTGCGAACGAAAGATTAGCAGAATTGCAAATAGAAATTTCTAAGCAGTTTCTGAGTAGCTCCAGACCTACTCACAAATAGTGATCAGTTCAGTCAGTTTCGTTCCTGGTTTGACGTCACACACACGCCCAGCGTTCGCCCAGCCACTCCCCCGTTTCTCCAGACACTCCCACGTTTTTCTCTGACATGCCTGCGTTTTTCCGCACACTCCCATAAAACGGTCAGTTTCCGCCCAGAAACACCCACTTCCTGTCAATCACACTACGATCAGCAGAACGATGAAAAAACTTTGTTACGCCATGAGTAAAATACCAAATTTTTGTGCTAATTTACTTGGCGCAGGCGCGCTGCGTACATTGTGCATGCGCAGTTTGCGACTAATCGCTCCGTAGCGAAAAAAAATAACGAGCAAACAACTCAGAATGACCCCCAGTGTGAGCCTGTAAGCACATAACCTTTTGGGGCTTTCATACTCTGCCAGGGATGGGTATGCGTCCCTGCTAGTCAGCACACACGACTGTCAGGATTCTCAGGGGGCGGGATGTAGGGGGAGGTGCTGTGAGACCGCCGGTCACATAACTACATCCCCTCTGCCACAACCACTGGCCGAGCATCTATTACACCGCACATTCTCTATATCCTCTGGTCTTGTGACCGATCTGGCTGTGGTGACACTGGGCATGATACAGAGATGCATGCAGTTGCATGTGCAGCTGCATTTTCATATGCAGTGGACTTGCAAACATATGCTAATGACTCAGACGCTATCTTGTGCACAGAGACGCCCCCTGCCCGCGTCTCACGTCAGGAACATAAGGCACACATCAGTCGCACCATCCATCTCTGAGTAATCCTATGCTGGCTTAGAATGAGAACCTCACCTAACATGTGGAGGCCTCTCCAACAAACCTGTGTTTATCTAGAACCCTCTTCCCTAAACAATGACTACCTGTCACTCACATTGCAAATAAGTTCTCTGTACATATGCCGTCGGTAATCTCTCAAAGCACGTTTTGGCATATGCTTTGGCGCATGTGCAGTAGCAAAACATCGCTCCTCTACGTCTGCCAATGACATAGCGCCCACCACTGAATCTGGAACACTGTTCCCTGGTTAGATAAACAAATAAACTGCCTGATTCTGAGTTGCACACAAAGCAGGCTCAAGCCTGGACAGCCGCTGCAGCCGGATCCTCCACCTTATGCTGACATGAGCAACTTTATGGCTTCATGCTTATAGTTGCACCTGCCATCACTAGTACTGGCACTCACACCAGCCCCATGCAGGGTGCTAACTACTGTATAAATCAGCAGCAGGAGCTTCTTACTTCATACACACGCCTCAGAATAGTGCGTCTGGTCACACACCAGTGATACTCCCATGGAACGGACATCTAACCTGCATGTCTTTCTTCATACACACACCTCAGAATAGTGCGTCTGGTCACACACCAGTGATACTCCCATGGAACGGACATCTAACCTGCATGTCTTTCTTCATACACACACCTCAGAATAGCGTGTCTGGTCACACACCAGTGATACTCCCATGAAACGGACATCTAACCTGCATGTCTTACTTCATACACACACCTCAGAATAGCGTGTCTGGTCACACACCAGTGATACTCCCATGAAACGGACATCTAACCTGCATGTCTTACTTCATACACACACCTCAGAATAGCGTGTCTGGTCACACACCAGTGATACTCCCATGAAACGGACATCTAACCTGCATGTCTTACTTCATACACACACCTCAGAATAGCGTGTCTGGTCACACACCAGTGATACTCCCATGAAACGGACATCTAACCTGCATGTCTTACTTCATACACACACCTCAGAATAGCGTGTCTGGTCACACACCAGTGATACTCCCATGAAACGGACATCTAACCTGCATGTCTTACTTCATACACACACCTCAGAATAGCGTGTCTGGTCACACACCAGTGACACTCCCATGAAACGGACATCTAATCTGCATGTCTTACTTCATACACACACCTCAGAATAGCGTGTCTGGTCACACACCAGTGACACTCCCATGAAACGGACATCTAACCTGTGTGTCTTACTTCATGCACACACCTCAGAATAGTGTGTCTGGTCACACACCAGTGACACTCCCATGAAACGGACATCTAACCTGTGTGTCTTACTTTATACGCATGCCTAACAATATTGCGTCTGGAAACACACCCGTGACACTCCCATGAAACGGACATCTAACCTGTGCGTACGCATGCCTAAGAATAGTGCATCTGGAAACACACCCGTGACACTCCCATGAAACCGACATCTAACCTGTGTGTCTTACTTCATACACACGCCTCAGAATAGCGTGTCTGGAAACACACCCGTGACACTCCCATGAGACGGACATCTCACCGAGTCTCTTACTTCATACGCACACACCTCAGAATAGCGCATCTGGAAACACACCCGTGACACTCCCATGAAACGGACATCTAACCTGTGTGTCTTACTTCATACACACACCTCGGAATAGCGTGTCTCGAAACACACACGTGACATTCCCATGAAACAGACATCTAACCTGTGTGTCTTACTACATACACACGCCTCAGAATAGCGTGTCTGAAAACACACACGTGACACTCCCATGAAACGGACATCTAACCTGTGTGTCTTACATCATACATACCTCAGAATAGCGTGTCTGGAAACACACGTGACACTCACATGAGACAGATATCTCACACGAGTCTCTTACTTCATACACACGCCTCAGAATAGCACGTTTGGTCACACACCCTTGACACTCCCATGAGATCATGGACATATCACCTGCGTCTCTTACTTCATACACATGCCTCAGAATAGCGTGTCTGGAAACACACCCATGACACTCCCATGAAACGGACGTCTAGCATGCGTTCCCAAAATGGTCACCCAGTTGACACAGACAGAGAAATATGGCTGCGTATGGATCTCCTGTCAAGGTGCGCATGCAATGTGAGGCACACACGCTAAACAGCAGCTGCATCCAAAAAAGTAATTGTGTCCAACTCAAAATTTATCCTAATTTGTATAGTAAAACTACCTTTTACAGTATATAGTTGATGGACACACATACTGTGCAGCCAAAGATAGGCATTTGATACACTAGGTACAGATCTTCCGCACCTAATTCTACAGTACTATGTGGGATATGTATCAAATCTTGGAGAGAGATAAAGTGGAGAAAGATAGGGGACAGGATGCAGCAATGCTGAAAATGCATGCAAACCTCCAAAAATTGAATTTTCTGATGTTTTGCCACTTACCGCATATGCACCAAGCTCCAAAATGCGATCTATTCCAGAGCTTTGATGAAGTGGGCAACTCCATCTGTAGATGGCGTTACCCTATAGAAATCCATAGGACTTCTATCCGTCTTTCCTCCTGGGTCCTAAACTTAGAAGTCCTTCTTTCGAAAAGGACAGCTCTTATCATGTGAGCTGCCCTATGTGATTTTTTTCAAGCATACGTCATTAGTATGTAAACGCCGTCATGCTTGCGATGAGTGGCGAGATGCATTGCATTCACAATGCAATGCGTCTTGCATTCTGCCCAAAGTATCAACCAATCAGCTCCTGTCCTTTTTAAAACACAGGGGTTGATATATGAAGCAGTGAAAAAACTGGAGAAGTGGGCCAGTGGAGAAGTTACCCATGGCAACATTTATCAAGTGCGTTCTATAAAATTATGCGAGCCAGCTCCACTGGCTCACTTCTCTCCACTCTTTTCACTGCTTCATACATCTTCACCACAGTCCATAACATGGCAGTTAGGGGCCGTATGCGCTGTTTATACTGGTGGAACAATAACAGTCTATGCAACTGAGCGTCTGAAGAAAGTTTAGTACTCAGAACTCTGTCGTCATACATGGCGGCATGGATAAAGTAAGTGAGGTAATGAGTGAGGTAATAAGAGAGCACCTGCTTAGGTTTTTTATCATCACCCGCTGGTCCATGATTGAAACTGGTCATTTCCAATTATTGATCCGTGTTTATATTTTTATACAGATGCATTATTAGAACATTTGTGTACTCATTACACATCACTTGTCTGGACGCGGGACTGACAGTATAAGCTGCAAGTAAGGCAAAAGCATTAGTATCGAATAACATGTAAGGAATGTGAGTGTGGGTATCATTAATTCATTATGTTGAAGGAGAGGCTAAGAAAAGAAAATATGCTTTGGGTGGGTCCCATTCTCATTTTCACGTGAATTCTTTGCTGCAGGGCTTGGTTAAGTGAGTGTTAGCTGTGTGGGCGGCAAACTAAATGTATATGTAGGGAGTGTATCCGAGTATAAATTTTATAGCTGGGAATGACTAATATAGACTGTAAATATGTAGAAAGAGATTAAAGCCTCAGCTGTCGTATCCTGATAGTCGTATCCTGAGGTTGTGGGGATCTAAGGGTGTGTATGAGTTCCGATTCCGGAGACTTCTTTATCACAGTATGAAGAAAGATTAACTTTTAATGAGCACTGGACTTTTTAATTTCCATATCTTGTGGTAATAAGCTTCCTACTTCAGGATTTGTTTTCTTTTTTTGGGTTGTCATTCAGTTTCACATTAAGGTCCCCCCCAATGAGAACTGGTCTACTTATCAGTAACTCAGCGGTCTGTTAATTGAAGGTGGTATGAAATCTAGACAGTCGTCATATCGTTGTTGACATGGTCCTAATGTCGAAGTTGACCCCAATTCTAACGAGTCAACATTTCGTCCCGGTGGCCCAGCAGGGACATGCCTTTTCCTTGCAGCTGCCAAAGTTGACCCCAATTCTAACACGTTGACATTTCGCGTCCCGGTGGCCCAGCAGGGACATACCTTTTTCTTAGCAGCTGCAGCAGTGTCTTCTGGATCCCGGTGGTCATGTGACTGTGACTTCCGAGTCAGACCTCTGATACTCCAGTATTCAGGGCAGTATTTGGGCACTATCCCTAATCCCTACTCCTAACTCTCCTTCTAGTGCCTAACCCCAGCCTCCCACTCCCTGCAGCCTAACCCATAAAATGCCGCCACTCCCCCGCAGCCAAACCCTAACCTCCCCCCGCAACCTAACCCTAATCTCCCCCCGCAACCTAACCCTAATCTCCCCCCGCTACCTAACCCTAACCTCCCCACACAGCCTAACCCTAACATCCCCACGCAGCCTAACCCTAACCTCCCCACGCAGCCTAACCCTAACCTCCCCACGCAGCTTAACCTTAACCTCCCCCCCAGCCTGATTAACCTCCCCCTGCAGCCTAACCCTAACCTCCCCACGCAGCCTAACCCTAACCTCCCCACGCAGCCTAACCCTAACCTTCCCACGCAGCCTAACCCTAACCTTCCCACGCAGCTTAACCTTAACCTCCCCCCCAGCCTGATTAACCTCCCCCTGCAGCCTAACCCTAACCACCCACCCCACGCAGCCTAACCCTTACCTTCCACTGCAGCCTAACCCTTACCTTCCACTGCAGCCTAACCTTACCTCACACTGCAGCCTAACCCCAGCCTCCTGCCCCCTGCAGCCTAATCCTAACCTCCCCCTGCAGTCTAACCATAATGTCTACATTGTAACTGTCAACATTGTTGTGTCGACACTGTGACCTTTTTACTACTGTATATCCCTTGGGCACATATACATCAGGGTGCCTGGCAGTAGCTCCAATGGAGGCAAGATTCACCAGGTCTTGCCAACAATAACATCCACACTCATAGAATATAACAGGAAATGTATTTGAATTATTCCACAGACACCCTAAATATTAGTGCCCTAGAACGATTCAATGTTACTGAATGATACAGCCAATCAGAGAGAGAACCATTATATAAATTACTGAATGATACAGCCAATCAGATAGTCATTAAAATGTTACTGAATGATATAGCCAATCAGTGAGAGATCCATTATAAATGTTACTAAATGGTACAGCCAATCAGAGAGAGAACCATTATATAAATTACTGAATGATACAGCCAGAGAGTCATTAAAAATGTTACTGAATGATACAGCCAATCAGTGAGAGATCCATTATAAATGTCACTGAATGATACAGCCAATCAGAGAGAAAGCCATTAGAAATGTTACGTAGTGATAACAGCCAGTCGTTGAGCGTTATTTACTAAAATAACTTTTGTGTCATTGCCATTCTGAGATGTACGTGTACCGCTGCCATGTGAGTTAAACCGGGTCCCCTATGCAATCACCGGCAGAAACTCTTGATGAATAGGGGAGGCTATAAACATTTATTTTTGCCAGCGATGATACTGTGCATGTACAAATAATTGGGTAAATGCCATCGGCGCCATTTTCCCGGTAAGTGTCTGTGGCACTGACAGACAGGTACAGATGTAGCCCTGTTCATCTTTGCTCCGATGCGGCTATGCTATAGCACCAGATTCACAGACGCACACTGTCTGCATGCAATGCGATGTTCGTGCAATGGAGCGATTATTTGCCACTGCGCACATGTAAAATAATCTGGAAAACCCTATGGTGCACAGGTGTATGCACAAATGCGCTATTGCATAAAGAAAAGCTTGTACCAGAACACAAGAGGCAAAGCCATGGATGTTCCTGGGGGGTGATTGGAAGGTGGCCTGGAGGGAACACAAAAGGGTGATTCTCCAGAAAGTGAACATAAAGTCCCGTGCATCACACGCTTTTAAATTTGTTTTCCTTTTAAACTGGTCTGTAAAGAAATTGTTGTTATATGAAAACTGATCGCTGTTGTGCGAAATCGCACAGCGGCCATTATCGAATGACTGCGCATGCACACAGATCGCAATGCGCAGGCGCGAGTCCAAACTGAAAAAAAATCCTGTGTTTTTTGTTATCGCTAGGCGAACAAAGGCTGATTGATAGGAAGCGGACGTTTGTAGGTGGTAACCAGACGTTTTCTGGGAATGTCCGGAAAAACGCAGGCGTGGCCAAGTGTTATCAGGGAGGGTGTGTGACATCAGCTCTGGCCCCGATTAGCCTGACTCTATCGCACTGTAGTAGTAGGTCCTGGGCTACACACAGACTGGAAAAATCACTCCATGGTGAGTGAGTGGTGAACGGATTTGCAGATGTCCGCTGTTTGGCAAAATTTTCGCACGGCGCACCATGCACTTGCACGGGGCAGGTTTTCACTCTCTATGGGTGTCGGCTATCTGATCGCCGACCTCTGCAAAAATGCAGAGGAGCGATCAGGTCTGAATTAGGCCTATAATTTCTTGGTAGCAATGCCTTACCCTATAATTTAAGACACACTAAAATCTTGATATTTTGGAGAAGTATGTAGTATGAATTTGTGTAGCTGTCCCTTGCATCACGGAGAATCACCCAAAAGGATCCCCCACGTGGGCATGTAATGGGAATGTCGTGGGTGTGTAACTGAAAGTGATCTGCATTCTCAGATCCATAGCCGCTTCCACGGAGACCATGTTCATATGGAGACACTGCACCTGCCATAGGTGCCCATACCATACCTCCCAACTGTCCTGATGTTCGCGGGACAGTTCAGTTTTTTTGGGACTGTCCCACTCGCGGGCCGCAATGTCCCGCGGTGGAAGGGGGAGGGGGTTGTTGGGAGGCTCCTGGCATGCGCACAGTGTCTATTCACTAGAGACGGAGGGACAGGGGGGCATGCCAGCAGCTCACAGAGCACTGGCAATGCCGCCATAGTGACGAAAAACAGGGGCGTGGCTCACGATTGTGGCACTCCCGCGAAGTCATGTCCCCTTTTTATAGCCCATGCCCCTTTTTGGGCGGGCATAGTGTCCCTCTTCCTCTTCTCCCAATGTTGGAAGGTATGCCATATGGAAGAATGTCTAGATCTACCGGCGGTGCTACTGCCTAAATGGGGGCAGAAAGTGAGCATCTCAGTGTCTACACACTCTGGTGCACGCTAGTGAACAAGGGGAGAGCTGAAACTAACATTTGCATAACATCGCAGCCACATCTCAGGCCACAGACGCTAGTGCGGATACAGCAGCGCCCACCTCGGAATCTGAATCATGGTCAAGCCATGATGACTACCCACCCCCTGCTCCTCACATTAATTATGTTTCCAGCTCAGCTGCAGCAGTGGATACCAAAGTACGGAAGCAATTCCATATTGCCTCACTTCCAGTACAGTGACATGCCCCTCGAACCCTAACAATTCCATTAGTAAGCTCTTTGTCACACAGGAATACACACCTTAGGTTAAACAAACCTAACAATCAACCTGAAAACTAACAATAAACCTAACAACAAATCAGTCAAACATCTAAACTTACAGTTAACTTAAGAACTAACTGATGGGGACATTTACTAAGCAGTGATAAGAGCGGAGAAGTGAACCAGTGGAGAAGTTGCCCCATCAACCAATCAGCAGCTATGTATAATTTTATAGTATGCAAATTATAGATGTTACTTCAGTGCTGATTGGTTGCCATGGGCACTTCTCCACGGGCTCACTTCTCCGCTCTTATCACTGCTTAGTAAATGTCTCCCTGAATAACTAAAAAATAAATTAATACCCATCGGGGTACAAGGTGCTAATTTGGAAACAGTGACATTTTACTAAAACAAATGCAATTTTTTTTCTTTCTGTGCTGTAGAAACCAGCGCTCTCCTCTCGAGCAGCTACAGCCATTGTGTGTGTGTGTGTGTGGGGGGGGGGGGGGGGGGGGGGGGCAATGTAGAGGAAGGGGGAAGATTGTTTACAAAAACTAACTCCTACTGTGATTGCTGTGATAACAAGTCACCATGAAAGTTGATTTCCGATTGTTGCTCTCTGACCTAAGTCTGTCACAGGGCTCAGACTGCCTGCCAGGAATAAAGTCTCCGGACCTGCTTATATAAGGCAGAAGGGATTAGAGTAGACCCCAATCACCCCAGCTATATAGCTAAAGGAATAAAGCAAAAAACTAAGTATAGAAAAACATAGCTGAGCAATCATGTATAATAGAAGGCACTTTGGCATTATATATATATATGCAAGACAAACTGAAAGGCACTCAAAAGAATTCAGTATGCTACCCGAATGCCTTCCATATATAAATATATACATTTACACACCCAACCTGGCTGAACTCAAGGGACTCTGCAACAACATAAATGCGTTAAACACGGCCCAGATACTCCAATGTTTCAGTTCTTTATTAGATCTTCCTTCAGAGAAATTTACCATAAGTGTCCCTGAAGAACAGTTTTACTAAAAAACTGAAATGTTGGAGTATCTGAGCCACGTTTAGCGCATTTATGTGGCTGCAGAGACCCTTGAGGGCCACCAAGCATGGTCTGTACATTTATATACACACACATGCATATATATTGCCCATAGAGTGGAATGTAAAATGAGGATTCTCTACTTCAACTCCTTCCACCTATGAATGACTCTCTTACAGCAGAAACTACAGTATCATTAGGCAGTTATAAAAAAAAGTGTCCTTTTTGGTTGTTTATAGTCATTCAACTTGGCTTCCTGTTAGCTAAAATTCTACTTCATCATCACTCCCCTAATATGGTAGATAGTTAACATGTCATGAGAAAGAAAAAGATATGAAATGTAAAGAAGTTAAAGAATACAGTACTAAAGAGACCTATGGGTGCCCACTAAGGTAAGTATGCAAGTACTGTAAGTACAGGAAAAATGCTTAGAAATAAATTTCCATAAAAGCCTAAATATAAGGTCCCATATGCCCTCCCGGGGGATCGGTACTATAGGATAGGTCTAGGGTGGAATGGAAATGTAAGGTATGGTGGCCCAGGGCTGCTTATCATTGGTGGAAGAGGTGGCAGTAGGGGACTTCAGATATTTAGCTGTCCACTGTTTCCTCTTCTTGGGACCCGCTGGCTCCCCCAGCTTGCCCAGAAGGGTCTTCTGAGCTTCTCTTCCAGTGACCACAGCGTCTTCTGCCTTGACTGTGGCATCTTCATTTTTATAGGGAAGATTTTCAATGTTTGTATTTGATAGAATTTAATTTGTACTTACAGGACAATCTGTATTTGACAGTATTTTACACGGCAAATGCGATCTTCACATTAATAAATAACACTGTTCCGAACATTATTCTATCTCACTTTTTGGGTCTCAAAAAATCCAAAGGCTAAATACAGTTGTAATGTCACTATACTGGAAACAACTGAGAAAGAAAGGGATCTAGGAGCACTGGCGTAACTACCACCCCTGCAGCCACTGCGGAGGCTTGGAGGTGCAGGGCTGCGGGGGCGCCGCCGAATAGTGCTGCATGTGAGGCTGGAAAGGAGGGTACAGCGCGCGCCTCTCCTGTGTCTGCGGCGGAGACACAGCAGGATGGATACAGGAGAGGCGTGCGCTGTGTCCTCCTTCCCAGACTCACACACAGCACAGCAGCGGTGAGTGGGGGGAGTACCTGGCACTGGGGGGGGGAATATATTGCACTTGGGGCATATGTGTATCTGGCACTGGGGTGGCATATTTGACACTGGGGGAATATGTGTAGCTGGTACTTGGGGGCATATGTGGCAATCGGGGCATATGTGTATCTGGTACTGTGGGGGCATATGTGTATCTGCCACTGGCAGGGGCATATGTGTTTCTGGCACTATGGAGGCATATTTTTATCTGGCACTGTGGGGGAATATCTGGCACTGGGGGCATATGTGGCACTGGGGGCACACCCCTAGGAACAAGTATTACCCCCTGGTAACAAACAAGACACCCAGCTCATGAAATCCCTGGCAACAAGCATTACCCACTAGCAACGAGCATGACACCCAGTGCATGAAACCCCTGGCAACAAATATTACCCCCTGGCAATGAGCTTGACACCCAGCAGATGAAACCCCTGGCAACAAGCATAACACCCAGCGCATGAAATCCCTGACAATGAGCATGACACCCTCTGCATGAAAACCCCTGGCACATGCATGGAACCAAGAGCATGAAACCCCTGGCAACGAGCAGGTAATTTAAAAGTAATTAGAAGCCTTACTGTAGGGCTTAATGTGTAATGGGCATTGCGGTGTGTGGCATAATGTATAATGGACATTGCAGTGTGTGGCATAACGTGTCACAGGCATCACAGCGTGTGGTATACTATATCATGGGCATTGTGGTATAATGTATCAGGGGCATTGCACTGTGTGGCATAATGTATAACGGGCATTGTGGTGTGTGTCATAATGTGTCACAGGCTTTACGTTGTGTGGTATACTATACCACGGACATTGTGGTATGTGGTATAATGTCTCAGGTGCATTGCAGTGTGTGGCATAATGTATAACGGCATTGCAGTGTGTGTCATAATGTGTCACAGGCAAGACGGTGTGTGGTATACTATATCATGAGCATTGTGGTATAATGTCTCAGGGGCATTGCAGTGTGTGGCATCATTTATAATGGGCATTGCGGTGTGTGGCATAACGTGTCATAGACATTACGGTGTGTGGCATAATGTGTCGGGGCATTACGGTGTTTGGCATATTGTGTAATGGGCATTATGGTGTGTGGCCAGTGGCGTAACTACTGCCCCCGCAGTCCTCGCGGTGGCTTGGGGGCGAGGGGCTGCGGGGGCGCCACTGACTTAGAACAGATTGACATGCGGACGAGCGTCCGCATGTCAATCTGCGATCTCCTTCCCTCCGCTGCTGTGTTGGAGGGACACGGAGGGCACCGCGCGCGCCTCTCCAGTGTCCCTCCTGGCTCTCCGGCCGGTCTAATAAAGGAAGTGCCGTTCGTGAGCTCTGATTGGCTCACGAACCGGCACTTCCTTTATTAGAGTTTAGACCCGCAGGAGAGCCATGAAGGACACGGGAGAGGCGCGCGCTGTGCCCTCCGTGTCCCTCCAACACAAAGGAGCGGTGGGGTGTGGGGGCGGGGGGGGGGGGGAATAGGGGAGCAGGCACTGTGGGGGAATATCTGGCACTGAGGGCATGTACCTGGCGGCACTGTGGGGGAATATCTGGCACTGGGGGCATATACCTGGCACTGTGGGGCAATATCTGGCACTGGGGGGAGCAGGCACTGAGGGGCTTATGTGACACTGTGGGGGAATATCTGGCACTGGGGGCATATACCTGGCACTGTGGGGGAATATCTGGCACTGGGGGGAGCAGGCACTGAGGGGGCTTATGTGGCACTGTGGGGGAATATCTGTCACTGTGGGGGAATATCTGGCACTGGGGGCATATACTTGGCACTGTGGGGGAATATCTGGCACTGAGGGGGCATATGTGGCACTGTGGGGGAATATCTGGCACTGGGGGCATATGTGGCACTGGGGGGGTATATTTGGCACTGGGGGCATGTACCTGGCACTGTGGGGGAATATCTGGCACTGGGGGCATATGTGGCACTGGGAGCACGGCCCGACCAACAAGCACTACCCCCTAGCAACGAGCATGACACCCAGTGCATGAAACCCCTGGCAACGAGCATGACACCCTGAGCATGAAAATCCCTGGCACCGTGCATGGAACCAAGAGCATGAAACCCCTGGCAACGAGCAGGTAATTTAAAAGTAATTAGAAGCCTTACTGTAGGGCTTAATGTGTAATGGGCATTACGGTGTGTGGCATAATGTATCACGGACATTGCGGTGTGTGTCATAATGTGTCAGGCATTACGGCAGTGGCGTGCGGTGAGGTCAGTGGCTGGGGAGGCACAAGCAGCTAACATCCCCCCCCCCCCATAGACGGAAAAAAAAAAAAAAGCTTAGCCCCCCCCCTTTATTTGTAAAACCAGCACCAGGCAGAACCAGCCAGGGGGGGTAATGCCATAGCAGGGGAGACACTCTGTATGGGGTCCCCCTGCCATAGCATTAATCTACCCCCCCCCCCAAGCTAGTCAGCCCAGGGCTGAAATTCCTCGGAAGTGGGGACCCCAAAAAATAAACATGGGGTCCCCCTCCCAAACAATAACCAGCACCCCTGGTGGCGGTGGGTGCGGGGTTCATTGTTAAAATTGTTCTTTACAGGTGGCCTACAGATCCCAGCAAGCCTGCCCCAGCATGCTGGCACTTGGAGAACCACAAGTGCCAGCATGCCCGGACATAATGGGCCCGCTGGCACCTGTAGTCCGCCTGTAAAGAATAGTAATATTGTTCTTTACAGGTGGCCTACAGATCCCAGCAAGCCTGCCCCAGCATGCTGGCACTTGGAGAACCACAAGTGCTAGATGCCCGGACATAAATGGCCTGCTGGCACCTGTTGCCCACCTGTAAAGAAAATATTAAAATAAAAACACCACACAGTCTTAAAAAATAAGTTTTATTGCACAGGGTCTTCACCTGGGGGCGGCGGCCTTTAAGCTCTTTTACATGGCCGCCGCTTCCCCAGGGCTTTAGGCGTCTTCACCTGGGGGGGCGCCACCTCCCCAGGGCTTCCAGCGTCTTCCTCTGAAGTCTTCACCTGGGAGGCGGCGGCCTTAAAGCTCTTTTGCATGGCCGCCGCCCATCCAGGACTTCCGGCGTCTTCAACCTTCAGGAGCTCTTCTCCGCTCCTCCTCCGCCGTCGGACTGACAGCCACTCCCTCGCGCTGACTTATATAAGTCAGCCAGAGGGGGCGGAGCGATGACGCGGCGAGCCGTGATTGGCTCGCGGCGGCCACCTTCAATTTAAAAAATGACGCTGAGGCGCCATTTTTGAAATGGGTTACCGCTCCGCTGCTCAAACTCTGCACCGCCTCCCGCACTCGCGCCGCCCGCACCGCCGCAACCACGCCGCCCGCACCCCCGCCGCCCGCACCGCCGCACCCCCGCCGCCCACACCCACGCCGCCAGCACCCACGCCGACGCCCGCACCTCCGCCTCGCCCACAATAGTGATCGACAGCGGATCCAGTGACGGATCCGCTGGCCAATCACTGTGGCCTGACTGACAGGGGACGTGCTTTCATAGGTTGAAAGCACGTCCCTGTGTGAAAGCGGCACCACTAATGGTGCCGCTTTCCCATGATTTTTCAATGGGCTTTTAATGCCCATTGCTAGGCCCCGCCCGCGCCCGCCCCCCGCTCCCATACTTTTCCCTATCTGACAGGAAGGCACCACGATCGGTGCCTCCCAAACACTTTACACAGGACTGGGATGATTAGGATAATATAAAGCAAATACTTATGACAGAGAATATGTGTCATAAGTATCTTCTTTATATTATTTTAATCAGTAATGACAGGGGAGGCACTGCCTCCCCTGACTGCACGTCCCTGCATTACGGTGTGTTGTATACTATATCACGATCATTGTGGTATGTGCTATAATGTATCAGGGGCATTGCAGTGTGTGTCATAATGTGTCACAGACATTGTATGTGCTATAATGTATCAGGGGCATTGCAGTGTGTAGCATAATGTATAACGGGCATTGCGATTCCTGTCATAATGTGTCACAGGCATTACGGTGTGTGGCATAATGTGTCGGGGGCATTACAGTGTGTGCATATTGTGTCATGTGCATTATTGTGTGTGGCATAATGTCTAAGGGCCATTGCAGTATGTGGCATAATGTATACTGGGCATTACAATAAGGAGGAAAAATTACAAATAATGTAAGGGGCATGAATCAGGATTATTTTTCTTTCCTGTGGTGGCTAACGTCTGGGCGTGCAGGTTGCAAAACTGGGGCATAAGGTAGTCTTTTCCTGCAATGCCACACCCTTTTCAGTGAAGCCACACCCATTTTGTGAAGTCACACCCCTATTTCGGTGCGCCCATCTTCACTTTTTTAGTGCCAACTATGGGGGTGGGGATGGAGGGGGCGTCAGAGAATTTTTTTGCTTGGGTGAGAAAAATTTCTAGTTATGCCACTGTCTAAAAGTCACTATTTTAGGTGACTTAAAGGCAGGTAAGCAATGTACTGTAACAAAGCAATGAGGACGGCTATTCAGATGCTTGGCTGCACTGGGAGAGGAATCAGCAGCAGAAAGAAAGAAGTAATAATGCCACTGTATAGGTCATTGGTACGGCCTCATCAAGAATAATGTGTTCAATTCTGGAGGCCATATCTTCAGAAGGATATTAATACATTAGAGAGTGTACAAAGAAGGGCAACTAAAATGGTGCATGGCCTACACAAAACATACCCAGAAAGTCTAAAAAAAATCTCAATATGTAATGTTTGGAGCAGAGAAGGGAAAGGGGGGACATGATAGAAACTTTCAAATATATCAAGGGTTTTAACAAAGCCCAAGAGGGAAACATTCTCCAAATGAAGAGAAGCAATAGGACACGAGGACATGCACTGAGACTGGAGGGGGGGAGGTTCAGCTGAAATTTAAGGGAAAAAATGACTTCACAGAAAGGGTAGTGGACAAGTGGAATAGCCTCCCATCAGAGGTGGTAGATGCTAAGACAGTAGTGCAATTTAAACATGCATGGTATAGACATAAGGATATCCTTACACAGAAATAAGGATCAAATAAGGTTTGAGATAAAAATATGGTTAAAAAAAAAAAAAAGGGGGCAGACTAGATGGGACAAGTGGTTCTTATCTGCCATCAAATTCTATAATGTTATTATATTCTATACGAATAGGGTAATGTGGCCACTGACGTAATTATCGAGGGTGCAGGGGGTGCAGCTGCTATGCGGCCCGGATTGCTTTGAGGGGCCGCTGCTTCCATTGCACCTCCAAGGTCCCTATCTCCCGTTCACCCACACCCCGCTGAGAACGGGAACGGCCACATAGAGAGTGCAGCAGCAGCCGCATGGAGAGTGCAGCAAGGGGTAGGGGATGCTAGCCGGCCAGCTCTGAGTCCCATGATTCATGGGCATTTAGGGGGCGGTTCCTAATGCCTAGAAGCAGAGCCGGATTAAGACCATGGGGGGCCCGGGGCACTTAAGAGAGTGGGGCCCCTAATAGAGAAGGCAGAAAATATATATATATATATATACACATATATATATATATATATATATACACACACACATATACATATATATATATACACACACATATATATATATATATATATATATTTGCCTCCCCAAGCAGCATACCCCCTGCCACACCGCAGATCGGATCTCCCTTCCGATCCAATCTGCGGTGCTGTGCTCCCCGGATCCCGTCCTCACTGCAGCAGCGGGCGCACAGACAGGACAGCTGAGCTGAGCGACGGCTCAGCTGTCCAATAAAGTATGAATGAAGCAGCCTGCCGCTCAGTCATTGGCTGGGCACGCAGGCTGTTTCATTGATACATTATTGGACAGCTGAGCCCAGTGGCGTAACTAGAAATTTTTCTCCCCCAAGCCAAAAAATCCTTCGGCGCCCCCCCCCCCCCCCCCCATACCCCCCGTAATTGGCACTAACAAAGGTAGAAAAATGTGCACGCCGCAGGCGCGCGCCGGCAAAAAGGTGTGTGGCTTTGTCGAAATGGGCGTGGCTTTGCGTGGAGGGCGTGGAATTGCAGGAAAAGACTACCTTATACCCCAGTTTTGCAACCTGCACGCCCAGACGTTGGCCACCACAGGAAAGAAAAATAATCCTGATTCATGCCCCTTACATTATTTGTCATTTTTCCTCCTTATAGTAATGCCCAGTATACATTATTCCACATACTGCAATGGCCCTTAGACATTATTCCACACACAATAATGCACATGACACAATATGCACACACTGTAATGCCCCAGACACATTATGCCACACACCGTAATGCCTGTGACACATTATGACAGGAATCGCAATGCCCGTTATACATTATGCTACACACTGCAATGCCCCTGATACATTATAGCACATACAATGTCTGTGACACAGTATGACACACACCACAATGATCCTGAGACATTATACCACATACCACAATGCCCGTGATATAGTATACAACACACCGTAATGCCTGATACATTATGACACACACCGCAATGTCCGTGATACATTATGCCACACACCGTAATGCCCATTACACATTAAGTTCTACAGTAAGGCTTCTAATTACTTTTAAATTACCTGCTCGTTACCAGGGGTTTCATGCTCTTGGTTCCATGCACGGTGCCAGGGGTTTTCATGATCAGGGTGTCATGCTCGTTGCAAGGGGTTTCATGCACTGGGTGTCATGCTCGTTGCTAGGGGGTAGTGCTTGTTGCTAGGGCCATGCTCCCAGTGCCACATATGCCCCCAGTGCCAGATATTCCCCTACAGTGCCAGGTATATGCCCCTAGTGCAAGATATTCCCCCACAGTGCCAGGTACATGCCCCCAGTGCCACATATACCCCCCCCCCCAGTGCCACATATGCCCCCTCAGTGCCTGCTCCCCCCAGTGCCAAATATTCCCCCACAGTGCCAGGTATATGCCCCAGTGCCAGATATTCCCCCACAGTGCCAGGTATATGCCTCCAGTGCCAGATCTTCCCCCCACAGTGCCAGGTATATGCCCCCAGTGCCAGATCTGCCCCCACAGTGCCAGGTATATGCCCCCAGTGCCAGATCTGCCCCCCACAGTGCCAGGCATATGCCCCCAGTGCCAGATCTTCCCCCCAGTGCCAGGTATATGCCCCCAGTGCCAGATCTGCCCCCCACAGTGTCAGGTATATGCCCCCAGTGCCAGATCTGCCCCCCACAGTGTCAGGTATATGCCCACAGTGCCAGGTATATGCCCCCAGTGCCAGATCTGCCCCCCACAGTGCCAGGTATATGCCCCCAGTGCCAGGTATATGCCCCCAGTGCCAGATCTGCCCCCCACAGTGTCAGGTATATGCCCCCAGTGCCAGGTATATGCCCCCAGTGCCAGATCTGCCCCCCACAGTACCAGGTATATGCCCCAAGTGCCTGCTTCCCCCCCCCCCCATGTGTTGGAGGGACACGGAGCGCATCGCGCGTCTCTCCTGTGTCCCTCCTGGCTCTCCCCCGCTGGTCTAATACAGGAAGTGCCGGTTCGTGAGCCAATCAGAGCTCACGAACGGCACTTCCTTAGACCGGCCGGGGGAGAGCCAGGGAGGGACACAGGAGAGACGCGCTCCGTGTCCCTCCAACACAGCAGGGAGGGAGAGGAGACCGCAGATTGACATGCGGACGCTCGTCCGCATGTCAATCTGTTCTGGAGCCGGGGAGCGGAGCACAGCACCGCAGATCGGATCGGAAGAGAGATCCGATCTGCGGTGTAGCAGGGGGCCCTTTTGGAAAGGGGGGCCCGGGGTACGTATCCCCCGGGCCCCCCCCTTAATCCGGCTCTGCCTAGAAGTGCTCACCGCCATTACAGACCTCTAAAGAAGTCAGGTAGTGCCCACTCCTCCTCCCTATCTCTGTCTCTCTCTCTTGCTCCTCTCTCTTTTTCTCTCTCCCTGATGACACTGTCTCTCTCCCTCACTTTCTTCCTGACACACTCCCGCACTCTCTCCCTGCCACTGTCTCTCTTTCACCCTGACACTGTCTCTCTCTCTTTCTCTGACACTATCTCTCTCCCTGACGCTATCTCTTTCCCTCTCCAGTACTGTCTCTCTCTCCCTGACACTGTCTCTCTCCCTGACACTGTCTCCCTCTCTGACACTGTCTCCCTTTCTCTGACACTGTCTCTCTCTCCCCCTGACACTGTCTCTCTCCTTGACACTATCTCTCTCACCCTGACACTCTCTCTCCCTGACATCCTCTCTCTCTCTCTCTCTCTCTCTCTCTCTCTCTTTCTCTCTCTCTCACTCTCTCATTTCTCTCTGACACCCTCTCTATCATTCTTTCTCCCTCTGTCTTTCCCTCTTTCTTTCCCCAACATTCTCTCTTGCTCTCCTCCCTTTCTCGCTCCCTCCCTGAGACTCTATCTCTCTCACTCCCGCTCACTCCCCTCCCTTTCTTGCTCCTCCCCCTTCTCTCTCTCTCTCTGACACACGTAGCGGGATGTAATGCTGTCCGAGACCACCAGAGGTGCGGGTTGCCGGACGATCTCGGATGTTTTTTTAAAGGGGCATTCAACTTACAAGGCATGGTTTTGTGATCTCGTACTGCATTACATCCCGCCGACTCTCTCTCTCTCTCTCTCTCTCTCTCTCTCTCTTCAACACTCAACACCCTCTCTCTCACTGATGTCTTCTCTCTCTTTACATTCTCATCCCTTACTATCTTTCTCCATGACACCTTAGCTCCTCTATCTATTTCTCTCAATCCCTCTTTTTTCCACAAACCCTCTCACTCTATCTCTCCCAGACCCCCGACCCTCTTTCTTTTCTTGCTCCTCTCATTCTCTATCACACACTTACACCCTTTTTGTCTCTCACTCTCCTGCTCCCCCAAAGGGGCAATGTAGTGATAAAGGGGGGTTGGGGGTAGGGCAATTTCAAGATTTTGCTATGGGGCCCACAAACTTATAATTACGCCCTTAAATGTGGCTTTAACATTTACCATTAACACTGTCAAGCTGCACCTCTCTGCTTTTGCTACTCCAGGTGTAAAACCGAGTAAAACCGAATCCGCTCATCTCTAGTGTAAAACAAATCCAATACTATCATTTCATCCTAGCGTAAGCGCAGACCAGTATGATGGAAACTGAAGTGTATCTACCCAATTTCCAAATATACGTAGTCTTGACATTAATTAAATGTCCCAAAGAAGGACATCTAGTATTTGGATTTGTGCACAGGGCTCAATGCCAGACAAGGTCCACCCAGGAAAAAAACTGACTTTCTCTGAAAGTGTATACCTTTTCTTCATTTAAAAAAAAAACCTTAGCTTTGGTGGTGACTCAAACTTTGAGTTTAAGTTTTAAACAAAGACATAAGCCATGTCTGATCCGCGGAATTGTGGCTCCATAGCCTCTTCCAACTCTGTCACAATAACACGTCCTAGAGTTGCCAAACGTTGACAACAAATAAGATCACATCACTTTTAATTGCAAGGTTTAAACTACATGAAATCTGATTTTCTTCTAATCATTTTTTTTTTTCCAGCTATAAATCTATTTTCTTTATTTAAAAAAAAAAAACACAAAAAAACTCTTAATGAATACTTGGCGGAGATGCTGTAACTATTGGCACCAGCGTACCCAGTGAAATGGAAAGAATAAAATATACCGTAAAACGCTAAGGAAATGGAAAAGTGGTCATAGCAACCGCTTTTTATTTTAAAGAAGTAAAACTTGTTTTCATGGTGTTGCATTAAGAGGGATTTTTCTTTTAAAGACTGAGTGGTTGATCAGTTTAAACGAGGTGGCAGGTATCTGGATTTGTTCCCAGGCCTTACTTTAAGAGAAAATAAAGTTTCAATGACAAAAGGCATGTTAGGGGCTTTCGCATTCCAGGCAGTGTAGTGCTGATTACAACTATGTGCTGGAATCTCCTTGGTGCTACATTTTTTGGCTCTACTGTAGGTCTTGGTCAATCACGTTCCTCGTGTGAGGTCAATGCCTACCGGACTGTTTACAATGTTTAAAATGAAATAGGGACTGTTATTTGTAAAATCAGGGGATATATTTATCTAAACGTCTAAGAAGTGAAAATGGAGGCGTTTCCTACAGCAGCCAATCAGACTCTAGCTAATGGTTATCAACTACAATCTAGGAAATGATCGCTAAAATCTCATTGGCTGGTCTTGGCAACACCTCTTCTTTTCTATTAAGGACTAGAAATTCTTCTTAAAGGGTCCAATATGGAATGAACCTTCTAATAATATGAATATTTCCCAAATTCTCTTTTGTCTGATTACACAGGACACAATTCATACACATTACAGTTAGTGGCTGGTAAGGACCAATCTGCCTTTCAAATTCCGGTGTTGCTTATTGTTCTACATCAATAGGACATATGAACAAACAGCACTCCATTGACGTAATCTCTTGGGATTGGATTTTTCTCATAAAATTCTACCCAAAACATAATTTGCTGTGTTAGGCAGAAGTCTACTTCACACACACAAACTCACACAATGGCACGTGTGCTAGTGGCCAACATTTTTGTATACCTGTTAATGAGTAAAAAATTTCTTCTAGCTTGAAAACATGTATATATGTATGTAATTCCACTTACATACATTCTTCATCCAGATCCTATTATCTGAGACAGCTATCTCAGGTTATGGGTTCGATTCCCACCATTACCCTAACTGTGTGGAGTTTGTATATTCTCCCCGTACTTGTGTGGGTTTCCTGTGGGTACTCCGGATTCCTCCCACAATCCAAACATATACAGGTAGGTTAATTGGCTCCCAACAAAAATTAACCCTAGTATGAATGTGTCTGTGTGTACATGTGATAGGGAATATAGATTGTAAGCTCCACTGGAGCAGGGACTGATGTGAATGGGCAACTATTCTCTGTACAGCGCTGTGGAATATGTGTGCGCTATATAAATAACTGGTAATAAATAATAATAATAATAATAATAATAATAAATCTCTTCAGGGGGCTACACCTGCCCTTTTCCCCAAAAGAGTACAGAAGTCATAAAACAGGCTACACAAAT
This sequence comes from Pseudophryne corroboree, assembly GCF_028390025.1. Taxonomy (NCBI): domain Eukaryota; kingdom Metazoa; phylum Chordata; class Amphibia; order Anura; family Myobatrachidae; genus Pseudophryne; species Pseudophryne corroboree. Next base: position 74,829,316 of record NC_086448.1, on the reverse strand, counting down.
TATATTCTGTACGATTAACTGTCCATATAACCTACTCATAAATTGGGAATATTTTACATTTCATTTTGGTATTTCTTCTTAATGCTTTGGCTGCGCTCAGACGTTTGTGTACACAGGTGGGATTACAATTATGACCTCAATCACTGCACCCCCACATTGACTTTTCTAGGTTTTACGGCACTCAGTACAAACTTTCAAAATGCTCATACTCTGCATGCACACGTTTCAGAAACTACAAGGACACAAATACATGTATTTTGGTATCCAGAGCAGGGCTGTCTTTACAGCATTGTAGGCACTGGGCAAAACAATGCACTGGGGCTCCAACCCACCCATTCACAGGAATACATTAATGTACCCCTTCTGCGGTCCCCCACCATCTCTCCAACTGCTTCCTTTCAGTGAATGGCTCAACCGATCAGCATACTGACAGCCATTCACTGGCTGCAGGCTGGAAGGCAGGTAGAGAATATTGCACTCTAATTGGTGGATAGTTTCCACTATCCACCAATCAGCATGCTGTACACAGACACGTCCAATGCTCAAAGGCCCCTAGAATAAGGAGGCTCTGGGCAGCTTTACCCCTATTTATGCAGTGTTCATATTCTTGAGGGAAAAAAGTTTACTAATGCAAATATAATTATTACAAAATATTAATATGCAATAATAATATTTTTTTTTTTTTTTTTTTATGGTATAACATTTTTTATTAAAACATTGCTTCATGGTACAGAGTAGATTGCACCGGCAATAAACATATACATACAAATAGCGTCATAACACGATGAGATGAGAACATATAATGTTCATTAATGAGTCTTCTCATATATATTACGCAATCTTACAAACATGTAAAAGAAAGTGCAGAACAAAAGTACATGCTAAAGACCTGCCAGTCTAATCGTAGCAGAGACATGAGGAGGCCAGGGCCCCGTGGAATCTCTAACCCCTAGTCTGTCAGTACTATGGGAGGATCCCCAACTGCCATTCGTGTTTCTAACCATTCAATGTTTTTTAGTGAAGTTTGAATCCTAATCTGGAAGTCTACTGGAAGGGTAGCCACATAGCTTTCCCAGGATTCAAATTATTGTCCTACCAGCTTGTCTTTTTGCAAAGATGTTTCTATCCAATGCATCTGAAATAAATGATGCAGTTTCCCTTTGAACAAGGATAAAGTAGGAGGATCCTTATGTATCCAGGACTGTAGAATTGCCTTACGTGCAGCTGCACTGATTGCCAGCAGCAGCCGTCTCCCCCCCCCCCCCCCCCCCTCGTTATCCTTTGCCTAGCCGGGATTATTCCAAAAATTGCCCATTCTGCTGTAAAGGGGATAAAATTAAATTTACCAGATGTCCCATAGCATATTGACGTACCTGAAGCCAGAAGCGGCGGAGAAGTGGGCACGACCAGAAACAATGTAATAAGTCTGCTTTAGGAGCGTGACATTTCAGACATTTGTCTGAATCCGTCATACCTGCCTTATATTGTTTATACGGGCAAAAGTAAGCTCTGTGAACTATATTATAATTATAAAACATCTCCTGGTATTGTGCTGAGGGCAAAAGTTTGCAGGAATGTAGCAAACTTTTCAATAGAATATCACATGTCAGTTCAGGAAAGTCTGATACCCATTTTCGTTTTCCCGAGTCCGATTGAGAGTGATCTAGCTGAGTGCTTAAACGTTTGTAATGCAGTGAAAGGGCTTTCTTTGTGACCGGTGGGGTTCGCAGCAGGGTATCTAGCGTGTTATTCAAGTCCTCCTTCGACAATGTTCTAAGTACCGAAGAAGTATAATGTTGCAACTGGAGAAAAGCCAATGGATAATCGCGTAGGAATGGGAATTTTTCTTGTGATTGAGCGAATGTAAGAGGTTTCCCTGTTTCTGTATTAACTATTTGTCCTATGACTTGCAGACCCTCATTATGGAACATCGTAAAGGGGAACCCCGCCTCCCCATGCTGGAAGTCAGGGTTACCCAGAAACCGCAGAAACAAAGATTTGTGCCCCCCCAAGTTTTCAGATCGTCTCAAGGAGTGCCAAAGGCGATAGACCGACCACAGAAGGGGATTATCTTTCAGATCCTGATCACAGTCCGCCTCCATACAGTGGAGGAAGTTTGTCAAATTTTTAGATTTTATGAATTGTGCCTCAAGGTGTGTATTTGCATATGTGTCTTTATCGTTTAACCAGTCTCTCAGGAATCTCAATAAAGATGTGTGGTTATAAAGTAAAATGTTTGGGAAGTTAATTCCGCCATTAGTTTTTGGTTGTTGTAGTTTATGCATGGCAATACGAGGCCTCTTGCCTTTCCAAATAAACTGTCGGAACAGTTTAGTTATGTGGGTCAGATCCGATCTACTGAGTAACACCGGGAGGGATTGTAAAATATATAGTAATCGTGGGAATGTACACATTTTTATCAAAGCAGCTCTCCCTAAATATGAAAGCATTAAATGGTTCCATCCTTCCAGCTCTTTCGTTATGAGGGTTATTGCCTCCTTTACATTCAATCTATATAAATCCGAGGGATATTTCGGAAGTCTAATGCCCAGATATGTTATGTGAGTGTTAGCCCAGTTTATCTGAATCTGTCTCCCCCATCCTGGGCGTTTTACTCCTTGTTTTAAATATAGCCCTATAGATTTTGAAAGATTAACCTGGAAACCCGAAATTTGTCCAAATCTATCTAATAAATCTAAAATATCCTGCAATGAATCTTTGGGGTTCCCAATATAAACTAACACATCGTCAGCGAATGCTGACAGTTTTATTTATTTTTCCCCAATTGGAATACCCTGATAAATCATCGAGTTCTGTAGTACTCGGAAGAGGGGGTCTATGGATAAATTAAAGAGAAGAGGAGACAGGGGGCAGCCCTGCCTTGTACCTCTTTGCATAGAAATCCGGGGACCCCGTTTGCCGTTAATACACTAAACAGGTGATGCCATGACACGGTGTCAAAGGCTTTGTGTGTGTCCAGGCTTAAGAACATGTGTTCCAAATTAGGGGTATTTCTGGACGCCACTGTCGCCGCTATTGCTGTACGGATGGCCTTGACTGACTGGCGGCCACGCACGAAACCATACTGGTGTTCTGTCAGTATATCCGGGAGAATTAGCTGCAATCTATTCGCTATGATTTTTGTGAAAATTTTTAAATCAGAATTTAAGAGGGAAATGGGCCTATATGAATCCGCTAAAAGTGGATCTTTGTCTGGTTTAAGGATAAGAGTAGTGTACGCCTGAGAGAATGTCGGATAAGTGGGATGTTCCTGATAGATTTTGTTGTAGAGTTCCAATAACGTCGGCATGAGTTCTTGTTGTAATAGTTTGTAATAGGTCCCAGTAAACCCATCAGGTCCCGGTGATTTATTGGGTTGCAATGAAGCTATGACCGCTCTAATTTCCTCTTCCCGAATGTCCCCATCCAATGTTTCTTGTTGTTCTGAGCTAAGTGTGGGTAGATTCGCCAGAGACAAAAAAAATCTCTCTGCATCTCTTCCTGCGGGGAGATAGGATTATAGAGTTCAGTGTAAAAGTCACTAAGATGTGCTAAAATATCGGTAGTTTTAGTGTGGGTTACATTCCGGGCGTTATCCCTTAGGGCCGCAATAAAGGAACGCTTCCTCCTTGCTTTGGACATTGTGGCCAACAACTTCCCAGTTCTATTTCCCTATTTATAGTAATGAAATTTAGTATAATCTAAACGTTGTTGTGCCTGGGCCGTTAAAAAGGCATCCAGTAATTTTTTATCACGTAAATATAATTCCAGAAGATCCCCAGAAGGGTTGGTTTTGTAAGCATTAAAACTATGGGACATGGCTGCATGTAATATATGATATTGTTTTGAGCTATCTTTCCTTTTTTTTGCTACGTATCCAATTATGTGGCCTCGCAACACCGCCTTTGACGTCTCCCAGAACAGCACTGAGTTATCCCAATGCTCTATGTTATCGTCCACAAAATTGTTCCAAGAGTACAGGAGAAATTTCTTGAAATCATTTGTATTGGACAGGTAATCTGGGAAGCGCCAAAGGCAGTCCACACCCGCACGGGAGCCAGCATATATCTCCAATCGCACCGGTACATGGTCCGAGACAAGTATGTCATCTAAAGCAGCGTTTTTGGTTCGATCCAGATAGTGGTCTGCTAACAAAATGTAGTCTATCCTTGACAATGAACCAATAATAATTTTTTTAATAACCACATTAACATTATAGAACAAGGTTACAAAAAAAAACACTTCCATTCCAGACTACGCCCTTAAAGTATTCTTGCCTACCCTCCCGGAATGGCCGGGAGGCTCCCGAAAATCGGGTGGAAAGGTGGGCAAGCCTCCCGCTTTCCCTGCAGCCCCTCCACACTCCTCCTCGGCTGCCCGCTGCAGAGAACAAGTGGGCGGTCCGAGGGGGTCCGATGACGCATTTTGCGCTGAATCACGTCATCGTCGCTCCGCCCCCCGCTATACAGTGTCTATTTTCTTGGCACTGCATAGCGGGGGCGGAGCCACGATGACGCGATCCTTATGCCATGCCCCCGTACTGCCCACTTCCCTGACGGTTACGCCCCCAGACTGCCCATCTTGCTGCCGGCCACGCCCCTATGCACCTACAACGCTGCCTTCTCCCGGAGGAGGGGGCAGCAAAGTAGGTAAGTGTGCCTTAAAGACATGCCGATAATTACAGAAACCATGCAGCAAACAAAATAAAAAACAGATAAGATTTTGATCCATGAATGAATGAAAATTTTATAAATTTCTGTGGTCCTGAACTGTTCTGAATTATTACAGATGCAGATAATAAATGCAATAAAAATTAGATATAAATGCAATAAAACATGATACATCTGGTGGAGAAAAAAGTTATAAAGACTAAGAATAAAGCCTTTTATCGCAAAAAACAGCTTTCATAACCCAGGGACTGGAATATCTATATTTCATTGGTTACAAGGTACTGTTTATGTATCTACAGTGGGCACCAGAAGCTGGCTATATACAGATAGATGGACTCTGTCAGTGGTACAGCAGGTGGCAATAGATACAGGAAGCTTTGGCTTATTGTATGACTTGAGCATAAGGGGGGTCATTCAGACCCGATCACGCGCTGCATTTTTTTTGCAGCCGTGCGATCGGGTCTGAACAGTGCATGCGTGTGGCCCGCAATGCAAGGGTGCGTCAGCCGCCCGTGACGCCCATCGCCGGGCAGCGACGAATCTAACGAAGAAAGCGATCGCAAGAAGATTGACAGGCAGAAGGCATTCGTGGGCGGCAACTCGCCATTTTCTGGGAGTGTCCGGAAAAACGCAAGCGTGCCCAGCTGTTCCGGAGGAGGATTCCTGACGTCACCACCCTGTCCGGATCGTCGCAGTGGGTAAGTCCTGGGCTGTGCAGAAAAAGTTTGTGCAGCTCTCTGCACAGCCGATCGCACCCCTGCACAGCGATTACCCCCTCCCCCTGTAGGCAGCAACTACCTGATCGCAGCACTGCAAAAAAATAGCCTGCGTGCAACCAGGTCTGAATTAGGCCCAAGGTACAAGGGATCTGGTTAGAACGTGACAGGCAAGGAGAGAGTCTTTGGAATGAATGCGTCGTAATATGTAATGTTTAGCGCAACAGATCCATGAAGACAGACAGGACTGGCTGAGAAAACAGGATGAGTATTTGGTTATCTGGACTGAATGCTGTGTTCCGGCCTGGTGAGCAAAATGCACTTGAAAAACTGGTGAGTTGGGCTGAAACCCAGCAAACAGGATACACTTGGGATGCTAGAGAGCTGGGATAAACCCAGCAAGCAGGATGCACTTGGAATGCTGGTGTGCTGAGCTAAACCCAGCGAGCTGGATACACTTGGAATACTAGTGTGCTGAGCTAAACCCAGCGAGCTGGATGCACTTGGAATGCTGGTGTGCTGATCTAAACCAAGCGAGCTGGATGCACTTGGAATGCTGGTGTGCTGAGCTAAACCCAGCGAGCTGGATGCACTTGGAATGCTGGTGTGCTGAGCTAAACCCAGCGAGCTGGATGCACTTGGAATGCTGGTGTGCTGAGCTAAACCCAGCGAGCTGGATACACTTGGAATACTAGTGTGCTGAGCTAAACCCAGCGAACTGGATGCACTTGGAATGCTGGTGTGCTGAGCAAAACCCAGCGAGCTGGATGCACTTGCAATGCTGGTGTGCTGAGCTAAACCCAGCGAGCTGGATGCACTTGGAATGCTGGTGTGCTGGTAGAACAGTCTCAGGAGAACTAGGCACTCTGCTGGTAAGGGTAATAGACAGATACAGGCTGATACTTTTGCAGCAGCAGACTCTAAAGGACTGAAACTAAGGAGGCGATTCAGATCTGATCGCTGCTATATGTTTTCGCACAGCGGGCAATCAGGTACTAACTGCGCATGCGTATGCACCGCAATGCGCAGGCGCCACGGACAACAACAAAGGGCATCGCTGATCAGCAATGGGATGGTGCGAAAAATCCGATGGCACGGGCATTCGCAATGTGATTGACAGGAAGAGGCTGCTTGTGGGTGGTAACTGAGCGTTTACTGGGAGTGTCTGGAAAAACGCAGGCGTTCCCAAGCGTTTTCAGGGAGGGGGTGGGACCTCACCTCCGGCCCCGGTCAGCCTGATGTGATCGCACTGTAGGAGTAAGTCCTGGGCTGCTCAGAGACTGCACATGGTGGATTTTAGCAGCTCAGCGTACACATGTCCACTCCATATACACTCCTCCTGTTGGAGGGTATGCGGTGCTAGGGTGTTTTAAACGCCCCCAGTAGTGGCGCTGCTTACACATAACACCGCAGTTGTAGCACTGCTTACACATAATGACCCCAGTAGTAGCGCCGCTTACACATAATGACCCCAGTAGTAGCGCCGCTTACACATAATGACCCCAGTAGTAGCACTGCTTACACATAATGACCCCAGTAGTAGCGCCGCTTACACATAATGACCCCAGTAGTAGCACAGCTTACACATAATGACCCCAGTAGTAGCGCCGCTTACACATAATGACCCCAGTAGTAGCACAGCTTACACATAATGACCCCAGTAGTAGCACAGCTTACACATAATGACCCCAGTAGTAGCACAGCTTACACATAATGACCCCAGTAGTAGCGCCGCTTACACATAATAACCCCAGTAGTGGTGCTGCTTACACATAATGACCCCAGTAGTGGTGCTGCTTACACATAATGACCCCAGTAGTAGCACTGCTTACACATAATGACCCCAGTAGTAGCGCCGCTTACACATAATGACCCCAGTAGTAGCACTGCTTACACATAATGACCCCAGTAGTAGCACTGCTTACACATAATGACCCAGTAGCGCCACTTACACATAATGACCCCAGTAGTGGTGCTGCTTACACATAATGACCCCAGTAGTAGCACTGCTTACACATAATGACCCCAGTAGTAGCGCCGCTTACACATAATGACCCCAGTAGTAGCACTGCTTACACATAATGACCCCAGTAGTAGCACTGCTTACACATAATGACCCCAGTAGTAGCACTGCTTACACATAAAGACCCCAGTAGTAGCACTGCTTACACATAATGACCCCAGTAGTAGCACTGCTTACACATAAAGACCCCAGTAGTAGCACTGCTTACACATAATGACCCCAGTAGTAGCACTGCTTACACATAATGACCCCAGTAGTAGCACTGCTTACACATAAAGACCCCAGTAGTAGCGCCGCTTACACATAATGACCCCAGTAGTAGCACTGCTTACACATAATGACCCCAGTAGTAGCGCCGCTTACACATAACGACCCCAGTAGTAGCACTGCTTACACATAATGACCCCAGTAGTGGTGCTGCTTACACATAATGACCCCAGTAGTGGTGCTGCTTACACATAATGACCCCAGTAGTAGCACTGCTTACACATAATGACCCCAGTAGTAGCGCCGCTTACACATAATGACCCCAGTAGTAGCACTGCTTACACATAATGACCCCAGTAGTAGCACTGCTTACACATAATGACCCCAGTAGTAGCGCCGCTTACACATAATGACCCCAGTAGTAGCACTGCTTACACATAATGATCCCAGTAGTAGCACTGCTTACACATAATGACCCCAGTAGTAGCACCGCTTACACATAATGACCCCAGTAGTGGTGCTGCTTACACATAATGACCCCAGTAGTGGTGCTGCTTACACATAATGACCCCAGTAGTAGCACTGCTTACACATAATGACCCCAGTAGTAGCGCCGCTTACACATAATGACCCCAGTAGTAGCACTGCTTACACATAATGACCCCAGTAGTAGCACTGCTTACACATAATGACCCAGTAGCGCCACTTACACATAATGACCCCAGTAGTGGTGCTGCTTACACATAATGACCCCAGTAGTAGCACTGCTTACACATAATGACCCCAGTAGTAGCGCCGCTTACACATAATGACCCCAGTAGTAGCACTGCTTACACATAATGACCCCAGTAGTAGCACTGCTTACACATAATGACCCCAGTAGTAGCACTGCTTACACATAAAGACCCCAGTAGTAGCACTGCTTACACATAATGACCCCAGTAGTAGCACTGCTTACACATAAAGACCCCAGTAGTAGCACTGCTTACACATAATGACCCCAGTAGTAGCACTGCTTACACATAATGACCCCAGTAGTAGCACTGCTTACACATAAAGACCCCAGTAGTAGCGCCGCTTACACATAATGACCCCAGTAGTAGCACTGCTTACACATAATGACCCCAGTAGTAGCGCCGCTTACACATAACGACCCCAGTAGTAGCACTGCTTACACATAATGACCCCAGTAGTGGTGCTGCTTACACATAATGACCCCAGTAGTAGCGCCGCTTACACATAATGACCCCAGTAGTGGCGCTGCTTACACATAATGACCCCAGTAGTGGTGCTGCTTACACATAATGACCCCAGTAGTGGTGCTGCTTACACATAATGACCCCAGTAGTAGCACTGCTTACACATAATGACCCCAGTAGTAGCACTGCTTACACATAATGACCCCAGTAGTAGCATAGCTTACACATAACGACCCCAGTAGTAGCGCCGCTTACACATAATGACCCCAGTAGTGGTGCTGCTTACACATAATGACCCCAGTAGTAGCACTGCTTACACATAATGACCCCAGTAGTAGCACTGCTTACACATAACACCGCAGTTGTAGCACAGCTTACACATAATACCACAGTAGTAGCGCCGTTACACATAATGACCCCAGTAGTAGCGCCGCTTACACATAATGACCCCAGTAGTAGCACTGCTTACACATAATGACCCCAGTAGTAGCACTGCTTACACATAATGACCCTAGTAGTGGCACTGCTTACACATAATGACCCCAGTAGTAGCACTGCTTACACATAATGACCCCAGTAGTAGCACTGCTTACACATAACACCGCAGTTGTAGCACAGCTTACACATAATGCCACAGTAGTAGCGCTGCTAACACATAACGACCCCAGTAGTAGCACTGCTTACACATAATGACCCCAGTAGTAGCACTGCTTACACATAATGACCCCAGTAGTAGCGCCGCTTACACATAACGACCCCAGTAGTAGCACTGCTTACACATAATGACCCCAGTAGTAGTGCCGCTTACACATAATGACCCCAGTAGTAGCACTGCTTACACATAATGACCCCAGTAGTAGCGCCGCTTACACATAATGACCCCAGTAGTAGCGCCGCTTACACATAATGACCCCAGTAGTAGCACTGCTTACACATAATGACCCCAGTAGTAGCGCCGCTTACACATAATGACCCCAGTAGTAGCACTGCTTACACATAATGACCCCAGTAGTAGCACTGCTTACACATAACACCGCAGTTGAAGCACAGCTTACACATAATACCACAGTAGTAGCGCCGTTACACATAATGACCCCAGTAGTAGCGCCGCTTACACATAATGACCCCAGTAGTAGCACTGCTTACACATAATGACCCCAGTAGTAGCACTGCTTACACATAATGACCCTAGTAGTAGCACTGCTTACACATAATGACCCCAGTAGTAGCACTGCTTACACATAATGACCCTAGTAGTAGCACTGCTTACACATAATGACCCCAGTAGTAGCACTGCTTACACATAAAGACCCCAGTAGTAGCGCCGCTTACACATAATGACCCCAGTAGTAGTGCCGCTTACACATAATGACCCCAGTAGTAGCACTGCTTACACATAATGACCCCAGTAGTAGCGCCGCTTACACATAACGACCCCAGTAGTAGCACTGCTTACACATAATGACCCCAGTAGTAGCGCCGCTTACACATAATGACCCCAGTAGTAGCACTGCTTACACATAATGACCCCAGTAGTAGCACTGCTTACACATAATGACCCTAGTAGTGGCGCTGCTTACACATAACACCGCAGTTGTAGCACAGCTTACACATAATGCCACAGTAGTAGCGCTGCTAACACATAACGACTCCAGTAGTAGCACTGCTTACACATAATGACCCCAGTAGTAGCACTGCTTACACATAATGACCCCAGTAGTAGCGCCGCTTACACATAATGACCCCAGTAGTAGCACTGCTTACACATAATGACCCCAGTAGTAGCGCCGCTTACACATAATGACCCCAGTAGTAGCACTGCTTACACATAATGGCCCCAGTAGTAGCACTGCTTACACATAATGACCCCAGTATAGCGCCGCTTACACATAATGACCACAGTAGTAGCGCCGCTTACACATAACGACCCCAATAGTAGCGCCGCTTACACATAATGACCCCAGTAGTAGCGTAGCTTACACGTAACACCCCAGTAGTAGCACTGCTTACACATAACGACCCCAGTAGTAGTGCAGCTTTCATGTAACTCCCCAGTAGTAGTGCAGCTTTCATGTAACTCCCCAGTAGTAGCGCAGCTTTCATGTAACGCCCCAGTAGTAGTGCAGCTTTCATGTAATGCCCCAGTAGTAGCGCAGCTTACACGTAATGCCCCAGCAGTAGCGCAGCTTACACGTAATGCCCCAGTAGTAGCGCAGCTTACACGTAATGTCACAGTAGTAGCGCAGCTTACACGTAATGACCCAGTAGTAAACGCCCCAGTAGTAGCACAGCTTACACGTAACACCCCAGTAGTAATGCAGCTTACATGTAACACCCCAATAGTAATGCAGCTTACATGTAACACCCCAGTAGTAGCGCAGCTTACATGTAACGCCCACAGAAGTGCAGTCTATTCACACACACCCCTCCCCGGCACACATAGAAATACATAAATACACATACATACATATACACACACACGCACACACAGACTTTCTCACTTACTCTCACTGGCTGGCAGGATCTGGAGTCTGATGGTCCCATGTAGCCCCGCCCCCTCTGCCCGTTTAGCTCCGCCCCCTCCATCCCTGTAGCTCCATCTGATCTGTCACAGGGGAGGGGGAGAGGAGGCTTTCAGCTGCCGGCACCGCTGCCTGTCATGCAGTGACAGGCACAGCGGCCGGCAGCAGCAGGGAGCCCAGGCACAGCAGCGGGGATGAAGAGCAGGTACAGTGCCTCTCCTGCCTGGCGACTGCCTGCTCTGCATCCCTTTGCTGAGCGGGTAGCGTCGGGCCTGCCTACACTGTTCACCAAATACTGGGCTAAGTATATTACACTGACTATGTTATATACATTACATTGGCCACTAAGGACCGGGGTCTGGTTATTACACTGGTTACGAGTGATTTTTTTCCCCCAATGTATATTATGTTGTCCATAAGGGAGTGGGTTCTATATATTACCCTGTTGGTCATGGACTCAGAATATAACATTGACCACTGCATACCTCCCAACTGTCCTGATTTTCACGGGACTGTCCCACCCACTGCCTCAATGTCCCAAGGTGGAGGGGAAGTAGGGAGGCCCCCTGTCAGTTACCGCTCTGCTTAGCAGAGCAGCGGTGAATAGACGCTGGCTCACGCTGGTGACATTCCTGTGAAGCCACACACCCTTTCACAGAGACCATGCCCCTTTGGGGCGTACACAGGGGGTCCCGATTAAGCCTTACAAAAAGTTGAGAGGCATGCTTTATGCCACTGCATGATTCTGATCTAAAAGTAAAGCATAAAAGCAAGTAACTTTGTATCTAGAACAAACGGTGTTGCAATGCAAGGCGAGCAAATACATTTATATTTTTACATTGCAATTTAGATTTCCGTTTGAACACACCCCACCCAAATCTAACTCTCTCTCTGTACATGTTATATCTGCCCCACCTGCAGTGCAACATGGTTTTGCCTAGATGCACAGTTGCTTGCTTTTTTTGCTTTACTTCCAGGTCAGAATCAGGCCCTCTATGACTATGTAGTAAACTGGCCACTTGGGGTATATTTACTAAAGGTAATTTTTTTATCAATTTCAGATCAATAGAAATCAATCTGAATCAATGTTGTGTTTCCAAGGCCAAAACACACATTTACTAACATTTCAAAATTAATGTAAAAGGTCATCTATTAGTAAATGTGTGTTTCAGCTGCTGAAACCCAACATCTATTTAGATTTTTCATTGATTTGAAATTGATAAACATTGATGAAATTCGAACTGTAGTAAATAAACCCCCTAGAGTCTGTATTGTACACTGGTTGCAAAAATAGACATGCATAAAGACACTGGGCCTGGTGCAGAGATGAACTCCGTGTCGATGTTGTACAGAGTGAAGCGATTGTTTTGCTACTGTGCGTGCCTATAAGTCGCAGGTGTGTCGGTACCGTTGCGTGAGTGTGTCACAGATGGAAACTGCGATCCTGTACACAGTTATAATGGCTCTGGCGTCTTAGTACGGCATTTGCGCAAATCTTTGGATCCTTGTGTGAGGGAGCAATGTTTTAGTAATAGGTATGGCAGACTGTTGGTATAATGACCAAGGTCTCTGTCAAGTGTCAAGTTTAAGATATATATATATATATACAGGATCAATGATTTTGACTATTACTCACTGGGTGCAAAATGGGATGCGGTCACTATGTCAACGCCGGGGTCCTGATCGATCAAACGTCCGGCATGCCGACTAACAGGGCTATTCGACCCCCATCAGCATTCTGCAGTCGGGATGCCAGGGTCAGTATGCTAACCTCTGGGATACCCATCGCCGGTTTCACAGCCCCAACCCGCCAAAATAGCTTGCCCCTACCCTTGTGGAAGTAGCAGGCCATGCCAGCACCACCATGTGACAGGACGGTTCCGTACGAAAGCACTCACCGCTTTCGCGTCCCGTCCCCTGTGCACAGAATGGAAGGTTAGGTCACACGGGACCTGACCACATAGGGGATTCCCGCTTACCGTCAGTCACCGCCTGTTACTGACTCCACCCACTGCGCTGTGGGCGGGTTTATGCTGCCACCACCAAACTCCTAACCTGCCATGGCGTTTGGAACCACGGTTCTGCTCTGTATGTGCCGACACGCTGCCTTACCACACCTGTGTGGTATTGACGAATCCCCACTAGTCACCTGACTAGGCCGCTACCGGTAGCTGGCGGAAGGCGGAACTTGGAGACGTTAGGTGCTTCCCTGGACAGCCGGAGGACGGGGCTATGTTTGGCATAACCCTGTAGGTCACAAGATGACGCGGTCTTCTTGAGGCAAATGGTATTTATTTGCAATAGTTCTAAAGAGAACTCTTCCCTATTGCTAGGGGCAACAGCATACAGCAAGATGTTCCAGCAGAATGAAGATGGTACAAATACACTCTGGAGGCAAGCAGGCGTCCTTTTTATGTCAATTTTACACACAGTACCACAGGGGGGTAAGCCCTCCCTGTCTTATCCAACCAATCAGGTTATCGCAGAAAATATAAATAAATACAAGTTACATTTCAAAAGTTAAGAATTAGATAAAGCACATTCCTGCTCCTCTTCATATATAACCAAACCAGTGTGCTTTCCCAAACACAATCTGATCACCATGTTCCTGTCTCTTTCACAAATGTAACTTGCATTTCAATTGCATTCACCCTCTCACACATAGACAACGTTCTTATACTGTAAATTAAACATAATCTGCATCACACATAATGCAGCCTAAGAAATCTTACATCAAACTGTTGGTAAACGAAACACTAGTTTGCATTCATAAAACACAATCTGATTTAGCAGCAACTTGTGTCTCCATGCAAAACCAGTTCACACAATGGCCCTCATTCCGAGTTGATCGCTCGTTAGTGGTTTTCGCAACGGAACGGTTTGTCGCAAACTGCGCATGCACAATGTTCGCAGTGCGTCTGCGCAAAGTAAATTTGCCAAAAAGTTAGGTATTTTACTCAAGGTTTAACGAAGAAATTTCTTCGTTCTGGTGATCGGAGTGTGATTGACAGGAAGTGGGTGTTTCTGGGTGGAAACTGGCCGTTTTATGGGTGTGTGCGGAAAAAGGCTGCCGTTTCTGGGAAAAACGCGGGAGTGGTTGGAGAAACGGGGAAGTGTCTGGGCGAACGCTGGGTGTGTTTGTGACGTCAAACCAGGAACGAAACTGACTGAACTGATCGCAGTGGCAGAGTAAGTCCCGAGCTACTCAGAAACTGCAAAGAAATTTCTATTCGCAATTATGCAAATCTTTCGTTCGCAATTCTTCAAAGCTAAGATTCACTCCCAGAGGGCGGCGGCTTAGCGTGTGCAAAGCTGCTAAAAGCAGCTAGCGAGCGAACAACTCGGAATGAGGGCCAATACTCAGAGAAGACAGCAAACAAATCCTTTCACCTGCATGTGTCTATAAAGTTACACAGAGACACATCTCAATCTCAAAGAAAGGGCTTGTCCATACACCCCTTTCCAGGTGCCAGGGTCATCAGCATCTCAATTCCTAGGTGAGAAGCTTCCAAGGCCATTTGTCCTCAAACGTAAATGCATTTTAAAACCAACACAGCTTACACATTCCTTCTAAGTGCTGGCATTTGCATGCATTGTAAATGTGCAATCCTACAACTGAGCCTAGAGCATTAAATATATCATGGTGAAAACACAGTATTAAACATATTTTAAATACCCGGTGCCTAGCACCCACAATACATTTAAAGATGGCGACTAGCGCCAGTGCATAGTTTAAAAGTGGCGCCAAGCACCCATTGTCCTCCTAATGGCGCCGGGCACTAGGGGTTAACCGCTTCAGTGCCGTGGCCACCATTACACGTATGGCTGGTTAGTCTCTCCGGCCACACTCCTCCCCCCCCCCCCCCCCCGTTCAAGCGGGAAAACCAGCGAGTCATGTCCCAACGATATGGCTCCTGGTCCCGCAGTCCCTTGTGTTGAAGGGGACGCTACCTAGGGGGTGTAGGCTTTGGCCTAGACAGTTCATCCATAGTGTAGTGGGCCTCTCTTCGTGGGTGCACAATGTTCAAATAGTCCACCTGAAGTCCAAGTTCAAGGCTCCACCACAAAAGTCTGTCCAATTTCCCCAAGGTAGGTTGCAGCCACCTAACAGGTGGGTGGAAAGTCACCACTGTGGGGGGCCAGTTACAAACAAGTGGCACCCAAGGTGTCCCAATTGTGGCATACCCCACCTCCCACCATAGCAGTTTTCTGCTCAAACAGGCCACAGGGTGCTCCTGCCCATATGGCTCCTCCTGGCTCAGTACTGCTCCCAGTCCGTGCAGTGGCGCAGTAGTTCGTAAAACACAGTCCTGGTCAAGAATGTGCGCCATCAGCACTGGAGCGGGTACCAGAGCCTCCTTCAATGACTGGAATGCCAATTCGCAAGCGGGTGCAAAGTCCACTGACTTGGGAATGCCCTTCCTAGCCATCTCTGTAAAGGGGTTCACTACAGGACTAAAGTCAATGACAACGTGTCCGTAGGGCCTTACAGGTTCTAAGGTCAGTACCTGTCTGGGTGATGTGGGTCGGGAACAGCCTCTGGTTGCCTCCACCCCCTCTGGTTTGGGCCTACCCCTCCCACATGGTGCCCCAGGCACTGCACCTCCGTCATACCTATCTGGCAACTGTCTGCCCTAACTGTCAGACCTGCCCTCCAATCCTCCTCTGTCTACCTATGACTCGGGAAACCTACCCTGTCACCTAGGCCTACTCTTTCCTCCTCGTCCGCTACCTGTGCCACAGTGATGGTGGCCAGACCACCAGCCTCTGGATCCTGTGTGGCATCCACTACAAGGAGGCTGCGTGTCTTCCCCGATCTACTGCGCACAGGCAGGGGACCTGCTATGTCCACAGCAACTTGCTGTAAAGGTTCTCCTATGGGCAGAGGCCCAGAGACAACACAACCGCTGGAGTGCCCCAGCTGCCAACGCATGGCACCAGCCTTACAGTTGGTCTGGGCATCATCCGACATTCCAGACCAGGCTAAGCTCAGTGACAGGCAGGGTACGGTCTGTCTCCGGGTTACTGTCCAAAGGGGTTTCGCTGGCAACCAACACCGGTTGCACAGGAAAGTTCCCTGGGGGGACCAGTTGGACACGTTCCCTATCTGGTCTATCCCCTCCCACTTTCCTGTCTACCCTGTACCTTAACCCTTCCCGCCAGGTCAAACTTCCTGCCCCAACCCTGTCAAGGCCGCTGCCAGAATGGCGCCTTATGCCTTTCGGGGATAGGTCAGAGAGTTGAGCCTCCCTAAACTCCGGCCTGCGGCCCTCAATCTCTCCTAAATTGGGACACACTACAGGGGGATCTAGGTGGGGACTACTAGGGTCAGTCTGGTAGGGGTCAGTCATGGAAAAGTCAGTGTGGTTTCTCATACTCACCGCCGGAGTTGGCAAACCACTTGGGTCAGGAGCATCATTGGGCACCCCCGCATGATCAAACGAGCTGGAACCAACATCCTCTGCGTTGCTAGGGGACGTAGGCATACCAGAGGCAAAAGGCATGCGGGGTCGATGTGCTGTGGTTGGCTGTGCTGGCTGTTGTCTAGCAGCTGTAGTCTTTTCCTCTGGGCTGGGCTGTGCTGGAGTAGCTGATGTCAACTGTGGTTGTGGAACTTGACTCCGGGGAATGGCGCCAGCAAACGTGGTGACGATCCCACCACCCAGATCATTTCCTAGGACCACATCAGTTGGGAGACCATCCATGACGGCAACTTCTCGCAACTCTGGTCCAGCTCCCCAGTCCAGGTAGACTCTTGCCATGGGAACCTCTTTCTCCATTCTATCTGCCAGGGTGACCTTGGCAGTGCGACCCTGCAATACTGCAGCAGGATCTATAAGGTGGGGGCTCACCACAGTGATTGAGGCCCCAGAGTCTCTTAGGCCTTCGCCCTGCAGGGGTCCCACATGGACCGGCTGCAGGTGCCTCCACATATTGTGTAGGGGCTGTTTGGCCATGCAGGTGACTCTTTCTGCAGAGTGCACCTGTCTCTCGCCACACTCCATCGGACTGACTGGAGGGGGAACAGTCTCTGTAGGCTCCTCTCCTCTCGTCAAACAAGCGAGCCGGGCTCCAGCACTCGGATTTGGGGCACGAGTCTGGGGTGCTTGGGATGCAGGACAGTTCATCCTCAGATATCCGATTTTCCCACAGCCGTAGCACTTCTTCTCCAGTCGTGGCACCGATGATCTCTGATCAGTTGCAGGGACGCTGCGGTGCGGTTGCTGGCCAAGAGCACCCGTGTTGGAAGATGCTTGTTTTGGGGGGCGATGAGCTGAAGAGGTGTGTCCCCCTGATGGTACAGTCTTTTGGAGCTGGCTGCTGGCGGGGCGCTTCTGCCCATGTGGCCGGATTGCCACATACTTGTCTGCTAACTGGGCAGCCATCTTTAAGCTGGGTGGCTCCCGGTCTAGCACCCACTCCTTCACTTCTGGGGCGCACCTGCGGTAGAACTGCTCCCTGCAGATCAGGTCAATCAGTGCGTCCCATGTAGTGGCTTCAGAATCCTTCACCCACTTCACCACGTACTGCCGCAGCTGGGTGGCGAACTGCTCATGGGTGCTGCTAGGATTCTTGGGCAAGTCTCTGAACTTCTTCCTGTAAGACTCTGGAGTGATGAAGAATCGCTGGAGGAGGGCCCGTGAGACTTCGTCGTAGTCCCCACAGTCCTCCGTGGCCACTCCTCGATAGGCCTCCAAGGCCTCTCCATGTAAAGTGGGCACAAGGTGTCTCACCCACTCCGACTTGGGTAAATCGTGTAGTTTACAAGTTCTTTCAAAAACTTGTAAATGTCCATCAATGTCCCCATCACTGTCTGCAAACTTGGCAAACTGACTGCGTCCTGATCTGTGTACAGCAGCTGACAACAGCTCCCGGGCTACCACGGCCTGTGGTGCCCGCTCATCATGCCACATCTGGATGATGATCAAGCGCTCTTGCTCCGTTGCCCTTTCCCCCAATTCCGCTAGCCGATCTGCTAGGGTATCCGGGCCGCCCCCCCTGGGACGTTGGGATCCTGGCCCTGCTAGGGATTGCTGGGAAACATTGCTACTGTGAGAGGGGGCGGGGCTTGTGGGTCTCACCGGTTCCTTACGAAGGTCCACTGTTAGGCTGTCCTCTCCGATGCTGACGCCCTCAGCGCTTTCCACCTCCGCCCGGCGGGACTCCTCCAAGCTCATGAGCGCAGTCTTCATGACGCTCTTGGACGCGTTGGAAGGGATATCCACACCTTTCTCCTGGCACACGATCTCCAGATCGCCCTTAGACGTTCCGCTGAAGTCCGTCATCTTGTGCGTTCTCCTGCGCTGCAGTTACTCCTCTCCTGAGTAACTCGGCTTCTCCAATCGGGTGACCGAAAAGCCACCTGGGATGATCCCACCGCTATGCCAACAATTTCTGTGACCGGACACCTTTCGTTCGCGTTCCCAGAACACAGAATGGAAGGTTAGGTCACACGGGACCTGACCACATAGGGGATTCCCGCTTACCGTCAGTAACCGCCTGTTACTGACTCCACCCACAGCGCTGTGGGCGGGTTTATGCTGCCACCACCAAACTCCTAACCTGCCGTGGCGTTTGGAACCATGGTTCTGCTCTGTATGTGCCGACACGCTGCCTTACCACACCTGTGTGGTATTGACGAATCCCCACTAGTCACCTGACTAGGCCGGCAGCTGGCGGAAGGCGGAACTTGGAGACGTTAGGTGCTTCCCTGGACAGCCGGAGGATGGGGCTATGTTTGGCATAACCCTGTAGGTCACAAGATGACGCGGTCTTCTTGAGTCAAATGGTATTTATTTGCAATAGTTCTAAAGAGAACTCTTCCCTATTTCTAGGGGCAACAGCATACAACAAGATGTTCCAGCAGAATGAAGATGGTACAAATAAACTCTGGAGGCACGCAGGCCTCCTTTTTATGTCAATTTTACACACAGTACCACAGGGGGGTAAGCCCTCCCTGTCTTATCCAACCAATCAGGTTATCGCAGAAAATATAAATAAATACAAGTTACATTTCAAAAGTTAAGAATTAGATAAAGCACATTCCTGCTCCTCTTCATATATAACCAAACCAGTGTGCTTTCCCAAACACAATCTGATCACCATGTTCCTGTCTCTTTCACAAATGTAAATGTAACTTGCATTTCAATTGCATTCACCCTCTCACACATAGACAACGTTCTTATACTGTAAATTAAACATAATGGCCCTCATTCCAAGTTGTTCGCTCGCTAGCCGCTTTTCGCAGCAGTGCACACGCTAAGCCGCCGCCCTCTGGGAGTGTATCTTAGCTTAGCAGAATTGCGAACGAAAGATTCGCAAAATTGCAAATAGAAATTTCTTAGCAATTTCTGAGTAGCTCGAGACATACTCTGCCACTGCGATCAGTTCAGTCAGTTTCGTTCCTGGTTTGACGTCACAAACACACCCAGCGTTCGCCCAGACACTCCTCCGTTTCTCCAGCCACTCCCGCGTTTTCCCCAGAAACGGCAGCATTTTTTCACACACTCCCATAAAACGTCCAGTTTCCGTCCAGAAACACCCACTTCCTGTCGTCAATCACACTATGATCAGCAGTACGAAGAAAAAACCTCGTAATGCCGTGAGTAAAATACCTAACTTTTGAGTAAAATAACTAAGCGCATGCGCTCTGCGAACATTGCGCATGCGCAGTAAGCGACTAATCGCACTATAGAGAAAATCGGCAACGAGCGAACAACTCGGAATGACCACCAATCTGCATCACACATCACTAGCGCACGCAGTGGGGGTTTCTGAGTACCCAGAAACCCCCCCTGACAGACCAGATTGTTTTATTTTTAGGTAAAAGAGCCGTTGCCGCGGCCCGCGGTTTAAGCCCCGCCCCCTGGCAATAGGCTCCACCCCTTCAAATGACCCGCGGATCACGGGCTGTGCACTAAGCTTGCATGTATGTTGGCACTGCAGCTGCTGCAGTCACTCTGTCTCAAGTATGACTCATATACATATACATATATATATATAAAATTTTAGTTACTTGTCACCAGCACTTATGTTATGTATTTTCCGACAGGAACAGCGGGTTACTAGCGGCGGTGGTGACGCCCGCGGTTGCCTGGTTACCACAGGACGTCACTTCCTGGTAACGGGGTACAGGAACTTACCGGAAGTCCCGCTGGACGCTGGCTTCCGCTGTCCCAACGCGCGGTCTGAATGATTCACCAGCACATAAAGGTATGTGTCACATTCTGTTTGTTTTTTGGTTCCTGCACTGCATATAGCCTTGAGAAAAGCGTCCTGCGTGGCGCTGAAACGTCGGCAAGATATGCCTTTGTTCACTATTTTTGGATTCATTAATACACTCTATTTGAGTTTACAAGTCCCTGGAGTGCCGCCTGGTTTTTATTGATTGGGAGCGGGCCGAGGCTAACCCCTCTTCAGAAAACCACAAATTCCTATATATATATATATATATATACATATATACATATATTCACACACACATATATACAAAAGTGTCCTCTAACATCCTTGCTGTGGGAGGCTGCATAGTGTGGCGTTGCTGTGATGCGTACTCGTCGCAGCATAGCGCAGCCTCCCGCAGCTGTTTCCCATAGCCTGCGATGATAGCCGGAGCGTATTGTCACCTTCCCGCTACACAAGTAACGGGGAGCGGGAGCTCACATTTATTACCCTGTGCTGGCTCATTTATCTATCTGTCTACACTAGTTTAACAGACCCAGCATATACTGGGTCACCTCAGTCTCCACAACCGTGGTTGGCTCCACCCCTCTTTGGAAACCCCCTTGTGCAAATCCTGCGTTTGCCCCTGCACATAATGCAGACTAAGGGGCCCTACTCACTGGCCGACCCACCGCCGAGCTGCCCGACGGCGGATACGGCCGACGAGCGACCCGGCGGCGGGGGGGCAGTGACGGGGGGAGTGAAGTTTCTTCACTCCCCCCGTCACGCGGCTCCATAGAACTGCAGGCAAATATGGACGAGATCGTCCATATTGGCCTGCATGCACAGCCGACGGGGGACCAGCGATGAACGAGCGCGGGACCGCGCATCGTTCATCGCTGGAGCCTCCACACTGAAAGATATGAACGAGTTCTCGTTCATTTATGAACGAGATCGTTCATATCTTTCAAAAAATCGGCCAGTGTGTAGGGCCTATTAGAAATCTTACATCAAACTGTTGGTAAACGAAACACACTAGTTTGCATTCATAAAACACAATCTGATTTAGCAGCAACTTGTGTCTCCATGCAAAACCAGTTCACACAATATTCAGAGAAGACAGCAAACAAATCCTTTCACCTGCATGTGTCTTTAAAGTTACACAGAGACACATCTCAATCTCAAAGAAAGGGCTTGTCCATACACCCCTTTCCAGGTGCCAGGGTCATCAGCATCTCAATTCCTAGGTGAGAAGCTTCCAAGGCCATTTGTCCTCAAACGTAAATGCATTTTAAAACCAACACAGCTTACACATTCCTTCTAAGTGCTGGCATTTGCATGCATTGTAAATGTACAATCCTACAACTGTGCCTAGAGCATTAAATATAACATGGTGAAAACACAGGCCAATATTTACTAAAAATCAGAGTTTGTCCGATATGTGGTTTTTTTTTTCTAAGTCCCAACACGGGAATTCACTAAGCACAAATCTCGGCAGTGTTTGGGCTATTCGTAATTGTTTGCTTGGCAAAGTTCAGAAATACGAATGAATAGACCATCGGTCAAACGCGGCTGTTATTTCATACAACACGGGTATTCACTATTCATTCGTATTTGGGTGTTAGTCTCTGAGTGCTCAAGTGCAGGTGTATTTTTTTGCGAATCGTTAAAAAAAGCAGCAAAAAAATAGACCTGCTTTTTCCAATCGAGTTTGGATAATCATGCACGGATCAGTGAGATCTGTGCATGGTTATCTATGGGAAAGGGTCTGTATACTGTAAAAACTGGGGAAAAAATTGCGTGGGGTCCCCCCTCCTAAGCTTAACCAGCCTCGGGCTCTTTGAGCCGGTCCTGGTTGAAAAAATATGGGGGGGAAATTGACAGGGGTTCCCCCATATTTGAACAACCAGCACCGGGCTCTGCGCCTGGTCCTGGTGCCAAAAATACGGGGGTCAAAAAGCGTAAGGGTCCCCCGTATTTTTTGAACCAGCACCGGGCTCCACTAGTCAAAGAGATAATGCCAGAGACGGGGGACACTTTTATATAGGTCCCTGCGGCCCTGGCATTAAATCACTAACTAGTCCCCCCCTCCAGCCACCCAAGGGCCAGGGGTGAAGCCCGAGGCTGTCCCCCCCCCCATCCAAGGGCGGCGGATGGGGGGCTGATAGCCAAGTGAAAAAATAAGAATATTGTTTTTTGTAGCATTACTACAAGTCCCAGCAAGCCTCCCCCGCAAGCTGGTACTTGGAGAACCACAAGTACCAGCATGCGGTGGAAAAACGGGTTCGCTGGTACCTGTAGTATTAATACAAAAAAAATACCCAACAAAAAACAGGACACACACACCGTGAAAGTAAAACTTTTTCTCTAACGTCCTAAGTGGATGCTGGGGACTCCGTAAGGACCATGGGGATTAGCGGCTCTGCAGGAGACTGGGCACAACTATAAAGAAAGCTTTTAGACTACTGGTGTGCACTGGCTCCTCCCACTAAGACCCTCCTCCAGACCTCAGTTAGATTCTTGTGCCCGGCTGAGCTGGATGCACACTAGGGGCTCTCCTGAGCACCTAGAAAGAAAGTATATTTAGGTTTTTTATTTTCAGTGAGATCTGCTGGCAACAGACTCACTGCAGCAAGGGACTAAGGGGAGAAGAAGCGAACCTACCTAACAGGTGGTAGTTTGGGCTTCTTAGGCTACTGGACACCATTAGCTCCAGAGGGATCGACCGCAGGACCCGACCTTGGTGTTCGTTCCCGGAGCCGCGCCGCCGTCCCCCTTACAGAGTCAGAAGCATCCGGAAAATCGGCGGCAGAAGACTTCGGTCTTCACCAAGGTAGCGCACAGCACTGCAGCTGTGCGCCATTGCTCCTCATGTACACCTCACACTTCGGTCACTGATGGGTGCAGGGCGCTGGGGGGGGAGGCGCCCTGAGGGCAATAAATAACACCTTGGCTGGCAAAATATACATCATATATAGTCCTAGAGGCTATATAGATGTAAAATTACCCCTGCCAGTATTACAGAAAAAGCAGGAGAAAGTCCGCCGAAAAGGGGGCGGGGCTTCTCCCTCAGCACACTGGCGCCATTTTTCCCTCACAGTTCCGCTGGAAGGAAGCTCCCTGGCTCTCCCCTGCAGTCTGATTACTACAGAAGGGTAAAAAAGAGAGGGGGGGCACTAATTTTAGGCGCTATACAGATATTATAAGCAGCTATAGGGAAAACACTCATTGATAGTGGGATCCCAGTGTTATATAGCGCTCTGGTGTGTGCTGGCATACTCTCTCTCTGTCTCTCCAAAGGGCTTTGTGGGGTCCTGTCCTCTGTCAGAGCATTCCCTGTGTGTTTGCAGTGTGTCGGTACGGCTGTGTCGACATGTTTGATGAGGAGGCTTATGTGGAGGCGGAGCAGATGTCTGTAAATGTGATGTCACCCCCTGCGGGGTCGACACCTGAGTGGATGGTGCTGTGGAAGGAAGTACGTGATAGTGTCGACTTACATAAAAGGTTCGACGACATACCAAATGTGGGACAGCCAGCTTCTCAGCCTGTGCCTGCCCAAGCGCCTCAAAAACCATCAGGGGCTCTGAAACGCCCGCTACCTCAGATGGTTGACACAGATGTCGACACGGATACTGACTCCAGTGTCGACGACGATGAGACTAATGTAACTTCCAGTAGGGCCACACGTTACATGATTGAGGCAATGAAAAATGTGTTGCACATTTCTGATGTTACCCCCGGTACCACAAAAAAGGGTATAATGTTTGGAGAGAAAAAACTACCAGTAGCTTTTCCTCCATCTGAAGAATTAAATGAAGTGTGTGAAGAAGCGTGGGCTTCCCCTGATAAAAAGCTGGTAATTTCTAAGAGGTTACTAATGGCGTACCCTTTCCCGCCAGAGGATAGGTCACGCTGGGAAATATCCCCTAGGGTGGATAAAGCGCTCACACGCTTGTCAAAAAAGGTGGCATTACCGTCTCCGGATACGGCCGCCCTAAAGGAATCTGCTGATAGAAAACAGGAGGCTATCCTGAAATCTATATATACACACACAGGTGTTATACTGAGACCGGCTATAGCCTCAGCCTGGATGTGCAGTGCTGCTGCTGCGTGGTCAGATTCCCTGTCAGAAAATATAGATACCCTAGACAGGGACACTATTTTGCTTAACGTAGAGCATATAAAAGACGCACTTTTATACATGAGGGATGCACAGAGGGATATTTGCCGGCTGGCATCCAAAATTAGTGCAATGTCCATTTCTGCCAGGAGAGGGTTATGGACTCGGCAGTGGACAGGTGATGCAGATTCCAAACGACACATGGAAGTTCTGCCTTATAAGGGTGGGGAATTGTTCGGGGATGGTCTCTCGGACCTCGTTTCCACAGCAACAGCTGGGAAGTCTACATTTTTACCCCATGTTCCCTCACAACCAAAGAAAGCACCGTATTATCAGGTACAGTCCTTTCGGCCCAATAGGGGCAAGCGGGTTAAAGGCGCGTCCTTTCTGCCCAGAGGCAGAGGTAGAGGGAAAAAGCTGCAGCATACAGCCAGTTCCCAGGAGCAAAAGTCCTCCCCTGCTTCCTCTAAGTCCACAGCGTGACGCTGGGGCTCCACAGGTGGAGCCAGGTGCGGTGGGGGCCCGTCTCAAACATTTCAGCAATCAGTGGGCTCGCTCACGGGTGGATCCCTGGATCCTTCAAGTAGTATCTCAGGGGTACAAACTGGAATTCGAGACGTCTCCCCCCCCCCCCCGCCGTTTCCTTAAATCTGCCTTGCCAACCACTCCCTCAGGCAGGGAGGCAGTGTTACAGGCAATTCAAAAGCTGTATTCACAACAAGTGATAGTAAAGGTGCCCCTACTTCAACAAGGAAGGGGTTTCTATTCCACAATGTTTGTAATACCGAAACCGGACGGTTCGGTGAGACCCATTTTAAATTTGAAATCCTTGAACACATATATAAAAAAATTCAAGTTCAAGATGGAATCGCTCAGGGCGGTTATTGCAAGCCTGGACGAGGGAGATTACATGGTATCGCTGGACATCAAGGATGCTTACCTGCATGTCCCCATTTACCATCCTCACCAGGAGTACCTCAGGTTTGTGGTACAAGATTGTCATTACCAATTCCAGACATTGCCGTTCGGTCTCTCCACGGCTCCGAGGGTCTTTACCAAGGTAATGGCGGAAATGATGATACTCCTTTGAAGGAAGGGAGTTTTAATTATCCCGTACTTGGACGATCTCCTGATAAAGGCGAGGTCCAGAGAGCAGTTGTTGGTAGGGGTAGCACTATCTCGGGAAGTGCTACAACAGCACGGCTGGATTCCAAAGTCACAGCTGGTCCCTACGACACGCCTGCAGTTCCTAGGGATGGTTCTGGACACAGAACAGAGAAAAGTGTTTCTCCCGGAGGAAAAGGCCAAGGAGCTGTCATCTCTAGTCAGAGGCCTCCTAAAACCAAAACAGGTGTCGGTGCATCATTGCACGCGGATCCTGGGAAAAATGGTAGCTTCCTACGAAGCGATTCCATTCGGCAGGTTTCATGCAAGAACCTTTCAGTGGGACCTGTTGGACAAGTGGTCCGGATCGCATCTTCAGATGCATCGTCTGATAACCCTGTCTCCGAGGACAAGGGTGTCTCTACTGTGGTGGCTGCAGAGTGCTCATCTTCAGGAGAGCCGCAGATTCGGCATACAGGACTGGGTCCTGGTGACCACGGATGCCAGCCTTCGAGACTGGGGAGCAGTCACACAGGGAAGAAACTTCCAAGGACTATGGTCAAGTCAGGAGACTTCCCTGCACATAAATATTCTGGAACTAAGGGCCATTTACCCTAAGTCAGGCAAAACCCCTGCTTCAAAACCAGCCGGTACTGATCCAGTCAGACAACATCACGGCGGTCGCCCATGTAAATCGACAGGGCGGCACGAGAAGCAGGACGGCGATGGCAGAAGCCACAAGGATTCTCCGATGGGCGGAAAATCACGTGTTAGCACTGTCAGCAGTGTTCATTCCGGGAGTGGACAACTGGGAAGCAGACTTCCTCAGCAGGCACGACCTCCACCCGGGAGAGTGGGGACTTCATCCAGAAGTCTTTCAAATGATTGTAAACCAGTTGGAAAAACCACAGGTGGACATGATGGCGTCCCGCCTAAACAAAAAGCTAGAAAAATATTGCGCCAGGTCGAGAGACCCGCAGGCGATAGCTGTGGACGCTCTGGTAACACCGTGGGTGTACCGATCGGTTTATGTGTTCCCTCCTCTTCCTCTCATACCAAAGGTACTGAGGATAATAAGGAGAAGAGGAGTAAGAACTATACTCATTTTTCCGGATTGGCCAAGAAGAGCGTGGTATCCGGAACTTCAAGAAATGATGTCAGAGGACCCATGGCCTCTACCGCTCAGACAGGACCTGCTGCAGCAGGGGCCCTGTCTGTTCCAAGACTTACCGCGGCTGCGTTTGACGGCATGGCGGTTGAACACCGGATCCTGAAGGAAAAGGGCATTCCGGAGGAAGTCATTCCTATGCTGATAAAAGCTAGGAAAGAAGTAACCGCAAACCATTATCACCGCATATGGCGAAAATATGTTGCGTGGTGTGAGGCCAGGAAGGCTCCAACGGAAGAATTTCAGCTGGGCCGATTCCTGCACTTCCTACAGTCAGGGGTGACTATGGGCCTTAAATTGGGTTCCATTAAGGTCCAGATTTCGGCTCTATCGATTTTCTTCCAGCGAGAATTGGCTTCGCTACCTAAAGTTCAGACTTTTGTTAAGGGAGTGCTGCATATTCAGCCCCCTTTTGTGCCTCCAGTGGCACCTTGGGATCTCAACGTGGTGTTGGATTTCCTAAAGTCACATTGGTTTGAGCCACTGAAAACCGTGTATTTGAAATATCTCACGTGGAAGGTGGTCATGTTATTGGCCTTGGCTTCGGCCAGGCGTGTTTCAGAATTGGCGGCTTTGTCATGTAAAAGCCCTTATCTGATTTTCCATATGGATAGGGCAGAATTGAGGACTCGTCCCCAGTTTCTCCCCAAAGTGGTATCAGCTTTTCATCTGAACCAACCTATCGTGGTGCCTGCGGCTACAAATGACTTGGAGGCTTCCAAGTTGTTGGATGTAGTCAGGGCCCTGAAAATCTATGTTTCCAGGACAGCTGGAGTCAGGAAGACTGACTCGCTCTTTATCCTGTATGCGCCCAACAAGTTGGGTGCACCTGCTTCTAAGCAGACTATTGCTCGCTGGATCTGTGTAGTACGATTCAGCTTGCACATTCTGCGGCTGGACTGCCGCATCATAAATCAGTGAAAGCCCATTCCACGAGGAAAGTGGGCTCTTCTTGGGCGGCTGCCCGAGGGGTCTCGGCTCTTAAACTTTGCCGAGCTGCTACTTGGTCAGGGGCGAACACGTTTACAAAATTCTACAAATTTGATACCCTGGCTGAGGAGGACCTTGAGTTCTCTCATTCGGTGCTGCAGAGTCATCCGCACTCTCCCACCCGTTTGGGAGCTTTGGTATAATCCCCATGGTCCTTACGGAGTCCCCAGCATCCACTTAGGACGTTAGAGAAAATAAGAATTTACTCACCGGTAATTCTATTTCTCATAGTCCGTAGTGGATGCTGGGCGCCCATCCCAAGTGCGGATTGTCTGCAATACTTGTATATAGTTATTGCTTAACTAAAGGGTTATTGTTGAGCTATCTGTTGAGAGGCTCAGTTGTTATCATGCTGTTAACTGGGTATTGTATCACGAGTTATACGGTGTGATTGGTGTGGCTGGTATGAGTCTTACCCGGGATTCAAAATCCTTCCTAATTGTGTCAGCTCTTCTGGGCACAGTATCCTAACTGAGGTCTGGAGGAGGGTCTTAGTGGGAGGAGCCAGTGCACACCAGTAGTCTAAAAGCTTTCTTTATAGTTGTGCCCAGTCTCCTGCGGAGCCGCTAATCCCCATGGTCCTTACGGAGTCCCCAGCATCCACTACGGACTATGAGAAATAGAATTACCGGTGAGTAAATTCTTATTACATACATGCACACCTACATACACACATACTTACCTATGTTCACACGAGGCTCGGTCCACTTCTCCATGTAGAATCCATGGGGTACCTGTGAAAAAAATTATACTCACATAATCCAGTGTAGCTTGTGTCCTCTTTGTAATCCACGTACTTGGCAAAAAAACAAACCGGAAACCCGAACCACGCACTGAAAGGGGTCCCATGTTTACACATGGGACCCCTTTCCCCGACTGCTGGGACCCCCCCTGACTCCTGTCAAAGAGAGTCCCTTCAGCCAATCAGGGAGCGCCACGTCGTGGTACTCTCCTGATTGGCTGTGCGCTCCTGTAGTGTGATTGAGGCTGCGCACTGAAGATACAATGTAGCGCATAGGCGCTCCATTGTATCCAATGGTGGGAACTTTGCGGTCAGCGGTTGACCGCGAGTAAACTCACCGCTGACCGCAAAGTTCCCACCATTGGATACACTGTAGCGCCTATGCGCTACATTGTATCTCTGCCGTGCGCAGCCTGACTGACAGCTCAGGAGCGCACAGGCAATCAGGAGAGTGCGCTCCCTGATTGGCTGAAGGGACCCTCTTTGACAGGAGTCAGGGGGGATCCCAGCAGTCGGGGAAAGGGGTCCCAT
Organism: Pseudophryne corroboree; assembly: GCF_028390025.1. Classification (NCBI taxonomy): domain Eukaryota; kingdom Metazoa; phylum Chordata; class Amphibia; order Anura; family Myobatrachidae; genus Pseudophryne; species Pseudophryne corroboree. Next base: position 74,800,162 of record NC_086448.1, on the reverse strand, counting down.
GTGTAAACATGGGACCCCTTTCAGTGCGTGGTTCGGGTTTCCGGTTTGTTTTTTTGCCAAGTACGTGGATTACAAAGAGGACACAAGCTACACTGGATTTTTGTGAGTATAATTTTATTTTCAGGTACCCCATGGATTCTACTTGGAGAAGTGGACCGACCCTCGTGTGAACATAGGTAAGTATGTGTGAATGTAGGTGTGCATGTATGTAATAAAGTTTTACTTTCAAGGTGTGTGAGTTCTGTTTTTATTTGGGTATTTTTTTGTAGTAGTACTACAGGTACCAACGGGCCCATTTTTCCACCGCATGCTGGTACTTGTGGTTCTCCAAGTACCAAGAAAGTATGAACTGGCGCTATATGTTTCTCCAATGATAATAAATGACTGTGGATCAATTTCAATAAAATAACATATAATTTATTACCTAAACATCACATGCTAAAAAAATCAAAAGCATAAAATACAAATGTGAACATGAAGTTAGGGCATATATAGAGCTGAGAATAAATAGGTAATGGCTGCTTTTAAGTGTCCATAAAGGATCCCGGACTGAAAACAATATGCAGAGTTCCCTGGGGAATAGAGATTGAATACAGCTGGTGTTACCCGTGACGACGGAGACTTCCAGAGATTTGAGGATTGCCAGCAAGCAAGCTGTGCAGTTTATGCAGACACTGGGTCTCTCCAATCGGTTCTGTATAGATGAAGTCCCTCAGAGTTCAAATGGTAGATTTTGAAAGTCCATATCTGGATCCGTTTGAAGAATGGTGCACTTGTAGTAGTAGCAGCTTGAACACTTAACGCGGTCCCTAGGCTCGGTCACCTAGCTTCATCAGAAGTACAGCAGTACTTCTGATGAAGCTAGGTGACCGAGCATGGTGCTGGTTGTTCAAATATGGGGGAACCCCTGTCAATTCCCCCCCCCATATTTTTTCAACCAGGACCGGCTCAAAGAGCCCGAGGCTGGTTGTGCTTAGGAGGGGGGACCCCATGCAATTTTTTTCTTGATTTTTAACACTTTAATTTTTTTTTTAAAGGTGCACAATGAAGCCCTGCACAGATCTCACAGATCCGGCCGGGATTCCTTGTGTTTTGTCAGGCAGTGTTTTACTCATCACTCCCGTAAAACACTGCCTGACACTACGAATCACATCGACATTGGAAAAGACGAATGTTGCAAACTCGGCAGCTTAGTAAATAACTGTATCAGGATTCAAAAAGTTGCAGTAAAATGCAGCCGATACCATTCGAGTTCAAACACCCTTAAAAACGGCTAAAACACGAATATTAGTAAATATACCCCACAGTATTAAACATATTTTAAATACCCAGTGCCTAGCACCCACAATACATTTAAAGATGGCGACTAGCGCCAGTGCACAGTTTAAAAGTGGCGCCAAGCGCCCATTGTCCTCCTAATGGCGCCGGGCACTAGGGGTTAACCCCTTCAGTGCTGCGACCGCCATTACACGTATGGCTGGTTAGTCTCTCCGGCCACACACCATATAGTGTTGTGAGGCTCCTGGCACATTAACGTGGGACGATTGCAGTGTAAAGCGTACCCCTCTATGAAATGGGTTCACACATACAACTTGTTTTCAGTATACTGGCTATGAGAAGGTATCCAGGCTAAATGTACACAGCAGCGGTGTGCAGAAGAAATAACTGGGATTCCGGAGCTTCAGAGAAATAGCAAAGATTCCAATGCAAGCAGAAATGTCCATACACTGCAAGTCTTTCTTTTGTAGGGAATAGATAACACAATCTTCACCTGGATTACCATTTGTCACTCAGCAGTTACCTAGGTATCAGCCTGGACACGCAGTCCCAAGGATAAACTATTCTGTGATCTCATAGCAAACTTTTTTTCACAGATCCACTATGATTATTTAACCACTTAACTGACAATTTATTTTACCAAAAACCGCTCCATAATTGTCGGGGGGGGTTTTATGAGTGAATTAGGTGAAGAACATAAATTTAAGCCTATCCAAAATTATTTTAGTTAAAAAACAGAAATATATATATATATATATATATATATATATATATATATATAACAACAAAAAATGCTCCGGCACTCCAGCAATCCCGTAGGACCTGCTTGCTCAGGTGCCCTCCCCTGGGGGGTCACCCCAAGATGCATACAATGAAAGAAGAGGCGGCACTCAGAGTCTTGGTAGCGGTGTCAAACTTGTATTACGTGCGATCTACGTTTCGGGGACCAACTCCCCTGACGAAGGGGAGTTGGTCCCCGAAACGTAGATCGCACGTAATACAAGTTTGACACCGCTACCAAGACTCTGAGTGCCGCCTCTTCTTTCATTGTATATATATATATATATATATATATATATAGTAAAAATATTTTTCCAAACATCGAAACATCGATTGGGAACATCGCGAACATCAGATCATCGCGGCTTTCATTTTGAAAGCCGGGACAGCCTCCAGGTACACAGGGGGGGCTTGGGGGGGGGGTTAATTTACACTTCCCCAGCGGCTGCTATTGTCTGCAGCTGCTGGAGGGGGGGGGGGGGTCCTACCAGTGATCGGCAGCACTGCAATCAGTAGGGGAGAGTGCAGGGAGACAGAGGGACCGGAAGCAGCGGCAGAGTGAAGTTACTCTTCCCTACCGCTGCTAACACAGTTTATCGGACTGGTAGCATCCTGTGCGACCAGGTAAAATAAAGTACTTGCAGGCATGGTCGCATCTGATGCCAGACAAGTGGTTAAACAGACAGAGGACTTACAGCATTGCGAAAACAACTTCAAGATCATACACTAGTAATGTGTGCACACAGACAAGCAGTTGGGGGGGGCGTGGCCTCACGTCATATGGGCATTGCCTTGCATCATTGGGCGTGTTCTCACATTTGTCTGAAAATCCATTCCAGAATGCTGCAATGATCGGATCTTTCCCACAAGAGTGAAACCCATTTGAGAGCTTGACCAGTTAGCAGAGAGGCAAAGTAGGCCACGCCCGTCTTAGCAGTTGGGAAGTTAGCAGGTTGGAGTATGAAATGGACTTCGAATTGATTTCAAAATTTGCGACACTGTTTCAGATACCCATCAAACTTGTTGGGTGCAGACAACTGAAGCTGTGACACTGGCATAGCTGTAGGTGGCGAAGTGGGTCTCGTGGCCGCAAGACCCGGTAGGGCTCCTGTGAGGTTTGCTTGAAAATTGTCCTGACATGCAGACATTTCTTGTAGGAATTGAGCCATCTGCCTTTGTGATGCCTCAAAGCCCTCCAGACGGCTTGCAATGTTCTGCAATTAGCTTGCTCCAATTCCCAGAACACTTTCCGTGTCCATCTGGATAGTGCAAACGGTCATGTTTGTAATAGTTTTTGTTCCTGGACTGGTATTTGGGGTAAGAGACTTACCCGGACTGAGAGGCTGAACGCAGGAAGCTTGGTGGCTTAATAAAGTTCCTATGCATGGACTGGAATCTGCGAGAAGGACTGGTTAAGACTGAAAGTTCTAGGGCTGACGAGGAGCTTGGGACCGGAAGAATACACGACTAATAAAGACTTGTGAATTGGAATGTGACTAAGCTGCAGAGGGGAATACAGAAGTCCAGTCCAGTCTTGTTAATGTGACAAGTTGCACTTTGTGGTTTCATTTTTCTTTTGTATTATGACAATAACTTATAGTGCATGCATACAATACTAAAGCCAACGTACGTGGACATCCCAGTGCTGTAAAAAAGGGAGAGAAAATCAGCACCTCCTCCCCTTTCAAGGGGAGGACACCAAGATACTGCATTGCCTGGGGTGACAATAATCTTAGTTAAGGGCTTGGTATCAGAGTATGACCACTGAGGAGCACAGAGAGTCTAGACATAGCACAGGCTGTGAGCAGCGTTGCCCCCCAGGAAGTCCTTCTGTAGGAGCTGCTGACTGGGGATTGGTTGCCGGTGACAGATGACCAGGACCAGGATTCACATTGGTGGTGCAGTGTTCATCTGACTGAGACCAACTTGGCAGCACTCAACAGCCAGAGCTGGCGGATACCGCCTCATGAGGAATGCCAGGGACATCTGCACCTGGACGCCGGCGGTTTCTATGGTGGCTGCTATAGAAGTCAGACTGATCCCAGCAACTAACACTCTAAAGATGGAATTATCCCATAGTAGCTTATGGACTACTTTTTCGCAAAGTTTGCTGAAGTGGGATCTTCCAGATCCCTATTCATCAGCCCCACTGATGCATTCGTTGCCCAACCCAGAAGCAAAGTGATAGTCCTGTGCGTAGGTGTTGCTTTCACAATCTCATTGAAATGCTTTTTTCAAAAGTAGGCACGTATGAGGAAAAGTCACCAGAAGTTCTGTGTTCCTCTCAGCATCATACCCATGTCTGTGGCAGTCTCGTTGGAGACCATTGGTAAAAGTACAGTTTATGCCACAAAGTTACGCAGCGCAGAGCTTTCAGAGCGTATGAAACTTCATCAAAAGCTCATCAGGAAATTGGACACTTTACAGTATTCCTTAATTGGCTTCCTGTCTGGGAGTGTTGAAAGATTAACTGTGGAATTAAAATGTTAATTCCAGTCAGAAGAGACCTCAACACAAATTCCATCAGCTTTTCCAGGAGGAATGGAGCAGGTCTGCGTGCCAGCCGGCTGGGTGTTTAGTTATAAATGAAATGGCAGATTGTAGACTTTAATAAAGGGAAAATGAGTGAGTATGGAATCCATTCGGTTTCTGTAATCGCTGGTACCTCCTGAAAAGCAGTCAGTACTGAGTGTGGTGTGTTAGGTAGATTAGACTTAGGTCGACAGTGTCTAGGTTGACCACTATTGGTCGACAGTAAGTTTCTAGGTTGACAGGAACTCTAGGTCGATATGCACTAGGTCGACATGATAAAAGGTCGACATGAGGTTTTTTTTACTTTTCTTGGTGTAGTATTCTCTGTACAGTGACCGGGAACCCCAATTAGTGCACCATGTCCCCTCGCATGGCGAGCAAACTTGGGCAAGGTGCCTCGCTCCACTAGTGCTGCGCTCGGCACAGGTAACTATTCCCAATTGTAGTCCATGTGGATCGTAAAGTATGAAAAAGTTAAAAAAAAATTGAAAAACTCATGTCGACCTAGAGTCCCTGTCGACCTAGAAACCATGTTGTCCTACTTACTGTCGACCAACAGTGGTCGACCTAGACAGTGTTGACCTACTTACTGTCGACCTAAAGACCAGAGCCTGTCAGTACTATACACCTATATCACAGCCACGACCTACAGTAAACAGTAAGTCTCTTGCACAACAGTGAAAGTGAGCAATGAATTCAGCAGATTGGTCTGCTTTGTCAGTTTGTTGCACGTGACACAAGTATCTTCATCTGTACTGTCACAATTTTAAAACTGAAATATGGACCTGGCCTATCAAATGGGATTAGCAGAGCCGGATTAAGGCTTGTGGGGCCCCAGGGGCAATGAAGTTGTAGGGGGCCCCCAGTAAAATTGTTTCCCCTCACCCCCCCCATGACACACACACAGACACACACATAAAACAAGGAGCAGCAGCAGCCGCCGTGTTAGGACCAGTTGACGGCAGTACATACATCTGGACTGTCCATGGAGCAACAGTCCCCGAGTTAGGACCAGCACCACCACCGTGGCACCACACGCTGCCAGATCCCACACACTGGGGGTAATTCCAAGTTGATCGCAGCAGGAATTTTGGTAGCAGTTGGGCAAAACCATGTGCACTGCAGGGGAGGCAGATATAACATGTGCAGAGAGAGAGTTAGATTTGGGTGGGTTATTTTGTTTCTGTGCAGGGTAAATACTGGCTGCTTTATTTTTACACTGCAAATTAGATTGCAGATTGAACACACCACACCCAAATCTAACTCTCTCTGCACATGTTATATCTGCCTCCCCTGCAGTGCACATGGTTTTGCCCAACTGCTAAAAAATTTCCTGCTGCGATCAACTTGGAATTACCCCCACTGTCTCACCATCCTGCGAGACTCGCTGACAATGGACGACGTCTGCGGCGACAAGCTGCCAGAGAAGTAAATATCCACTTAAACACTGCTCTGTGTGGGGGGCCCAGGATGACCGCCCCATCACCCCTCCCTTAATATGGCCCTAGGGAGTAGCACAACCAATAAGAGAGGGTAATGAGTGTAAAACACTGGTAGCATTCACTAGGGACCCTGCAAGGGGGTATGGGCTAAGCCAGGGGCGTAACATTCCCTCTAGAGAGACACCTCTCTCCACAGTGGTTGCTCATTTTCTGCCCCATAATATTGCCTTAGTTCATGTTATCAATATACAGTAATAGTGCCATATATCTTTTTATGCCCCATAGTAGTGAGCTAGTTCATTTTATGCCCCATAGTAGTGAGCTAGTTCTTTTTATGCCCCATAGTAGTGAGCTAGTTCTTTTTATGCCCCATAGTAGTGAGCTAGTTCATTTTATGCCCCATAGAATTGCACTAGTTCACATTATACCACACAGTGCCACCAGTGCATATAATGCCACATTGAATTTCCCCCAGTTAACAATATGCCACATTGTAGTGCTGCCAGTACACATTATGCCACACAGGGGCGTTGACCAACGCTTAGCTGCACCCAGCTTGCTGGCTGAGCCCTCCTGAGTTGGTCCTGAGTGTGATAGAGTACAAGGTACAAGACCGGTTCTGCATCTGTGCAGAACTGGTCTTGCGATATTGCTCGCAGTTCCCTGGCAGCCGCATCATGATTGACACCCCATCACAGTTCTTCATAACAGGGGCGTGTCATCCCCGCTTTGGAGGCATGACTGGTACAGGGTCTGCATCATCAAATGCAAACTTCCTATGGCCAGCCTGCATCAGCTTCACCCTCAGTCACGATGGTGATCTGAGGCTGCCTTCTAAGGCGCAGCACTCGAATCTTGCAAATGCTAACAGGAGGCGTCTATCTCCTAAAGACGCCTCCTGTTGCATTTCAATTTTAATTACTTGGAATTGCACGTCCTCTTCCTTGCAGCTGTACAATTCCTTCTAAACATGATATAGATCCTAGTTAGGTGGAAGTTCTGCTCCTGACCAGCAGGGCTGCCTTCAGAAATTGTGGGGCCCAGGACTGACAAAATAGGGCCCCCACCAAAAAAAAAAAAAAAAAGATTCTGCCACACCGCTTCACCCCTATGTGATGTCACACATCATGACGTTACATAATGGTGGAGCATTATGGACATGCAGCTCTCCAGATGTTGGCAGTAGGAGCCAGGGGTGGATCCCCCCCCCCTTCCCTTTGTATAATGGCCTGGGACTCCTGTCCCCTCAGTCCCCCCCCCCCCCGATGGCTGCCCTGCTGACCAGTATGTCTGCCGATTCATGATTGGGCACAGGAGAGCGTGCCTTCACCTGTAGTGAATTTCTAGGCCACATTCCTGTGAACATTGGGGGTCATTCCGAGTTGTTCGCTCGGTAAAAATCTTCGCATCGCAGCGATTTTCCGCTTAATGCGCATGCGCAATGTCCGCACTGCGACTGCGCCAAGTAAATTTGCTATGCACTTAGGAATTTTACTCACGGCTTTTTCATCGTTCTGGCGATCGTAATGTGATTGACAGGAAATGGGTGTTACTGGGCGGAAACAGGCCGTTTTATGGGCGTGTGGGAAAAAACGCTACCGTTTCCGGAAAAAACGCAGGAGTGGCTGGAGAAACGGGGGAGTGTCTGGGCGAACGCTGGGTGTGTTTGTGACGTCAAACCAGGAACGACAAGCACTGAACTGATCGCAGATGCCGAGTAAGTTTGAAGCTACTCAGAAACTGCTACGAGGTGTGTAATCGCAATATTGCGAATACATCGTTCGCAATTTTAAGATGCTAAGATTCACTCCCAGTAGGCGGCGGCTTAGCATGAGCAAATCTGCTAAAATTCACTTGCGAGCGAACAACTCGGAATGACCCCCATTGATTCAGCCTAACCCTTTGTACATTCGCTGTGAGTGTGGGATGGATTCTACACAAATTTTGTCATTTTTTATTTTGAATATCTTTGTCATTTAATCCTGCAAGAAGACAAGCGTTAGAACCACTGCCAGCTATCACAGCCACTAGGCTCATTTCACAGCCCACAGTCATTTGATGCTCAGCTTGAGTCACGTAGTAAAAAAACGATCTTATCAAAGCAAATTAATAAAATTCCCTTTAACCTATATTTCTGTGGTATATTACTGTCTCTTCCATCAGTCACAGCATCATGCAACTTGTAGCTTCCCAATGCCTGTACAACTGATGCCAACCATAATAGAGCATTGCTCATTTACCGCATTGGCATGTGACCACCACAGCATTACACCGCCTCTGGCTCAGTGTTGGCACGCCACATAAGATAAATGACAAAATCAATTATTATTCATTTATTTGTGACATTATATTCTAGGACTGGTAGAGGTATGATAGCTCGTAATATGTAACCCTGAGAAAATGTATTTTTAAACTGGAATACTGAGATCCTGTAATACTAGTCATATAAAATAATACCCAAACTATAAAATGTAGTATTGGCGGAGTTCAGTGTGTTACAATGAAATGTGATGTTTTATTTGCCTAATAATCACTTGCTCCTTTGGGATCTCAGAAGTATTCAATGGCCCAACTGTGTTCTTCTTTATACTGCTACTGCTCCCCGTAATCAACAGGAAACAAGGTTGTCAATGCCCCACCCCTTTGTACTTCTCATTTACATACAGTGGGAGTGGCCTTGACAACACTTTGTTGTCTGGTTAATGTGTGGATGCAGAGCTATAGCGTTCCCTTCAGGGACCCCAGCAGACACAGAGAATTATATTCCTGGGAAAGTACTGTATAAGGTCCAGATGTACAAAACCTTGAAAAGTAATAAAGTAAAGAGATTTAATAAAGTACCAACCAACCAGCCCCTAATTGTCACTTTTCAAACACAGCCTGCAATATGGCAGTTATGAGATGATTGGCTGGTATTTTATCTCTCTCCACTTTATTACTTTTCAAAGCTTAGTAGATCTAACCCATACTGTTAAAAGTGGAGAGCTCTACAGACTTCTTGTTGCTTCTCCTCTGGGGAAGCTTCACTCTCTGTCCCGAGATGGCCTGCCAAGGCTACTACTGAGCATGTGGGAAGCAGAGGCAGTTTAACAGAGGAGGCTGCCTGTGTGTAGACTCCATCCAGGCCCCCTCCTCTCTATGGCGACGTAGGGTCTGGCATTGTGCCTGGCAGACATTTGTCATGAGCTTTTTGCTGCAGCATGTGCGGGATTTCGGAGAGGTAAGTAATAAATATGGGTGCAGCATGTGCAGTGTGGGCCCCCTGTGGACCCAGGGGCCTGTGTGCACCACACACACTGCAACCATTATAGATACACCTAGGTGTGGCACTATCTTGACACTGTGTTACTGGTGTGTACAACAGTGAGTACGGCTGAGCCTGCTTTATCTTTAATAAAACCCCTTCACTGTAGGTGTTGGCCATAGTAAACAATCAGATTCTACCTATCATTTTATAGAATGTGCTAGATAAATGACAGCTAGAGGCTTATTGGTTGCTATGGTCGACACCTACACATTTTCTCTTTTAAAGGTTTGATACTGTTCATCTCCCCCTAAGAGTGAAAGACAACTGATTAGCTGATCTGTACAAGGGCAGTAAATTATTAGCAGCCGCTGCTCACAACCACAATAAAACATCTCACAGTTTATCACAGTAAAGAGCAGATATCGGCATTTAGATTAATACAGTATACAAAGTATAAAGCCCCTTTAATTATTGAAATAGGTGATGTTCAAGTTAATTATTTTTGCACAAGAGATGGTCTAGTGCCCAACATTTGCTCTCCATCTGCAGCACATGGTAAAAATCCATTTCCAGCCAAGTGAAATTTATGTACTAAGCACAGAGGCGTAACTCTGGGAGGCAACGGAGTCATCTGCCGCCGGGCTCCTGCTCTGAAGGGGGGCACCTCTCCTCCCATTCTGTGACACCATTGAATTAAGTTAATTGATAGCTGCTGCTATCTCTTCAGTGGCTGACTTCCTCACTGGTCCCTGCACCTTACAAATCACGCCCTTTTTATTATACAAGTGTCATACCCAGGATTAGAAACCATGACCTATCTCCTATATAATAGCCCTGTGATTCTGTGCCTGGGTCTCTAACGCTGGGCGTGGCTAGGAGCTCTCATTGGGTTAGTGGCAGGTCTATCACACCCAGTCCACAGCTGATTGGCCGAGAAACACCCTCCCACACAGGTTACATTCAATGGGAGGCTCTGCCCTTTGCCTGCTGTGTTTTCACAGAGCAGGATTAGCAATGGCACTGCTGGAGCTGCAGCTCCAGCCCCACACCCCAAAATAGTCCCACTGCATCTGCAGCATCATACCCTCCAACAATTTACACATAAACATTGATGCAAATTCAAAAAGGGGGCGTGGCCACGGGTACAGCGGAGTGGCCACGCTCCTTTTCCTATACTTTCAATGGAAGCTTGGAGAGTCAAAAAACGGTACAGACCATAAAAAAAAGGGACTGTACCTGCCAAAAAGGTGCAGCTGGAGGGTATGCCACTGCATCTGCAGCAAGTCTCTGCACTGTAGATAGGGGGAAAAACAATCCTTTTACTGCAGCGTCCTATGGGGGTCATTCCAACTTGATCGCTAGCTGCATTCGTTCGCTGTGCAGCGATCAGGCAAAAACTCGCCACTTCTGCACATGCGTATGCGCGGGGTACTATTACAACGAACGCTGTCGTTTTACACAGGGTCTAGCGATGCTTTTCAGTCACACAAGCAGCCGCAGAGTGATTGACAGGAAGAGGGCGTTTCTGGGTGTCACCTGACCGTTTTCAGGGAGTGTTTGGAAAAACAGGCGTGGCTGGGCGAACACAGGGCGTGTTCATGACGTCAAATCAGGAACTGAATGGTCTGAAGTGATCGCAAGTGCCGAGTAGGTCTGAAGCTACTCTGAAACTGAACACATTTTTTTTGTACCCGCTCTCCGATCCCTTCGTTCGCACTTCTGCTAAGCTAAAATACACTCCCTGTGGGCGGCGGCATAGCGTTTGCACGGCTGCTAAAAACTGCTAGCGAGTGATCAACTCGGAATGACCACCAATGTCTTGCTGCCAGTCCACCTGCCCCCTCCAGCATCAACAATCCCCACTTCCTAGCCGCGCCGCAGGTGGAACAAAATCTGCTGCGGCCACCGGCATAGATGTGTATGAAAGCGGTGCAGCGGAAGACTTTCGTAGGCTTCCCTGCGCCGCATACTCTCTGAGCCCCGGAGCCTGCTCTGCGTGTGATGTCACAGAAGTGCCTTCCCACCACAGCCGCACCCAGATCCCCAGAGGCCCTGACTCCGCAACACAGCGCCTGGCCTGCCAGCCTGGAAGCCCTGAGATGGTTAATGTAGCGGATAGAGAGGGTGATATCACGGAGGGTAATGTATGGACGCTGAATCAATGTAAAAGGTGACAGTGCTGTGCAGTGCAGTGGGTGTGCAGTCTGGGCCGTTGCTAGAGTGTTCGGCGCCCCCCTGCAAACTATAAATTTACACCCTCGCATACTTTACAAACGCACAGCGCACATAATGACCCCTGTAGTAGAGACACTTACACATGTAACGCCCCCTGTACCAGAGACGCTTACACATGTAATGACCCCTGAACCAGTGACGCTTACACATGTCACTTCCCCCCTGTACCAGTGACACTTACACAAGTAACACCCCCTGTAGCAGTGACGCTTACACACGTAATGCCCCCTGTAGCAATGACGCTTACACACGTAATGCCCCCTGTAGCAGTGACGCTTACACACGTAACGCCCCCTGTACCAGTGCCGCTTAGACACGTAACGCCCCCTGTTCCAGTGACGCTTACACACGTAATGCCCCCTCTACCAGTACCACTTACACACATAACACCCTCTGTACCAGTGCCGCTTACACACGTAACGCCCCCTGTACCAGTGACGCTTACACACATTATGCAGCAGTCACACATACACACACACACAACATACACATATATATATATATATATACAAACACATACTTACTGTACATACATTACACACATACACAGTCACACATATATACAGTATACACAGACGCTGTATATACACACACACACTCACTCTCTTTCCAGACACTTATCTAATGAAGTCTAGCTGGCCGAAGCTGTAGCAGCTCATCCTCCTGCTGCAGCATGGTCCAGTGTAGCCCCGCCCCTTACTCCCATCTAGCTCCGCCCACTTTGGCTCCCTCCCGGCCACTGAATGTCACACAGGGGAGAGGAGGGGGGAGAGGAGGTTTTGTGCTGACGGCGCCGAGGGGGAGAGGTGGCTTTGTGCTGACGGCGCCGAGGGGGAGAAAAGGTTTTGTGCTTCCGTCGCCGCTGCATGTGTGACAGCAGCCGGCAGCAGCAGGGATAGCAGCAGAAGCTCAGCACAGGGATGCAGAGCAGGGAGAACGTCTCTCCTTCCTGGTGCCTCCCTGCACTGCATCCCTTTGCTGAGCAGCTAGCGCCGGCCCTGTGTGCAGTGTCAACTGACACTACACAGCACTCTCACCTTTTACACTGATTCAGCCAGTCACACAGTTCTGCCAGCCAGTCACTATTGTTAGCACCAGTGTCCCAACGCACCGCATTACAGGGAAGTAGACGCACTACATAAACTACAGCTCCCAGCAGCCATTAGCACTGAAGCATTCCGCCCCTTAGGGCTGCTGGGAGCTGTAGTTTATTGCGTACATTTTCTTCCCTGTAATGCGGCACATTGGGACACCGGCGCGAACAATAGTGACTGCATGCTGTGCGAGTCTCCGGGAGAGCCACTGCCAAAGGGAGGACAGCAGCTTAGCTGCTGACAGGAAGAGAAGCAGGATAAGCATTACCCGCCCCTCCCCCACTCACAGTACCTCTGGGCCCCATCCGCGGCACCCCCACACACCCCCTCCAGCACCCGCGATAGCTCCGGACCCCTCCCCCACCCGCAGCGACCCGCACCCGTACCTCCCGCCGCACCCGCCCCTCCCCCTCCCGGGGCAACCCCGCAACTGCTCCGGACCACCACCCGCAGCACCCACGCACCCTCCCCCACCTGCGGCACCACCTTAACCGCCCCTCCCGTGGCACCCCAGGATCCCATCCGCCTCTACCCCGCACCCCCTACTCCCCCAACCAAAGCACCTACTAGGTGATTCACCAGGCCCTGCGTGCGCTGTTCACGCCTTTGCAAGGGGCTTCCACCCATTAACCATTGCACACCCATTGTCCGTGCAATATTTAACCACTCACACAATTATTATTGGATGTAATACTCCATATAATAAAAATATTGCACGCCACAAGAGTGTGCAAGGGTTAAGGGGGCATAGCCCCTTACGACGGTGTGAAGAGTACCCGTAGGGCGCGATGAATCACCTAGTTACATATATTTATCTATATATAGGGGCGGGGGCACCAATATTTATCTTGCCTCCGGGCAACTGGGAAGAACTTACGCCACTGACTAAGCACCTGTGTATTTGGAGGCCTTCTGGTCTGGTCTGTTTCAGCCATAATCTAGCCACAATATAAGAAGAAAAATCTACCAGATCGCACTCAATCACACTCAGATGCCTAAATCATATTTATGTGCAGGCTTGGACTGGCCCACAGGGGTACAGGGGAAACCACCGGTGGGCCCCACTGCCTGGGGGCCCACCTCCTGCTCTAAGAATCAGGTTCCAGACTGTACACTTGAATTATACATTATACATATGTTACCTTATACTGGACTATGGTGTATTTTCTACAGTGCATTGCTGTTATTAATCTGTTATTAATCTGGTACATTATCATGCATGCAGCAGATGAATTTACTGTATATATTTATGAAGGGCCCCAGACATTGCACTCACTAATGGTTAGTCAAACCAATGATGTAGCATGTCACACCCCCTCTGCGGACTGGCCACACCCCTAAGCATGGGCCCCTACCACTGCATTCCCCCGGTGGGCCCTACATGCCCCAGTCCGACACTGAGTGTGGAGCCTAATCATGCTCTGGCACAGTGAGCTTTAAATACCCGAGGCAAACTTGAATCTCCCTCCCCCTGTGATGTCAACGGTCACCTGAGAAGGATGTCGCTGGTCCTGATGTCTAGCCTGTGGGGAAAGATTGCAGCCTGAAGAAGGCAGATGCCACCAGACCCGGCAAGTGAAAACCAAGTGTTTGTGTAGGGTATTAATGGGATCTGATATGGGTCAACAATCCGCCTCTTAACATGCTGTAAAGGGCCCTTGTATGAATTTGCTTATCTTCACATATCAGCAAAGCAAGTCAGAATGCCCACACTCAGCTGATTCAGGTAAGAAGATCAGCCCTCCTAATACAACAACCTGCGGTGGAGGAGTTAAGGAGCACAATGGTCAAATTGAATATAATAGTAACAATCTAGTTATTCCTATTCTATCTTTCAGCTCATTCAGTTGATGGTGTAGAACAACAGGATCAAATGCTGCACATCTTACATGGTCTTTCTAGTCACATAGACGCACCTTGGTCTTCATTGGCTTCCTCTTCTGGTGTCTTGGTTTCCAGTGCTTTTACAGTTTCTGCACCTATTAAGCCCCTTACAGCCCGATCTGAGCCCGACCTGTGCACCTCTCCACTTCCTCTTATAATAGCGACCACAGACCACTAAGAACTTTTTAAACCAGTGATTAATTAAATGTAAGATCCAACTTTGAAATTTTGTTGTCTCAACAGGCTAAAGAAGCCTTCATTATCTCCTTTTTACCCAGTCAGATCTGCGTGACAACAAAGCAGTGCCAAAGCAAGGTTCTGCAGTGCAGGGGCATGTGCTTATTTAGGAACCTACAGATGGATCACATCATAAAACATCGGAGAAGCTGAACAAGCTTCTGCGGCTCCTAGATACCGGCAACCTGTTACGGTGGAGCAGAGTAAATAGGACCAACTGTTCTTTCTTCTAAACATTAATCACAGTCACTGCTTTCACACACAACCTCAGAACCACAACGGATTAATTCACTTTCTATGAACTTATCTCATGTGTTAATAAGAGTTATTTATTAATTGGTGATAGTGAGGTTGATATTTGATAATGGTGTATTTGGAGCACTGTGAATGTAAATGTGTAAAACTGTGACTTACAATGAAGACATTCATAAAGTTCTGATAAGAAACATGAGTAAATAATGAACACAGTAGATGTGACTTTCAGAATGCACCAGATGCACGGCATAACACAGCTTGGGTTTGTACCGGTGAGTGTTGATGGGCTGAGTAGGATGCCTTGAGGAGCTCACCTCCTTTCTACATTTTGAGAGTAGCCTCCAAAAAGTGAAAGTCCAACTATTGCAACTCTGTTATCACCATGATCAACTGAAGAAAGTTTTCAGCATTCTTCCTAGTTTAGCATAATTTAAGGCAGAGGTTCTCAAACTCGGTCCTCGGGGGCACACACAGTGCATGTTTTGCAGGTCTCCTCACAGAATCGCAAGTGAAATAATTAGCTCCACCTGTGGACCTTTTAAAATGTGTCAGTGAGTAATTAATACACCTGTGCACCTGCTGTGTTACCTGCAAAACATGCACTGTGTGTGCCCCCAAGGACCGAGTTTGAGAACCTCTGATTTAAGGTATATCATGAGCATAAGAGGTTGTCTGAGAGTGTCAGTTTTATTACATGTGTAACTTTTGTGTGTATTCAGCTTTATATTACATTATTCAAAGTGCATCTAGAAGGGCAATGCTCAGTTTGAGGCCTTATAAGGAATCCGTTTATCCAAGCAGCACTTCTACAGATACACTTCCCACCTTTTATTAAATAGTACCCACGTGTGGTGTACTGATTAAAGTAATAATACTGTAATATACAGTATATTCTTTAAAAAATGCAGCAAGAAACCCCCCAAACCCCCAAATCCTTACCCATCTCTAGACTGGCTGGCACCTCAATGCTGTAATGAAAATCAGCCATATGCTGGTCAACGCAGTGATGGTATCCCTATGGGGTGGAGTGCAACAAGCCCAGGACCCTTGGTAACTATGTCACCCTATTGGTCCCAGTATAATGGACGGGGTTTTCCTATTATGTCAAAATATATATTATAATTTTTTTTTAAAGAGAAACATATTTCATATGAACTTTTTTTTAAATAAAATACCTCATTCACTACTTTATCAATTAAGAAAAAAGATATATATTTTCTTGTATTTCGCAGCCCAAATGTGAACCCAGCCCACCAAAAATGACCTATCTACACAGACTATAGTCTGGTACTCTCCTGATTGGCTGTGCGCTCCTGTAGTGTGATTGAGGCTGCGCACTGAAGATACAATGTAGCGCATAGGCGCTCCATTGTATCCAATGGTGGGAACTTTGCGGTCAGCGGTTGACCGCGAGTAAACTCACCGCTGACCGCAAAGTTCCCACCATTGGATACACTGTAGCGCCTATGCGCTACATTGTATCTCTGCCATGCGCAGCCTGACTGACAGCTCAGGAGCGCACAGGCAATCAGGAGAGTGCGCTCCCTGATTGGCTGAAGGGACCCTCTTTGACAGGAGTCAGGGGGGATCCCAGCAGTCGGGGAAAGGGGTCCCATGTGTAAACATGGGACCCCTTTCAGTGCGTGGTTCGGGTTTCCGGTTTGTTTTTTTGCCAAGTACGTGGATTACAAAGAGGACACAAGCTACACTGGATTTTTGTGAGTATAATTTTATTTTCAGGTACCCCATGGATTCTACTTGGAGAAGTGGACCGACCCTCGTGTGAACATAGGTAAGTATGTGTGAATGTAGGTGTGCATGTATGTAATAAAGTTTTACTTTCAAGGTGTGTGAGTTCTGTTTTTATTTGGGTATTTTTTTGTAGTAGTACTACAGGTACCAACGGGCCCATTTTTCCACCGCATGCTGGTACTTGTGGTTCTCCAAGTACCAAGAAAGTATGAACTGGCGCTATATGTTTCTCCAATGATAATAAATGACTGTGGATCAATTTCAATAAAATAACATATAATTTATTACCTAAACATCACATGCTAAAAAAATCAAAAGCATAAAATACAAATGTGAACATGAAGTTAGGGCATATATAGAGCTGAGAATAAATAGGTAATGGCTGCTTTTAAGTGTCCATAAAGGATCCCGGACTGAAAACAATATGCAGAGTTCCCTGGGGAATAGAGATTGAATACAGCTGGTGTTACCCGTGACGACGGAGACTTCCAGAGATTTGAGGATTGCCAGCAAGCAAGCTGTGCAGTTTATGCAGACACTGGGTCTCTCCAATCGGTTCTGTATAGATGAAGTCCCTCAGAGTTCAAATGGTAGATTTTGAAAGTCCATATCTGGATCCGTTTGAAGAATGGTGCACTTGTAGTAGTAGCAGCTTGAACACTTAACGCGGTCCCTAGGCTCGGTCACCTAGCTTCATCAGAAGTACAGCAGTACTTCTGATGAAGCTAGGTGACCGAGCATGGTGCTGGTTGTTCAAATATGGGGGAACCCCTGTCAATTCCCCCCCCCATATTTTTTCAACCAGGACCGGCTCAAAGAGCCCGAGGCTGGTTGTGCTTAGGAGGGGGGACCCCATGCAATTTTTTTCTTGATTTTTAACACTTTAATTTTTTTTTTAAAGGTGCACAATGAAGCCCTGCACAGATCTCACAGATCCGGCCGGGATTCCTTGTGTTTTGTCAGGCAGTGTTTTACTCATCACTCCCGTAAAACACTGCCTGACACTACGAATCACATCGACATTGGAAAAGACGAATGTTGCAAACTCGGCAGCTTAGTAAATAACTGTATCAGGATTCAAAAAGTTGCAGTAAAATGCAGCCGATACCATTCGAGTTCAAACACCCTTAAAAACGGCTAAAACACGAATATTAGTAAATATACCCCACAGTATTAAACATATTTTAAATACCCAGTGCCTAGCACCCACAATACATTTAAAGATGGCGACTAGCGCCAGTGCACAGTTTAAAAGTGGCGCCAAGCGCCCATTGTCCTCCTAATGGCGCCGGGCACTAGGGGTTAACCCCTTCAGTGCTGCGACCGCCATTACACGTATGGCTGGTTAGTCTCTCCGGCCACACACCATATAGTGTTGTGAGGCTCCTGGCACATTAACGTGGGACGATTGCAGTGTAAAGCGTACCCCTCTATGAAATGGGTTCACACATACAACTTGTTTTCAGTATACTGGCTATGAGAAGGTATCCAGGCTAAATGTACACAGCAGCGGTGTGCAGAAGAAATAACTGGGATTCCGGAGCTTCAGAGAAATAGCAAAGATTCCAATGCAAGCAGAAATGTCCATACACTGCAAGTCTTTCTTTTGTAGGGAATAGATAACACAATCTTCACCTGGATTACCATTTGTCACTCAGCAGTTACCTAGGTATCAGCCTGGACACGCAGTCCCAAGGATAAACTATTCTGTGATCTCATAGCAAACTTTTTTTCACAGATCCACTATGATTATTTAACCACTTAACTGACAATTTATTTTACCAAAAACCGCTCCATAATTGTCGGGGGGGGTTTTATGAGTGAATTAGGTGAAGAACATAAATTTAAGCCTATCCAAAATTATTTTAGTTAAAAAACAGAAATATATATATATATATATATATATATATATATATATAACAACAAAAAATGCTCCGGCACTCCAGCAATCCCGTAGGACCTGCTTGCTCAGGTGCCCTCCCCTGGGGGGTCACCCCAAGATGCATACAATGAAAGAAGAGGCGGCACTCAGAGTCTTGGTAGCGGTGTCAAACTTGTATTACGTGCGATCTACGTTTCGGGGACCAACTCCCCTGACGAAGGGGAGTTGGTCCCCGAAACGTAGATCGCACGTAATACAAGTTTGACACCGCTACCAAGACTCTGAGTGCCGCCTCTTCTTTCATTGTATATATATATATATATATATATATATAGTAAAAATATTTTTCCAAACATCGAAACATCGATTGGGAACATCGCGAACATCAGATCATCGCGGCTTTCATTTTGAAAGCCGGGACAGCCTCCAGGTACACAGGGGGGGCTTGGGGGGGGGGTTAATTTACACTTCCCCAGCGGCTGCTATTGTCTGCAGCTGCTGGAGGGGGGGGGGGGGGGTCCTACCAGTGATCGGCAGCACTGCAATCAGTAGGGGAGAGTGCAGGGAGACAGAGGGACCGGAAGCAGCGGCAGAGTGAAGTTACTCTTCCCTACCGCTGCTAACACAGTTTATCGGACTGGTAGCATCCTGTGCGACCAGGTAAAATAAAGTACTTGCAGGCATGGTCGCATCTGATGCCAGACAAGTGGTTAAACAGACAGAGGACTTACAGCATTGCGAAAACAACTTCAAGATCATACACTAGTAATGTGTGCACACAGACAAGCAGTTGGGGGGGGCGTGGCCTCACGTCATATGGGCATTGCCTTGCATCATTGGGCGTGTTCTCACATTTGTCTGAAAATCCATTCCAGAATGCTGCAATGATCGGATCTTTCCCACAAGAGTGAAACCCATTTGAGAGCTTGACCAGTTAGCAGAGAGGCAAAGTAGGCCACGCCCGTCTTAGCAGTTGGGAAGTTAGCAGGTTGGAGTATGAAATGGACTTCGAATTGATTTCAAAATTTGCGACACTGTTTCAGATACCCATCAAACTTGTTGGGTGCAGACAACTGAAGCTGTGACACTGGCATAGCTGTAGGTGGCGAAGTGGGTCTCGTGGCCGCAAGACCCGGTAGGGCTCCTGTGAGGTTTGCTTGAAAATTGTCCTGACATGCAGACATTTCTTGTAGGAATTGAGCCATCTGCCTTTGTGATGCCTCAAAGCCCTCCAGACGGCTTGCAATGTTCTGCAATTAGCTTGCTCCAATTCCCAGAACACTTTCCGTGTCCATCTGGATAGTGCAAACGGTCATGTTTGTAATAGTTTTTGTTCCTGGACTGGTATTTGGGGTAAGAGACTTACCCGGACTGAGAGGCTGAACGCAGGAAGCTTGGTGGCTTAATAAAGTTCCTATGCATGGACTGGAATCTGCGAGAAGGACTGGTTAAGACTGAAAGTTCTAGGGCTGACGAGGAGCTTGGGACCGGAAGAATACACGACTAATAAAGACTTGTGAATTGGAATGTGACTAAGCTGCAGAGGGGAATACAGAAGTCCAGTCCAGTCTTGTTAATGTGACAAGTTGCACTTTGTGGTTTCATTTTTCTTTTGTATTATGACAATAACTTATAGTGCATGCATACAATACTAAAGCCAACGTACGTGGACATCCCAGTGCTGTAAAAAAGGGAGAGAAAATCAGCACCTCCTCCCCTTTCAAGGGGAGGACACCAAGATACTGCATTGCCTGGGGTGACAATAATCTTAGTTAAGGGCTTGGTATCAGAGTATGACCACTGAGGAGCACAGAGAGTCTAGACATAGCACAGGCTGTGAGCAGCGTTGCCCCCCAGGAAGTCCTTCTGTAGGAGCTGCTGACTGGGGATTGGTTGCCGGTGACAGATGACCAGGACCAGGATTCACATTGGTGGTGCAGTGTTCATCTGACTGAGACCAACTTGGCAGCACTCAACAGCCAGAGCTGGCGGATACCGCCTCATGAGGAATGCCAGGGACATCTGCACCTGGACGCCGGCGGTTTCTATGGTGGCTGCTATAGAAGTCAGACTGATCCCAGCAACTAACACTCTAAAGATGGAATTATCCCATAGTAGCTTATGGACTACTTTTTCGCAAAGTTTGCTGAAGTGGGATCTTCCAGATCCCTATTCATCAGCCCCACTGATGCATTCGTTGCCCAACCCAGAAGCAAAGTGATAGTCCTGTGCGTAGGTGTTGCTTTTACAATCTCATTGAAATGCTTTTTTCAAAAGTAGGCACGTATGAGGAAAAGTCACCAGAAGTTCTGTGTTCCTCTCAGCATCATACCCATGTCTGTGGCAGTCTCGTTGGAGACCATTGGTAAAAGTACAGTTTATGCCACAAAGTTACGCAGCGCAGAGCTTTCAGAGCGTATGAAACTTCATCAAAAGCTCATCAGGAAATTGGACACTTTACAGTATTCCTTAATTGGCTTCCTGTCTGGGAGTGTTGAAAGATTAACTGTGGAATTAAAATGTTAATTCCAGTCAGAAGAGACCTCAACACAAATTCCATCAGCTTTTCCAGGAGGAATGGAGCAGGTCTGCGTGCCAGCCGGCTGGGTGTTTAGTTATAAATGAAATGGCAGATTGTAGACTTTAATAAAGGGAAAATGAGTGAGTATGGAATCCATTCGGTTTCTGTAATCGCTGGTACCTCCTGAAAAGCAGTCAGTACTGAGTGTGGTGTGTTAGGTAGATTAGACTTAGGTCGACAGTGTCTAGGTTGACCACTATTGGTCGACAGTAAGTTTCTAGGTTGACAGGAACTCTAGGTCGATATGCACTAGGTCGACATGATAAAAGGTCGACATGAGGTTTTTTTTACTTTTCTTGGTGTAGTATTCTCTGTACAGTGACCGGGAACCCCAATTAGTGCACCATGTCCCCTCGCATGGCGAGCAAACTTGGGCAAGGTGCCTCGCTCCACTAGTGCTGCGCTCGGCACAGGTAACTATTCCCAATTGTAGTCCATGTGGATCGTAAAGTATGAAAAAGTTAAAAAAAAATTGAAAAACTCATGTCGACCTAGAGTCCCTGTCGACCTAGAAACCATGTTGTCCTACTTACTGTCGACCAACAGTGGTCGACCTAGACAGTGTTGACCTACTTACTGTCGACCTAAAGACCAGAGCCTGTCAGTACTATACACCTATATCACAGCCACGACCTACAGTAAACAGTAAGTCTCTTGCACAACAGTGAAAGTGAGCAATGAATTCAGCAGATTGGTCTGCTTTGTCAGTTTGTTGCACGTGACACAAGTATCTTCATCTGTACTGTCACAATTTTAAAACTGAAATATGGACCTGGCCTATCAAATGGGATTAGCAGAGCCGGATTAAGGCTTGTGGGGCCCCAGGGGCAATGAAGTTGTAGGGGGCCCCCAGTAAAATTGTTTCCCCTCACCCCCCCCATGACACACACACAGACACACACATAAAACAAGGAGCAGCAGCAGCCGCCGTGTTAGGACCAGTTGACGGCAGTACATACATCTGGACTGTCCATGGAGCAACAGTCCCCGAGTTAGGACCAGCACCACCACCGTGGCACCACACGCTGCCAGATCCCACACACTGGGGGTAATTCCAAGTTGATCGCAGCAGGAATTTTGGTAGCAGTTGGGCAAAACCATGTGCACTGCAGGGGAGGCAGATATAACATGTGCAGAGAGAGAGTTAGATTTGGGTGGGTTATTTTGTTTCTGTGCAGGGTAAATACTGGCTGCTTTATTTTTACACTGCAAATTAGATTGCAGATTGAACACACCACACCCAAATCTAACTCTCTCTGCACATGTTATATCTGCCTCCCCTGCAGTGCACATGGTTTTGCCCAACTGCTAAAAAATTTCCTGCTGCGATCAACTTGGAATTACCCCCACTGTCTCACCATCCTGCGAGACTCGCTGACAATGGACGACGTCTGCGGCGACAAGCTGCCAGAGAAGTAAATATCCACTTAAACACTGCTCTGTGTGGGGGGCCCAGGATGACCGCCCCATCACCCCTCCCTTAATATGGCCCTAGGGAGTAGCACAACCAATAAGAGAGGGTAATGAGTGTAAAACACTGGTAGCATTCACTAGGGACCCTGCAAGGGGGTATGGGCTAAGCCAGGGGCGTAACATTCCCTCTAGAGAGACACCTCTCTCCACAGTGGTTGCTCATTTTCTGCCCCATAATATTGCCTTAGTTCATGTTATCAATATACAGTAATAGTGCCATATATCTTTTTATGCCCCATAGTAGTGAGCTAGTTCATTTTATGCCCCATAGTAGTGAGCTAGTTCTTTTTATGCCCCATAGTAGTGAGCTAGTTCTTTTTATGCCCCATAGTAGTGAGCTAGTTCATTTTATGCCCCATAGAATTGCACTAGTTCACATTATACCACACAGTGCCACCAGTGCATATAATGCCACATTGAATTTCCCCCAGTTAACAATATGCCACATTGTAGTGCTGCCAGTACACATTATGCCACACAGGGGCGTTGACCAACGCTTAGCTGCACCCAGCTTGCTGGCTGAGCCCTCCTGAGTTGGTCCTGAGTGTGATAGAGTACAAGGTACAAGACCGGTTCTGCATCTGTGCAGAACTGGTCTTGCGATATTGCTCGCAGTTCCCTGGCAGCCGCATCATGATTGACACCCCATCACAGTTCTTCATAACAGGGGCGTGTCATCCCCGCTTTGGAGGCATGACTGGTACAGGGTCTGCATCATCAAATGCAAACTTCCTATGGCCAGCCTGCATCAGCTTCACCCTCAGTCACGATGGTGATCTGAGGCTGCCTTCTAAGGCGCAGCACTCGAATCTTGCAAATGCTAACAGGAGGCGTCTATCTCCTAAAGACGCCTCCTGTTGCATTTCAATTTTAATTACTTGGAATTGCACGTCCTCTTCCTTGCAGCTGTACAATTCCTTCTAAACATGATATAGATCCTAGTTAGGTGGAAGTTCTGCTCCTGACCAGCAGGGCTGCCTTCAGAAATTGTGGGGCCCAGGACTGACAAAATAGGGCCCCCACCAAAAAAAAAAAAAAAAAGATTCTGCCACACCGCTTCACCCCTATGTGATGTCACACATCATGACGTTACATAATGGTGGAGCATTATGGACATGCAGCTCTCCAGATGTTGGCAGTAGGAGCCAGGGGTGGATCCCCCCCCCCTTCCCTTTGTATAATGGCCTGGGACTCCTGTCCCCTCAGTCCCCCCCCCCCCCGATGGCTGCCCTGCTGACCAGTATGTCTGCCGATTCATGATTGGGCACAGGAGAGCGTGCCTTCACCTGTAGTGAATTTCTAGGCCACATTCCTGTGAACATTGGGGGTCATTCCGAGTTGTTCGCTCGGTAAAAATCTTCGCATCGCAGCGATTTTCCGCTTAATGCGCATGCGCAATGTCCGCACTGCGACTGCGCCAAGTAAATTTGCTATGCACTTAGGAATTTTACTCACGGCTTTTTCATCGTTCTGGCGATCGTAATGTGATTGACAGGAAATGGGTGTTACTGGGCGGAAACAGGCCGTTTTATGGGCGTGTGGGAAAAAACGCTACCGTTTCCGGAAAAAACGCAGGAGTGGCTGGAGAAACGGGGGAGTGTCTGGGCGAACGCTGGGTGTGTTTGTGACGTCAAACCAGGAACGACAAGCACTGAACTGATCGCAGATGCCGAGTAAGTTTGAAGCTACTCAGAAACTGCTACGAGGTGTGTAATCGCAATATTGCGAATACATCGTTCGCAATTTTAAGATGCTAAGATTCACTCCCAGTAGGCGGCGGCTTAGCATGAGCAAATCTGCTAAAATTCACTTGCGAGCGAACAACTCGGAATGACCCCCATTGATTCAGCCTAACCCTTTGTACATTCGCTGTGAGTGTGGGATGGATTCTACACAAATTTTGTCATTTTTTATTTTGAATATCTTTGTCATTTAATCCTGCAAGAAGACAAGCGTTAGAACCACTGCCAGCTATCACAGCCACTAGGCTCATTTCACAGCCCACAGTCATTTGATGCTCAGCTTGAGTCACGTAGTAAAAAAACGATCTTATCAAAGCAAATTAATAAAATTCCCTTTAACCTATATTTCTGTGGTATATTACTGTCTCTTCCATCAGTCACAGCATCATGCAACTTGTAGCTTCCCAATGCCTGTACAACTGATGCCAACCATAATAGAGCATTGCTCATTTACCGCATTGGCATGTGACCACCACAGCATTACACCGCCTCTGGCTCAGTGTTGGCACGCCACATAAGATAAATGACAAAATCAATTATTATTCATTTATTTGTGACATTATATTCTAGGACTGGTAGAGGTATGATAGCTCGTAATATGTAACCCTGAGAAAATGTATTTTTAAACTGGAATACTGAGATCCTGTAATACTAGTCATATAAAATAATACCCAAACTATAAAATGTAGTATTGGCGGAGTTCAGTGTGTTACAATGAAATGTGATGTTTTATTTGCCTAATAATCACTTGCTCCTTTGGGATCTCAGAAGTATTCAATGGCCCAACTGTGTTCTTCTTTATACTGCTACTGCTCCCCGTAATCAACAGGAAACAAGGTTGTCAATGCCCCACCCCTTTGTACTTCTCATTTACATACAGTGGGAGTGGCCTTGACAACACTTTGTTGTCTGGTTAATGTGTGGATGCAGAGCTATAGCGTTCCCTTCAGGGACCCCAGCAGACACAGAGAATTATATTCCTGGGAAAGTACTGTATAAGGTCCAGATGTACAAAACCTTGAAAAGTAATAAAGTAAAGAGATTTAATAAAGTACCAACCAACCAGCCCCTAATTGTCACTTTTCAAACACAGCCTGCAATATGGCAGTTATGAGATGATTGGCTGGTATTTTATCTCTCTCCACTTTATTACTTTTCAAAGCTTAGTAGATCTAACCCATACTGTTAAAAGTGGAGAGCTCTACAGACTTCTTGTTGCTTCTCCTCTGGGGAAGCTTCACTCTCTGTCCCGAGATGGCCTGCCAAGGCTACTACTGAGCATGTGGGAAGCAGAGGCAGTTTAACAGAGGAGGCTGCCTGTGTGTAGACTCCATCCAGGCCCCCTCCTCTCTATGGCGACGTAGGGTCTGGCATTGTGCCTGGCAGACATTTGTCATGAGCTTTTTGCTGCAGCATGTGCGGGATTTCGGAGAGGTAAGTAATAAATATGGGTGCAGCATGTGCAGTGTGGGCCCCCTGTGGACCCAGGGGCCTGTGTGCACCACACACACTGCAACCATTATAGATACACCTAGGTGTGGCACTATCTTGACACTGTGTTACTGGTGTGTACAACAGTGAGTACGGCTGAGCCTGCTTTATCTTTAATAAAACCCCTTCACTGTAGGTGTTGGCCATAGTAAACAATCAGATTCTACCTATCATTTTATAGAATGTGCTAGATAAATGACAGCTAGAGGCTTATTGGTTGCTATGGTCGACACCTACACATTTTCTCTTTTAAAGGTTTGATACTGTTCATCTCCCCCTAAGAGTGAAAGACAACTGATTAGCTGATCTGTACAAGGGCAGTAAATTATTAGCAGCCGCTGCTCACAACCACAATAAAACATCTCACAGTTTATCACAGTAAAGAGCAGATATCGGCATTTAGATTAATACAGTATACAAAGTATAAAGCCCCTTTAATTATTGAAATAGGTGATGTTCAAGTTAATTTCTCTATCGTCCTAGTGGATGCTGGGGTTCCTGAAAGGACCATGGGGAATAGCGGCTCCGCAGGAGACAGGGCACAAAAAGTAAAGCTTTTCCGATCAGGTGGTGTGCACTGGCTCCTCCCCCTATGACCCTCCTCCAGACTCCAGTTAGATTTTTGTGCCCGGCCGAGAAGGGTGCAATCTAGGTGGCTCTCCTAAAGAGCTGCTTAGAGAAAGTTTAGATAGGTTTTTTATGTTACAGTGATTCCTGCTGGCAACAGGATCACTGCAGCGAGGGACTGAGGGGAGAAGGAGTCAACTCACCTGCGTGCAGGATGGATTGGCTTCTTGGCTACTGGACATCAAGCTCCAGAGGGACGATCACAGGTACAGCCTGGATGGTCACCGGAGCCGCGCCGCCGGCCCCCTTGCAGATGCTGAAGACAGAAGAGGTCCAGAATCGGCGGCTGAAGACTCCTGCAGTCTTCTAAAGGTAGCGCACAGCACTGCAGCTGTGCGCCATTTTCCTCTCAGCACACTTCACACGGCAGTCACTGAGGGTGCAGGGCGCTGGGAGGGGGGCGCCCTGGGAGGCAAAATGAGTACCTATAAAGGCTAAAAATACCTCACATATAGCCCTAGAGGCTATATGGAGATATTTAACCCCTGCCTGATTTCTCAAAATAGCGGGAGACGAGCCCGCCGGAAAAGGGGCGGGGCCTATCTCCTCAGCACACGGCGCCATTTCCTCTCACAGCTCCGCTGGTCAGGACGGCTCCCAGGTCTCTCCCCTGCACTGCACTACAGAAACAGGGTAAAACAGAGAGGGGGGGCAAATTTATGGCGATATTTTTATATAACAAAGCAGCTATAGGGGAGCACTTATTATAAGGCTATCCCTGATATATATATAGCGCTTTTGGTGTGTGCTGGCAAACTCTCCCTCTGTCTCCCCAAAGGGCTAGTGGGTCCTGTCTTCATTAGGAGCATTCCCTGTGTGTCTGCTGTGTGTCGGTACGTGTGTGTCGACATGTATGAGGACGATATTGGTGTGGAGGCGGAGCAATTGCCAAATATGGGGATGTCACCTCCTAGGGGGTCGACACCAGAATGGATGCCTTTATTTATGGAACTACGGGATAGTGTCAACACGCTAAAGCAGTCGTTTGACGACATGAGACGGCCGGACAATCAATTAGTGCCTGTCCAGGCGACTCAAACACCGTCAGGGGCTGTGAAACGCCCTTTGCCTCAGTCGGTCGACACAGACCCAGACACAGGCGATGACTCCAGTGGTGACGGTGACGAATCAACCGTATTTTCCAGTAGGGCCACACGTTATATGATTTTGGCAATGAAGGAGGCGTTACATTTAGCTGATACTACAGGTACCACTAAACAGGGTATTATGTGGGGTATGAAAAAACTACCTATAGTTTTTCCTGAATCAGAAGAACTAAATGACGTGTGTAATGAAGCGTGGGTTGCCCCTGAAAAAAGCTGATAATTTCAAAGAAATTATTGGCATTATACCCTTTCCCGCCAGAGGTTAGGGAGCGCTGGGAAACACCTCCTAGGGTGGACAAGGCGCTAACACGCTTATCTAAACAAGTGGCGTTACCCTCTCCTGAGACGGCCGCACTTAAAGATCCATCAGATAGGAGGATGGAAAATATCCAAAAAAGTATATACACACATGCAGGTGTTATACTACGACCAGCTGTAGCAACTGCCTGGATGGGCAGTGCGGGGGTAGTTTGGTCAGAATCCCTGATTGAAAATATTGATACCCTGGACAGGGACAATATTTTACTGTCGTTAGAACAAATAAAGGATGCATTTCTTTATATGCGTGATGCACAGAGGGATATATGCACACTGGCATCACGGGTAAGTGCTATGTCCATTTCGGCCAGAAGAGCTTTATGGACGCGACAGTGGACAGGCGATGCGGATTCAAAACGGCATATGGAAGTTTTGCCGTATAAGGGGGAGGAGTTATTTGGAGTCGGTCTATCAGATTTGGTGGCCACGGCTACAGCCGGGAAATCCACCTTTCTACCTCAAGTCACTCCCCAACAGAAAAAGGCACCGACTTTTCAACCGCAGCCCTTTCGTTCCTTTAAAAATAAGAGAGCAAAGGGCTATTCATATTTGCCACGAGGCAAAGGTCGAGGGAAGAGACAGCAACACGCAGCTCCTTCCCAGGATCAGAAGCCCTCCCCGGCTTCTACAAAAGCCTCAGCATGACGCTGGGGCTTCTCAAGCGGACTCGGGGACGGTGGGCGGTCGTCTCAAAAATTACAGCGCGCAGTGGGCTCACTCGCAAGTAGATCCCTGGATCCTGCAGATAATATCTCAGGGATACAGGTTGGAATTAGAGACAGATCCACCTCGCCGTTTCCTGAGGTCTGCTTTACCAACGTCCCCCTCCGAAAGGGAGACGGTGTTGGAAGCCATTCACAAGCTGTACTCTCAGCAGGTGATAGTCAAGGTACCTCTTCTGCAACAAGGGAAGGGGTATTATTCCACTCTTTTTGTGGTACCGAAGCCGGATGGCTCGGTAAGGCCTATTCTAAATCTGAAGTCCTTGAACCTGTACATAAAGAAGTTCAAGTTCAAAATGGAGTCACTCAGAGCAGTGATAGCGAACCTGGAAGAGGGGGACTTTATGGTATCCTTGGACATCAAGGATGCGTATCTCCACGTTCCAATTTACCCCTCACACCAGGGGTACCTCAGGTTCGTTGTACAAAACTGTCACTATCAGTTTCAGACGCTGCCGTTCGGATTGTCCACGGCACCTCGGATCTTTACAAAGGTAATGGCCGAGATGATGATTCTTCTTCGAAGAAAAGGCGTATTAATTATCCCATACTTGGACGATCTCCTAATAAGGGCGAGGTCCAGAGAACAGCTAGAGATGGGATTAGCACTGTCTCAAGAAGTGCTAAAACAGCACGGGTGGATTCTGAATATTCCAAAATCCCAGTTAATGCCGACAACTCGTCTGCTGTTCCTAGGGATGATTCTGGACACGGTTCAGAAAAAGGTTTTTCTCCCGGAGGAAAAAGCCAAGGAGTTATCCGAGCTTGTCAGGAACCTCCTAAAACCAGGAAAGGTGTCTGTACATCAATGCACAAGAGTCCTGGGAAAAATGGTGGCTTCTTACGAAGCGATTCCATTCGGCAGATTCCACGCAAGAATTTTCCAAAGGGATCTGTTGGACAAATGGTCAGGGTCGCATCTTCAGATGCACCTATGGATAACCCTGTCTCCAAGGACAAGGGTGTCTCTTCTGTGGTGGTTGCAGAGTGCTCATCTATTGGAGGGCCGCAGATTCGGCATACAGGATTGGATCCTGGTGACCACGGACGCCAGCCTGAGAGGCTGGGGAGCAGTCACACAAGGAAGAAACTTCCAGGGAGTATGGACGAGCCTGGAAACGTCTCTTCACATAAACATTCTGGAACTAAGAGCAATATACAATGCTCTAAACCAGGCAGAACCTCTGCTTCAGGGAAAACCGGTATTGATCCAGTCGGACAACATCACGGCAGTCGCCCATGTGAACAGACAGGGCGGCACAAGAAGCAGGAGGGCAATGGCAGAAGCTGCAAGGATTCTTCGCTGGGCAGAGAATCATGTGATAGCACTGTCAGCAGTGTTCATCCCAGGAGTGGACAACTGGGAAGCAGACTTCCTCAGCAGACACGATCTTCACCCGGGAGAGTGGGGACTTCATCCAGAAGTCTTCCACATGCTGGTAACCCGTTGGGAAAGACCAATGGTGGACATGATGGCGTCTCGCCTCAACAAAAAACTGGACAGGTATTGCGCCAGGTCAAGAGATCCGCAGGCAATAGCTGTGGACGCGCTGGTAACGCCTTGGGTGTACCAGTCGGTGTATGTGTTTCCTCCTCTGCCTCTCATACCAAAAGTATTGAGAATTATACGGCAAAGAGGCGTAAGAACGATACTAGTGGTTCCGGATTGGCCAAGGAGGACTTGGTACCCGGAACTTCAAGAGATGATCACGGAAGATCCGTGGCCTCTACCTCTAAGGAGGGACTTGCTTCAGCAGGGTCCCTGTCTGTTTCAAGACTTACCGCGGCTGCGTTTGACGGCATGGCGGTTGAACGCCGGATCCTAAAGGAAAGAGGCATGCCGGAAGAAGTCATTCCTACTTTGATTAAAGCAAGGAAGGAAGTAACCGTGCAACATTATCACCGAATTTGGCGAAAATATGTTGCGTGGTGCGAAGATCGGAGTGCTCCGACGGAGGAATTTCAACTGGGTCGATTCCTACATTTCCTGCAATCAGGATTGTCAATGGGTCTCAAATTGGGATCTATTAAGGTTCAAATTTCGGCCCTGTCGATTTTCTTTCAAAAAGAATTGGCTTCAGTCCCTGAAGTCCAGACCTTTGTTAAGGGAGTGCTGCATATACAGCCTCCTGTGGTGCCTCCAGTGGCACCGTGGGATCTAAATGTGGTTTTGGACTTCCTAAAATCTCATTGGTTTGAACCACTAAAAAAGGTGGATTTGAAATATCTCACATGGAAAGTGACCATGCTTCTAGCCCTGGCTTCTGCCAGGAGAGTGTCAGAATTGGCAGCTTTATCTTACAAAAGCCCATATCTGATTTTCCATTCGGACAGGGCAGAACTGCGGACTCGTCCGCATTTTCTCCCTAAGGTGGTGTCAGCATTTCATCTGAACCAGCCTATTGTAGTGCCTGCGGCTACAAGTGACTTGGAGGACTCCAAGTTACTGGACGTTGTCAGAGCATTAAAAATATATATTGCAAGGACAGCTGGAGTCAGAAAATCTGACTCGTTGTTTATATTGTATGCACCCAACAAGATGGGTGCTCCTGCGTCTAAGCAGACGATTGCTCGTTGGATCTGTAGCACAATCCAACTTGCACATTCTGTGGCAGGCTTGCCACAGCCTAAATCTGTAAAGGCCCACTCCACAAGGAAGGTGGGCTCATCTTGGGCGGCTGCCCGAGGGGTCTCGGCATTACAACTTTGCCGAGCAGCTACGTGGTCAGGGGAGAACACGTTTGTAAAATTTTACAAATTTGATACTCTGGCTAAGGAGGACCTGGAGTTCTCTCATTCGGTGCTGCAGAGTCATCCGCACTCTCCCGCCCGTTTGGGAGCTTTGGTATAATCCCCATGGTCCTTTCAGGAACCCCAGCATCCACTAGGACGATAGAGAAAATAAGATTTTACTTACCGATAAATCTATTTCTCGGAGTCCGTAGTGGATGCTGGGCGCCCATCCCAAGTGCGGATTATCTGCATAAGTTGTACATAGTTATTGTTAACTAATTCGGGTTATTGTTAAAGGAAGCCATCTTTCAGAGGCTCCGCTGTTATCATACTGTTAACTGGGTTTAGATCACAAGTTGTACGGTGTGATTGGTGTGGCTGGTATGAGTCTTACCCGGGATTCAAAATCCTCCCTTATTGTGTACGCTCGTCCGGGCACAGTACCTAACTGGAGTCTGGAGGAGGGTCATAGGGGGAGGAGCCAGTGCACACCACCTGATCGGAAAAGCTTTACTTTTTGTGCCCTGTCTCCTGCGGAGCCGCTATTCCCCATGGTCCTTTCAGGAACCCCAGCATCCACTACGGACTCCGAGAAATAGATTTATCGGTAAGTAAAATCTTATTTATTTTTGCACAAGAGATGGTCTAGTGCCCAACATTTGCTCTCCATCTGCAGCACATGGTAAAAATCCATTTCCAGCCAAGTGAAATTTATGTACTAAGCACAGAGGCGTAACTCTGGGAGGCAACGGAGTCATCTGCCGCCGGGCTCCTGCTCTGAAGGGGGGCACCTCTCCTCCCATTCTGTGACACCATTGAATTAAGTTAATTGATAGCTGCTGCTATCTCTTCAGTGGCTGACTTCCTCACTGGTCCCTGCACCTTACAAATCACGCCCTTTTTATTATACAAGTGTCATACCCAGGATTAGAAACCATGACCTATCTCCTATATAATAGCCCTGTGATTCTGTGCCTGGGTCTCTAACGCTGGGCGTGGCTAGGAGCTCTCATTGGGTTAGTGGCAGGTCTATCACACCCAGTCCACAGCTGATTGGCCGAGAAACACCCTCCCACACAGGTTACATTCAATGGGAGGCTCTGCCCTTTGCCTGCTGTGTTTTCACAGAGCAGGATTAGCAATGGCACTGCTGGAGCTGCAGCTCCAGCCCCACACCCCAAAATAGTCCCACTGCATCTGCAGCATCATACCCTCCAACAATTTACACATAAACATTGATGCAAATTCAAAAAGGGGGCGTGGCCACGGGTACAGCGGAGTGGCCACGCTCCTTTTCCTATACTTTCAATGGAAGCTTGGAGAGTCAAAAAACGGTACAGACCATAAAAAAAAGGGACTGTACCTGCCAAAAAGGTGCAGCTGGAGGGTATGCCACTGCATCTGCAGCAAGTCTCTGCACTGTAGATAGGGGGAAAAACAATCCTTTTACTGCAGCGTCCTATGGGGGTCATTCCAACTTGATCGCTAGCTGCATTCGTTCGCTGTGCAGCGATCAGGCAAAAACTCGCCACTTCTGCACATGCGTATGCGCGGGGTACTATTACAACGAACGCTGTCGTTTTACACAGGGTCTAGCGATGCTTTTCAGTCACACAAGCAGCCGCAGAGTGATTGACAGGAAGAGGGCGTTTCTGGGTGTCACCTGACCGTTTTCAGGGAGTGTTTGGAAAAACAGGCGTGGCTGGGCGAACACAGGGCGTGTTCATGACGTCAAATCAGGAACTGAATGGTCTGAAGTGATCGCAAGTGCCGAGTAGGTCTGAAGCTACTCTGAAACTGAACACATTTTTTTTGTACCCGCTCTCCGATCCCTTCGTTCGCACTTCTGCTAAGCTAAAATACACTCCCTGTGGGCGGCGGCATAGCGTTTGCACGGCTGCTAAAAACTGCTAGCGAGTGATCAACTCGGAATGACCACCAATGTCTTGCTGCCAGTCCACCTGCCCCCTCCAGCATCAACAATCCCCACTTCCTAGCCGCGCCGCAGGTGGAACAAAATCTGCTGCGGCCACCGGCATAGATGTGTATGAAAGCGGTGCAGCGGAAGACTTTCGTAGGCTTCCCTGCGCCGCATACTCTCTGAGCCCCGGAGCCTGCTCTGCGTGTGATGTCACAGAAGTGCCTTCCCACCACAGCCGCACCCAGATCCCCAGAGGCCCTGACTCCGCAACACAGCGCCTGGCCTGCCAGCCTGGAAGCCCTGAGATGGTTAATGTAGCGGATAGAGAGGGTGATATCACGGAGGGTAATGTATGGACGCTGAATCAATGTAAAAGGTGACAGTGCTGTGCAGTGCAGTGGGTGTGCAGTCTGGGCCGTTGCTAGAGTGTTCGGCGCCCCCCTGCAAACTATAAATTTACACCCTCGCATACTTTACAAACGCACAGCGCACATAATGACCCCTGTAGTAGAGACACTTACACATGTAACGCCCCCTGTACCAGAGACGCTTACACATGTAATGACCCCTGAACCAGTGACGCTTACACATGTCACTTCCCCCCTGTACCAGTGACACTTACACAAGTAACACCCCCTGTAGCAGTGACGCTTACACACGTAATGCCCCCTGTAGCAATGACGCTTACACACGTAATGCCCCCTGTAGCAGTGACGCTTACACACGTAACGCCCCCTGTACCAGTGCCGCTTAGACACGTAACGCCCCCTGTTCCAGTGACGCTTACACACGTAATGCCCCCTCTACCAGTACCACTTACACACATAACACCCTCTGTACCAGTGCCGCTTACACACGTAACGCCCCCTGTACCAGTGACGCTTACACACATTATGCAGCAGTCACACATACACACACACACAACATACACATATATATATATATATATATACAAACACATACTTACTGTACATACATTACACACATACACAGTCACACATATATACAGTATACACAGACGCTGTATATACACACACACACTCACTCTCTTTCCAGACACTTATCTAATGAAGTCTAGCTGGCCGAAGCTGTAGCAGCTCATCCTCCTGCTGCAGCATGGTCCAGTGTAGCCCCGCCCCTTACTCCCATCTAGCTCCGCCCACTTTGGCTCCCTCCCGGCCACTGAATGTCACACAGGGGAGAGGAGGGGGGAGAGGAGGTTTTGTGCTGACGGCGCCGAGGGGGAGAGGTGGCTTTGTGCTGACGGCGCCGAGGGGGAGAAAAGGTTTTGTGCTTCCGTCGCCGCTGCATGTGTGACAGCAGCCGGCAGCAGCAGGGATAGCAGCAGAAGCTCAGCACAGGGATGCAGAGCAGGGAGAACGTCTCTCCTTCCTGGTGCCTCCCTGCACTGCATCCCTTTGCTGAGCAGCTAGCGCCGGCCCTGTGTGCAGTGTCAACTGACACTACACAGCACTCTCACCTTTTACACTGATTCAGCCAGTCACACAGTTCTGCCAGCCAGTCACTATTGTTAGCACCAGTGTCCCAACGCACCGCATTACAGGGAAGTAGACGCACTACATAAACTACAGCTCCCAGCAGCCATTAGCACTGAAGCATTCCGCCCCTTAGGGCTGCTGGGAGCTGTAGTTTATTGCGTACATTTTCTTCCCTGTAATGCGGCACATTGGGACACCGGCGCGAACAATAGTGACTGCATGCTGTGCGAGTCTCCGGGAGAGCCACTGCCAAAGGGAGGACAGCAGCTTAGCTGCTGACAGGAAGAGAAGCAGGATAAGCATTACCCGCCCCTCCCCCACTCACAGTACCTCTGGGCCCCATCCGCGGCACCCCCACACACCCCCTCCAGCACCCGCGATAGCTCCGGACCCCCTCCCCCACCCGCAGCGACCCGCACCCGTACCTCCCGCCGCACCCGCCCCTCCCCCTCCCGGGGCAACCCCGCAACTGCTCCGGACCACCACCCGCAGCACCCACGCACCCTCCCCCACCTGCGGCACCACCTTAACCGCCCCTCCCGTGGCACCCCAGGATCCCATCCGCCTCTACCCCGCACCCCCTACTCCCCCAACCAAAGCACCTACTAGGTGATTCACCAGGCCCTGCGTGCGCTGTTCACGCCTTTGCAAGGGGCTTCCACCCATTAACCATTGCACACCCATTGTCCGTGCAATATTTAACCACTCACACAATTATTATTGGATGTAATACTCCATATAATAAAAATATTGCACGCCACAAGAGTGTGCAAGGGTTAAGGGGGCATAGCCCCTTACGACGGTGTGAAGAGTACCCGTAGGGCGCGATGAATCACCTAGTTACATATATTTATCTATATATAGGGGCGGGGGCACCAATATTTATCTTGCCTCCGGGCAACTGGGAAGAACTTACGCCACTGACTAAGCACCTGTGTATTTGGAGGCCTTCTGGTCTGGTCTGTTTCAGCCATAATCTAGCCACAATATAAGAAGAAAAATCTACCAGATCGCACTCAATCACACTCAGATGCCTAAATCATATTTATGTGCAGGCTTGGACTGGCCCACAGGGGTACAGGGGAAACCACCGGTGGGCCCCACTGCCTGGGGGCCCACCTCCTGCTCTAAGAATCAGGTTCCAGACTGTACACTTGAATTATACATTATACATATGTTACCTTATACTGGACTATGGTGTATTTTCTACAGTGCATTGCTGTTATTAATCTGTTATTAATCTGGTACATTATCATGCATGCAGCAGATGAATTTACTGTATATATTTATGAAGGGCCCCAGACATTGCACTCACTAATGGTTAGTCAAACCAATGATGTAGCATGTCACACCCCCTCTGCGGACTGGCCACACCCCTAAGCATGGGCCCCTACCACTGCATTCCCCCGGTGGGCCCTACATGCCCCAGTCCGACACTGAGTGTGGAGCCTAATCATGCTCTGGCACAGTGAGCTTTAAATACCCGAGGCAAACTTGAATCTCCCTCCCCCTGTGATGTCAACGGTCACCTGAGAAGGATGTCGCTGGTCCTGATGTCTAGCCTGTGGGGAAAGATTGCAGCCTGAAGAAGGCAGATGCCACCAGACCCGGCAAGTGAAAACCAAGTGTTTGTGTAGGGTATTAATGGGATCTGATATGGGTCAACAATCCGCCTCTTAACATGCTGTAAAGGGCCCTTGTATGAATTTGCTTATCTTCACATATCAGCAAAGCAAGTCAGAATGCCCACACTCAGCTGATTCAGGTAAGAAGATCAGCCCTCCTAATACAACAACCTGCGGTGGAGGAGTTAAGGAGCACAATGGTCAAATTGAATATAATAGTAACAATCTAGTTATTCCTATTCTATCTTTCAGCTCATTCAGTTGATGGTGTAGAACAACAGGATCAAATGCTGCACATCTTACATGGTCTTTCTAGTCACATAGACGCACCTTGGTCTTCATTGGCTTCCTCTTCTGGTGTCTTGGTTTCCAGTGCTTTTACAGTTTCTGCACCTATTAAGCCCCTTACAGCCCGATCTGAGCCCGACCTGTGCACCTCTCCACTTCCTCTTATAATAGCGACCACAGACCACTAAGAACTTTTTAAACCAGTGATTAATTAAATGTAAGATCCAACTTTGAAATTTTGTTGTCTCAACAGGCTAAAGAAGCCTTCATTATCTCCTTTTTACCCAGTCAGATCTGCGTGACAACAAAGCAGTGCCAAAGCAAGGTTCTGCAGTGCAGGGGCATGTGCTTATTTAGGAACCTACAGATGGATCACATCATAAAACATCGGAGAAGCTGAACAAGCTTCTGCGGCTCCTAGATACCGGCAACCTGTTACGGTGGAGCAGAGTAAATAGGACCAACTGTTCTTTCTTCTAAACATTAATCACAGTCACTGCTTTCACACACAACCTCAGAACCACAACGGATTAATTCACTTTCTATGAACTTATCTCATGTGTTAATAAGAGTTATTTATTAATTGGTGATAGTGAGGTTGATATTTGATAATGGTGTATTTGGAGCACTGTGAATGTAAATGTGTAAAACTGTGACTTACAATGAAGACATTCATAAAGTTCTGATAAGAAACATGAGTAAATAATGAACACAGTAGATGTGACTTTCAGAATGCACCAGATGCACGGCATAACACAGCTTGGGTTTGTACCGGTGAGTGTTGATGGGCTGAGTAGGATGCCTTGAGGAGCTCACCTCCTTTCTACATTTTGAGAGTAGCCTCCAAAAAGTGAAAGTCCAACTATTGCAACTCTGTTATCACCATGATCAACTGAAGAAAGTTTTCAGCATTCTTCCTAGTTTAGCATAATTTAAGGCAGAGGTTCTCAAACTCGGTCCTCGGGGGCACACACAGTGCATGTTTTGCAGGTCTCCTCACAGAATCGCAAGTGAAATAATTAGCTCCACCTGTGGACCTTTTAAAATGTGTCAGTGAGTAATTAATACACCTGTGCACCTGCTGTGTTACCTGCAAAACATGCACTGTGTGTGCCCCCAAGGACCGAGTTTGAGAACCTCTGATTTAAGGTATATCATGAGCATAAGAGGTTGTCTGAGAGTGTCAGTTTTATTACATGTGTAACTTTTGTGTGTATTCAGCTTTATATTACATTATTCAAAGTGCATCTAGAAGGGCAATGCTCAGTTTGAGGCCTTATAAGGAATCCGTTTATCCAAGCAGCACTTCTACAGATACACTTCCCACCTTTTATTAAATAGTACCCACGTGTGGTGTACTGATTAAAGTAATAATACTGTAATATACAGTATATTCTTTAAAAAATGCAGCAAGAAACCCCCCAAACCCCCAAATCCTTACCCATCTCTAGACTGGCTGGCACCTCAATGCTGTAATGAAAATCAGCCATATGCTGGTCAACGCAGTGATGGTATCCCTATGGGGTGGAGTGCAACAAGCCCAGGACCCTTGGTAACTATGTCACCCTATTGGTCCCAGTATAATGGACGGGGTTTTCCTATTATGTCAAAATATATATTATAATTTTTTTTTAAAGAGAAACATATTTCATATGAACTTTTTTTTAAATAAAATACCTCATTCACTACTTTATCAATTAAGAAAAAAGATATATATTTTCTTGTATTTCGCAGCCCAAATGTGAACCCAGCCCACCAAAAATGACCTATCTACACAGACTATAGTCAGTCTCAACTACCTTCATCGCTAGCAAACCACAGGTAATTATCCACACGGGCCAAAAAAAGGTCCATCCCGGCTTTGATCATTTTTTTGTCAGGCATTAGCAGGGGGCAGTTCATCTGTAACAGATCGAATTTTTTTTCATAACGGAACTTTCATTTTATGAATTTAGACAATATTCTCATATGCCCATTTAAAATACAGGACATGATAAATCAGCCAATAGCTATTTTTCTTTTCTATTATGTTTCTTACAGTTCTTGTTTTGAAGTAACTAATGGAACAACTTGATAAAGTACAGTCAGTAGGTATAAAATCTCAATGATAGCTATGTATAAGCTTGGAATTAAAAACAGTCTGATGTAGTTCAACCCACTGAGGGAACCAGGATCCTCTGTGGCAGTGGTTCTCAAACTCGGTCCTCAGGACCCCATACAGTGCATGTATTGCGGGTAACCCAGCAAGTGCACAGGTGTATTAATTATTCACTGACACATTTTAAAAGGTCCACAGGTGGAGCAAATGATTTCACTTGTGATTCTGTAAGGAGACCTGCAAAACATGTACTGTGTGGGGTCCTGAGGACCGACTTTGAGAACCTGTGCTCTGTGGGAATTGTATAGCGTTAGCAGAAGTCAATAGGAGCTGACCAGGGTGCTGAACTGCCAAATGCCCTGATAACTACATACCTCATGGCAAACCCTCTATGGTGCAAACCACTGACAGTTTTAAAACTGTTCCATTCTTGGTAATGGCATCATTTTGCCTCAACATAGAATTCAAATCAACTGAAGAGCAAAGTTTTTTTTAACAAAGAGTAATAATTTAAAGATAAAATAATAAAATATGCCTGATGTTAATATTATATGAATCAGTACAGTTCCATGTAATTAATAAATAATGTGCATCAGTCTGTTTATATCAGTTTATACATTAAACTACCAACGACCAACCAGTACAAATGACGTTTGACATTGTAATGAGAAACTTCGTTTAACATTCTAATTGACTTATTTGTCACTCATTCATACTGATAACTAATATATAATAGAATAAGGGGGAGATGTACTAAGCCTTGAAAAATTATACATTTCACGGTGATAAAGTACCAGTCAATCAGTTCCTAACTGTCATTTTTCAAACCCAGCCTGTAAGATCGCAGTTAGGAGCTGATTGGCTGGTACTTTATCACCATGAATTGCCACTTTACAACAATTAAGCATTTTATGTCCAAAATGTAGGCGTAACATGCACCCAAAACAAAACAAAAAATTGCATTTGGTGTGACTTGCAGAACTACTGTGTATAAATTTCAAGACACAGCAATCTCAGCAAAGCTAAGAACAGACAATAACATACACTGTGTGCCTGGTTTGCACCAGTTGGGGCTTGACAGTTATAGTAGTAAGTGCTAAAGTTACAGCACACAATTTGTACACAATTTAGTGTGTTAATTGAGTGTCCTATTGATAATACGGTCTATATGTGTCTGGATACAGTAGTGTTATTATGTTATTAGAAAATAGTAGTTTGAAATTTGTTGTGTAAAATACAATTGAATACAGGATTAAATACAAAATTGTACTAATTAAGTTTGATAATTATTAAACACAAACATACATTGTATTTCCCTTTAAATATTGCAAATGGGAATCGGCTTTGGTGCCTATCCAATGGAAAATAACCAATTAATACTATAAATGGATCACAAAGCTACAGTATTAATAGCAAAAGTGAGTGCTGGTGGGAAGGAACTAAAAAATCAATCGCTGTCATAATTATTGTACCCGTGTGATACGCATGAACACTATATGCAATTGGATGTCTTTTGTGCTTTTACATGAAAATGCATTAATCACAATGTAATAAATTCTGACAAATCTATTTATTTATCTACTTGCACCTGTTTTTCCTGAATTACATTGCAGTGTAGATAATGCTGTTGACAATTCCACTATGTCACTCCTACACAGTAACATGGTGGCACTGCACATGTGCAGTAATAGTTCCGGCGGCCATCTTGGTAAGGGAATGAAGCAACATCCCTGGAGGAGCCATAATGGAGACTGCACAGTAGCCTTCCCCTACTCTAATAATCGCAACCAATAAGATTATATAATTTTCTACAATGCAATAGAGAAATGATAGCTAGAATCTGATTGGTTGCTGTGGATAACACCTCCTCTTTTCATTTTTAGAAACGTTAGTAAGTCAGCCTCTGCATCTTAATTTATAGGACTTTCTTTAGTATGCATCCCTACTTTCCAAGACTAGGCAGGATGATGATGCTCTGAGCTTATTTTTCTATAGTCGCAATGATAGATGGGAGATGTGCCTTGATGTAGCTGCCCTTGCCTATACAAGCTGCAGGTATACATGGGGCTGTAGAGGTGCCCCAGGGCTAGCCTACCACTTGAGAACCATTGAGCATGCCCATATGATCACATCCCCTTCATGTGCACATACCGCCACAGCACACAATGTTTTGATCAGGGACATCTATAGATTGAAAGGTGTTATAGATGTATGCTGTGCGTGGATGCCTAGACGTTACCTCATGACATCCACTTTGTCATACAGGAAGCATTAGTTATGCAAGAAGTGGCTCTGCAGCAGGGGTGCATTAGAGAGGACGAGACCCATGTGCAGCTTCCATGTGGGTCCCATCCTCTCTAGCTGGCAGAGCAATAGACTGGGCACTAGAGTTCCTAGGAGACTCTAGTGCCGTCCCAGAGTCTAGTGCGCATGTGTAGGTCTCTGAGAAAATGGTGCGACGGCCATTTTCCCAGTGATCTTCCTACTGTGCATGTGCAAAATACCTGGAAAATGGACGCCGCACCATTTTTCCTTTGGTTCCTGCAGCACTGCTGCTGCCGATGTTGGACTTCAGAGGGTAAGTATTGAAAAAAAATGGGTGCAGTGTGTGCATTGTTGGCCCCACCTACTGCACCCATTTTAGATTCGCCAGTGCTCTCCAGCCATTGTTCAGCATGACTGCAGCTAGTAAAGTTTCACTTCTGGAGCTCTCCAGAGTCCAGAGGTGATTTGCACACAGACCACTTTATAGGTGTGTCTAATGATTTTTTTTTTTTTTTTTCTTTAGAGAGCTAAGGAGTAATTCTGTCTTTTTGTTGCAGAAAAAAACAGGAATGCTGGTAAAAAGTTTCTTGCAAATTCTTTTAAAATAATATTTTCATTAATGATTTCTGGTTTTAATTATTTTTTTTACTTATTTTAGTAAATTTTACACAGAATTATAAACAGATTTTCTGTCTAGTTTTAATGATTGATCCATTTACGGCATCAGCTATTAATACCAGAGGGCACAAACTGGTACTGTGGTAATATCAGCTAAGGCAAAATATCCAATAAATCAGGAATCTGTACGGATTTTTGACATGTGTTAATAATTTCATAGAAACTTCGCTGTTAAAGCTATTTCGGAAAATACACCATGGTCCCACTTCAGGGTCTCCACTGACATCTGGAAATAATTAACTTGGCTGGAATGGATTCGGTAGTAGTGACAATAGGTTTCAGAATCGGCATCTGCCATTGATTAATAATGTCTGCCCAGGACATTTTAGTTGCTCAGGTACCATGGCAAGTGCAAATAGGTGAATATGGAAAAATATGTGAACGTCCTCTGCAGACTTATCTTCCTAATACTGATCTACTTTGTCCCTTAGTCAGCAAGCTGTAAAACATGAAAAAAAATCACTTCTTCTGCATACATATCGATTACTATTCCTAGTCAAAACAAGTAGATCTAAATTCCCAGCATTCTAGTAGGTTTAATGGGGTAATTCTGAGTTGATCGCAGCAGCAAGTTTGTTAGCAATTGGGCAAAACCATGGCCCTCATTCCGAGTTGATCGGTCGCAAGGCGAATTTAGCAGAGTTACACACGCTAAGCCGCCGCCTACTGGGAGTGAATCTTAGCTTCTTAAAATTGCGACCGATGTATGCGCAATATTGCGTTTACTAACTACTT
This sequence comes from Pseudophryne corroboree, assembly GCF_028390025.1. Taxonomy (NCBI): domain Eukaryota; kingdom Metazoa; phylum Chordata; class Amphibia; order Anura; family Myobatrachidae; genus Pseudophryne; species Pseudophryne corroboree. The sequence goes on along the minus strand of NC_086448.1, from coordinate 74,757,642 downwards.
AGCAGTTTCAGAGTAGCTCCAGACTTACTCTGCCTGTGTGATCATTTCAGTGCTTGTCGTTCCTGGTTGACGTCACAAACACACCCAGCGTTCGCCCAGGCACTCCCACCGTTTCTCCGGCCACTCCTGCGTTTTTTCCGGAAACGGTAGCGTTTTCAGCCACACGCCCCTGAAACGCCGTGTTTCCGCCCAGTAACACCCATTTCCTGTCAATCACATTACGATCGCCGGAGCGAAGAAAAAGCCGTGAGTAAAAATACTTTCTTCATAGTAAAGTTACTTGGCGCAGTCGCAGTGCGAACATTGCGCATGCGTACTAAGCGGATTTTCACTGCGATGCGATGAAAAATACCGAGCGAACAACTCGGAATGAGGGCCCATGTGCACTGCAGGGGGAGCAGATATAACATTTGCAGAGAGAGTTAGATTTGGGTGGGTTATTTTGTTTCTGTGCAGGGTAAATACTGCCTGCTTTATTTTTACACTGCAAGTTAGATTTCAGTTTGAATACACCCCACCCAAATCTAACTCTCTCTGCACATGTTACATCTGCCCCCTGCAGTGCACATGGTTTTGCCCAATTGCTAACAAATTTGCTGCTGCGATCAACTCAGAATTAGGCCCAATGAGTGTATATTGTATAGCTAAATACATTTAATTTAGTTTTTCCTATTGCTAAAATGCTACCACACTACTACACCAAGGGGCCCATTTATAAATGAGTTTTAACATATACGAGTTTTAAAACTCATTGCATATGATAAATGATGCTCCAGCCAATCAGTTCCTAACTATCATGTGTTTGAAAAATGACAGTTGGGAGCTTATTGGCTGGAACACCATTTATCATACGCAATGAGTTTTAATACTCGTTGCATATGATAAAACTCGTTGATAAATGGGCCCCCAAATTTATAAAAGAGATAAAGGGGTATATTCAATAAGAGTCGGATCCATTCCGACATGCAGTTGTCGGAATGGATCCGACAACCCCTATTCAATGGATGGCCAAATCCGACTGTCGGATTTGGCCGTACACAGGGTCCTGTCCTGCCGCTGCTGTCAGTGGCTGCGGATGCGCTGACAGCAGCAGCCAGGAGTGCAGATGGCGGCGGCCGGAGCTGGCTGTGGGGGGACATGTCTGTGAGAGGTCTCTCCCTGCAGCGCCTCCCCCCACTGCCGCAGACATGTCCCCCCGCAGCCAGATTCCCCCGCCGGCCGCCGATCTCTGCCCCCCCCACCCCCCTGCGGCCTGCAGCACCGCTTGTCTCCTCACCTCAATCCGACTTGTTTTCAAGTCGGATTGAGTTTGTCGGAAAGGGGCCCAAAACCTGTTGGATTTGGCCCCATTTCCTTCAGAAGCACGTGGATCGGCGGCTATTCCGCCGATCCACGTGTTTTCCGACAAGTCAGAAATTCCCACTTATCGGGAAAAATCAGCCCCTATTGAATAGGTCGGAACCCCTTCTGACCTATTTCTGTCGGAAGCTGCCGTCTTTCCGACAAGACGGCAGCTTCCGACAGTTATTGAATACAGCCCAAAGCTTAACTCCTCTTTCACCGGTGCATGCACGGAGCAGACTCTGGCAATGTGCCACTTTCTACTGTGCATGTGGAAGTCTCCAGAAAAATGGTCCTGACCCCATTTTCCCAGTGATTTCTATACTGCACATGTGCAGATCCATTTACTCAGTGAGGTTTGTGGCGTTCGGTGCACAGGTAAGTATAATATATGGGTACTGGGTGTGCCCACACTGCACCCATTATAGCCCATAGTCAACTGGAAACAGACGTGGCATAGCATTGGTAGGCAGGAGCGTGGTCTAAAAGCCTCTAAAACAGGATCGCATAGGTCCCGATATTCCATTTTGGTCAGTTGGGAAAAGCAGAAATCATCACATTTATGGACAATAAGACTGTGCTGCAAGGATGTACCAGACAGAAGCATTTCATGTGGTACACAATATTTAGAGGTATAATACTACCAATGAAAGCAAAGCATAACAATTATTATTAGTATGAAGTATGTAACAAAGACAATTCCACCCATCTCTTACTGCCATGTGTAAGGATGTACCCCAAAGAGAAAGAAAATTAGAGATGAGCGGGTTCGGTTCCTCGGAATCCGAACCCGCCCGAACTTAATGTTTTTTTTCACGGGTCCGAGCGACTCGGATCTTCCCGCCTTGCTCGGTTAACCCGAGCGCGCCCGAACGTCATCATGACGCTGTCGGATTCTCGCGAGGCTCGGATTCTATCGCGAGACTCGGATTCTATATAAGGAGCCGCGCGTCGCCGCCATTTTCACACGTGCATTGAGATTGATAGGGAGAGGACGTGGCTGGCGTCCTCTCCGTTTAGAATTAGAATAGATTAGAGAGACACTTGATTTACTAATTTTGGGGAGCATTAGGAGTACTCAGTAGTGTACAGTGCAGAGTTTTGCTGATAGTGACCAGTGACCACCACTTTTATTTATAATCCGTTCTCTGCCTGAAAAAAGCGATACACAGCACACAGTGACTCAGTCACATACCATATCTGTGTGCACTGCTCAGGCTCAGGCCAGTGTGCTGCATCATCTATATATATTATATATCTGTCTGACTGCTCAGCTCACACAGCTTATAATTGTGGGGGAGACTGGGGAGCACTACTGCAGTGCCAGTTATAGGTTATAGCAGGAGCCAGGAGTACATAATATTATATTAAAATTAAACAGTGCACACTTTTGCTGCAGGAGTGCCACTGCCAGTGTGACTAGTGACCAGTGACCTGACCACCAGTATATAATATTAGTAGTATACTATCTCTTTATCAACCAGTCTATATTAGCAGCAGACACAGTACAGTGCGGTAGTTCACGGCTGTGGCTACCTCTGTGTCGGCACTCGGCAGCCCGTCCATAATTGTATATACCACCTAACCGTGGTTTTTTTTTCTTTCTTTATACATACATACTAGTTACGAGTATACTATCTCTTTATCAACCAGTCTATATATTAGCAGCAGACACAGTACAGTGCGGTAGTTCACGGCTGTGGCTACCTCTGTGTCGGCACTCGGCAGCCCGTCCATAATTGTATATACCAGTGACCTAACCGTGGTTTTTTTTTCTTTCTTTATACATACATACTAGTTACGAGTATACTATCTCTTTATCAACCAGTCTATATATTAGCAGCAGACACAGTACAGTGCGGTAGTTCACGGCTGTGGCTACCTCTGTGTCGGCACTCGGCAGCCCGTCCATAATTGTATATACCACCTAACCGTGGTTTTTTTTTCTTTCTTTATACATACATACTAGTTACGAGTATACTATCTCTTTATCAACCAGTCTATATATTAGCAGCAGACACAGTACAGTGCGGTAGTTCACGGCTGTGGCTACCTCTGTGTCGGCACTCGGCAGCCCGTCCATAATTGTATATACCACCTAACCGTGGTTTTTTTTTCTTTCTTTATACATACATACTAGTTACGAGTATACTATCTCTTTATCAACCAGTCTATATATTAGCAGCAGACACAGTACAGTGCGGTAGTTCACGGCTGTGGCTACCTCTGTGTCGGCACTCGGCAGCCCGTCCATAATTGTATATACCACCTAACCGTGGTTTTTTTTTCTTTCTTTATACATACATACTAGTTACGAGTATACTATCTCTTTATCAACCAGTCTATATATTAGCAGCAGACACAGTACAGTGCGGTAGTTCACGGCTGTGGCTACCTCTGTGTCGGCACTCGGCAGCCCGTCCATAATTGTATATACCACCTAACCGTGGGTTTTTTTTCTTTCTTTATACATACATACTAGTTACGAGTATACTATCTCTTTATCAACCAGTCTATATATTAGCAGCAGACACAGTACAGTGCGGTAGTTCACGGCTGTGGCTACCTCTGTGTCGGCACTCGGCAGCCCGTCCATAATTGTATATACCACCTAACCGTGGTTTTTTTTTTCTTTCTTTATACATACATACTAGTTACGAGTATACTATCTCTTTATCAACCAGTCTATATATTAGCAGCAGACACAGTACAGTGCGGTAGTTCACGGCTGTGGCTACCTCTGTGTCGGCACTCGGCAGCCCGTCCATAATTGTATACTAGTATCCAATCCATCCATCTCCATTGTTTACCTGAGGTGCCTTTTAGTTGTGCCTATTAAAATATGGAGAACAAAAATGTTGAGGTTCCAAAATTAGGGAAAGATCAAGATCCACTTCCACCTCGTGCTGAAGCTGCTGCCACTAGTCATGGCCGAGACGATGAAATGCCAGCAACGTCGTCTGCCAAGGCCGATGCCCAATGGCATAGTACAGAGCATGTCAAAACCAAAACACCAAATATCAGTAAAAAAAGGACTCCAAAACCTAAAATAAAATTGTCGGAGGAGAAGCGTAAACTTGCCAATATGCCATTTACCACACGGAGTGGCAAGGAACGGCTGAGGCCCTGGCCTATGTTCATGGCTAGTGGTTCAGCTTCACATGAGGATGGAAGCACTCAGCCTCTCGCTAGAAAACTGAAAAGACTCAAGCTGGCAAAAGCACCGCAAAGAACTGTGCGTTCTTTGAAATCCCAAATCCACAAGGAGAGTCCAATTGTGTCGGTTGCGATGCCTGACCTTCCCAACACTGGACGTGAAGAGCATGCGCTTTCCACCATTTGCACGCCCCCTGCAAGTGCTGGAAGGAGCACCCGCAGTCCAGTTCCTGATAGTCAGATTGAAGATGTCAGTGTTGAAGTACACCAGGATGAGGAGGATATGGGTGTTGCTGGCGCTGGGGAGGAAATTGACCAGGAGGATTCTGATGGTGAGGTGGTTTGTTTAAGTCAGGCACCCGGGGAGACACCTGTTGTCCGTGGGAGGAATATGGCCGTTGACATGCCAGGTGAAAATACCAAAAAAATCAGCTCTTCGGTGTGGAGGTATTTCACCAGAAATGCGGACAACAGGTGTCAAGCCGTGTGTTCCCTTTGTCAAGCTGTAATAAGTAGGGGTAAGGACGTTAACCACCTCGGAACATCCTCCCTTATACGTCACCTGCAGCGCATTCATAATAAGTCAGTGACAAGTTCAAAAACTTTGGGTGACAGCGGAAGCAGTCCACTGACCAGTAAATCCCTTCCTCTTGTAACCAAGCTCACGCAAACCACCCCACCAACTCCCTCAGTGTCAATTTCCTCCTTCCCCAGGAATGCCAATAGTCCTGCAGGCCATGTCACTGGCAATTCTGACGAGTCCTCTCCTGCCTGGGATTCCTCCGATGCATCCTTGCGTGTAACGCCTACTGCTGCTGGCGCTGCTGTTGTTGCCGCTGGGAGTCGATGGTCATCCCAGAGGGGAAGTCGTAAGCCCACTTGTACTACTTCCAGTAAGCAATTGACTGTTCAACAGTCCTTTGCGAGGAAGATGAAATATCACAGCAGTCATCCTACTGCAAAGCGGATAACTGAGGCCTTGGCATCCTGGGTGGTGAGAAACGTGGTTCCGGTATCCATCATTACTGCAGAGCCAACTAGAGACTTGTTGGAGGTACTGTGTCCCCGGTACCAAATACCATCTAGGTTCCATTTCTCTAGGCAGGCGATACCGAAAATGTACACAGACCTCAGAAAAAGAGTCACCAGTGTCCTAAAAAATGCAGCTGTACCCAATGTCCACTTAACCACGGACATGTGGACAAGTGGAGCAGGGCAGGGTCAGGACTATATGACTGTGACAGCCCACTGGGTAGATGTATGGACTCCCGCCGCAAGAACAGCAGCGGCGGCACCAGTAGCAGCATCTCGCAAACGCCAACTCTTTCCTAGGCAGGCTACGCTTTGTATCACCGCTTTCCAGAATACGCACACAGCTGAAAACCTCTTACGGCAACTGAGGAAGATCATCGCGGAATGGCTTACCCCAATTGGACTCTCCTGTGGATTTGTGGCATCGGACAACGCCAGCAATATTGTGTGTGCATTAAATCTGGGCCAATTCCAGCACGTCCCATGTTTTGCACATACCTTGAATTTGGTGGTGCAGAATTTTTTTAAAAACGACAGGGGCGTGCAAGAGATGCTGTCGGTGGCCAGAAGAATTGCGGGACACTTTCGGCGTACAGGCACCACGTACAGAAAACTGGAGCACCACCAAAAACTACTGAACCTGCCCTGCCATCATCTGAAGCAAGAAGTGGTAACGAGGTGGAATTCAACCCTCTATATGCTTCAGAGGTTGGAGGAGCAGCAAAAGGCCATTCAAGCCTATACAATTGAGCACGATATAGTAGGTGGAATGCACCTGTCTCAAGTGCAGTGGAGAATGATTTCAACGTTGTGCAAGGTTCTGATGCCCTTTGAACTTGCCACACGTGAAGTCAGTTCAGACACTGCCAGCCTGAGTCAGGTCATTCCCCTCATCAGGCTTTTGCAGAAGAAGCTGGAGGCATTGAAGGAGGAGCTAACACGGAGCGATTCCGCTAGGCATGTGGGACTTGTGGATGCAGCCCTTAATTCGCTTAACAAGGATTCACGGGTGGTCAATCTGTTGAAATCAGAGCACTACATTTTGGCCACCGTGCTCGATCCTAGATTTAAAGCCTACCTTGGATCTCTCTTTCCGGCAGACACAGGTCTGCTGGGGTTGAAAGACCTGCTGGTGACAAAATTGTCAAGTCAAGCGGAACGCGACCTGTCAACATCTCCTCCTTCACATTCTCCCGCAACTGGGGGTGCGAGGAAAAGGCTCAGAATTCCGAGCCCACCCGCTGGCGGTGATGCAGGGCAGTCTGGAGCGACTGCTGATGCTGACATCTGGTCCGGACTGAAGGACCTGACAACGATTACGGACATGTCGTCTACTGTCACTGCATATGATTCTCTCAACATTGATAGAATGGTGGAGGATTATATGAGTGACCGCATCCAAGTAGGCACGTCACACAGTCCGTACTTATACTGGCAGGAAAAAGAGGCAATTTGGAGGCCCTTGCACAAACTGGCTTTATTCTACCTAAGTTGCCCTCCCACAAGTGTGTACTCCGAAAGAGTGTTTAGTGCCGCCGCTCACCTTGTCAGCAATCGGCGTACGAGGTTACATCCAGAAAATGTGGAGAAGATGATGTTCATTAAAATGAATTATAATCAATTCCTCCGCGGAGACATTGACCAGCAGCAATTGCCTCCACAAAGTACACAGGGAGCTGAGATGGTGGATTCCAGTGGGGACGAATTGATAATCTGTGAGGAGGGGGATGTACACGGTGATATATCGGAGGGTGAAGATGAGGTGGACATCTTGCCTCTGTAGAGCCAGTTTGTGCAAGGAGAGATTAATTGCTTCTTTTTTGGGGGGGGTCCAAACCAACCCGTCATATCAGTCACAGTCGTGTGGCAGACCCTGTCACTGAAATGATGGGTTGGTTAAAGTGTGCATGTCCTGTTTTGTTTATACAACATAAGGGTGGGTGGGAGGGCCCAAGGACAATTCCATCTTGCACCTCTTTTTTCTTTTCTTTTTCTTTGCATCATGTGCTGATTGGGGAGGGTTTTTTTGGAAGGGACATCCTGCGTGACACTGCAGTGCCACTCCTAGATGGGCCCGGTGTTTGTGTCGGCCACTAGGGTCGCTAATCTTACTCACACAGTCAGCTACCTCATTGCGCCTCTTTTTTTCTTTGCGTCATGTGCTGTTTGGGGAGGGTTTTTTGGAAGGGACATCCTGCGTGACACTGCAGTGCCACTCCTAGATGGGCCCGGTGTTTGTGTCGGCCACTAGGGTCGCTTATCTTACTCACACAGCGACCTCGGTGCAAATTTTAGGACTAAAAATAATATTGTGAGGTGTGAGGTATTCAGAATAGACTGAAAATGAGTGTAAATTATGGTTTTTGAGGTTAATAATACTTTGGGATCAAAATGACCCCCAAATTCTATGATTTAAGCTGTTTTTTAGTGTTTTTTGAAAAAAAACACCCGAATCCAAAACACACCCGAATCCGACAAAAAAAATTCGGTGAGGTTTTGCCAAAACGCGTTCGAACCCAAAACACGGCCGCGGAACCGAACCCAAAACCAAAACACAAAACCCGAAAAATTTCAGGCGCTCATCTCTAAAGAAAATGGCCTCCATCGCTGGAGAAGACACTCACCTGGGGGAGACCATGCTTCCCGGAACCACCTGGAGGAAGTCATCGCTGGAGCCATTCCGAAAGAAGCCATCCCCGCTCAGGGGCGTCCCAATACTCTGTGATACCTGGTGCACGCTGAAGGTGCATGCCGGCGTAAAGGGGGTGTTGTCTAATGGTAAGGGCGTGGCCTCGTGGCCCTACCCCCATTTTTATCACTCTGGGGGTCTGGGAGATGCTGTTACTACACTGTTAAAGGAGCTAAGTGCTACAGTGTAGCACCCGACACACAATAATGGACCAGTAAATGAGATTTACATTCTATATGATAATAGAAATGCAGAGATCTCAGTTAAATATATTTGCAAAGATATGATTAAGCCACCAGCCATTTCATGGCAACTCTGATATGGTGGTCCTAGCACTGTACGATAAGAATACCCATTTGGAAGATCCTGGGGTCCCTCCAGGTGAGTTAGCTCTCACTTTAGAAATGCATAAATTAACTGTATGTGTTTTAATCATGTAGCAAAAAACAAATGTATGACCCAAAGTGGGTAGTATCATTACGGGATGTAGTTATGTGACCGGCGATCAGGAGACACCCCCACCCCCACCCCCACACACACCGCCCCCTCAAAATCCCTACAGTCGGCATGCCAACTAATAGCACCGATCCTGCAGCGTGGCAAGCGCAGCGAGCCCACAAGGGGCTTCGTTGCGCTTACCACCAACCCCGCCGGCCATCTCAAGGCCAGGACCCCGACGTCAGTATGGTGACCGGCGGTCGGGAGATAACAACCTATCTTTACTATATACCACTAACACCACAACATCAACAGCATAGTAAGTTGTGTTTGCTTTTACTAATACAGCAGGCTTTGTTTTTTCTGCATTAAAAGGCTCTCTAGATTAGCGGTCTGGACATGTGGTCAGCATGGCAATAAGCAGCACTTGCCGTTTACTCTCCAATGTCGACAGTGTAAAAGCCCTGATGGAAGTGTTACACATCCTACATCCTCAGAGAAGGATTTTATTGAATCCCATCCAGGGCTGGATTAAGGGGGGGCACAACTGTGGGTGCCTTGGGCCCCTCAACCCCCATGCATATGGGATGCCAATGCTCTGCATTCTACATGCACAAACTGTGTACAGCAGAGTGCCCCCCGAGTCCGCTAATTAGCGTCATGTGAGTGCCACTGATGGAGGACTCAGGAGCCGATCTGCACTATATTCAAACTGTGCATTCCGAACAGAGCTGGAAGCATGTCAGGTGAGTACTCGGACATGGGGGAGGAGCCACCAGGGGGTGCAATGTGTAGCATACGGGGGTGGGGGCTGTGTCTATGTTCCCCTCGTGGAAAGGACCAGGAAGCGACAGCACGAGAGGGCAGAAGAGAACTTCCGCCCTTACAGCACGTTCATTTTTTTTTTACTCTATTCTCAGTTTGTTTTAGGTTATCTTGTTTAATCTATGCACCATTGAACCTTCGTGGGCTCGCTTCGTTCGCCACGCTTTGGGCTCAGTGTCTCGCTTTGCTCGCCACAGGTTGCTGTTCTAAATAGTTGGTGGCATGGACCCAGGAGATTATGGGAAAGGTCCTCTCCGTGAAGGGTAACTAGACGCTACCATATAGTGGTAGGAAGCACTATGGTTATATTGGGAGGGCAAGTTAAGGGGCCATTTTTTTAGAGGGGGTCTCCATAACTTAGATGCCCCTGGGAAACCTCACAAGCCTTAATACAGCCCTAACTGCATTCTCCATTAACAGAATAGTGGGAATTATTAGCGTTTATCTACCATAAAGTCTATTCACCAGAACTACTTTATGGGAATTTTAGCATACCATTAACCCGGATTCTCTGATTGCACTGTATGAGACAAGCAATTGTGCAGAACGGATGGTCTTCAGTTTGCCGGCTGTCGGGATGCCGGCGCACAGTATACCGGCGCCGGAATCCCGACAGCCGGCATACCGATACCTTTTCTCCCTCTTCGGGGTCCACGACCCCCCTGCTGTCGGTATGCCGGCGGTCGGGATTCCGGCGCCGGTATGCTGGCCGCCGGAAGCCCGGCCGTCGGCATACCCTACTACACCCGTGCAGAACATCTATGTACATTTTATTTCCACAATTATTGGCCTTCTTCGATGTGTATGCGCTGATCACATATCTTATTGGGTCATCAATAGGGGACCTGTGAATACCCATCCCTACTGCAGGGAGACGGAGGCTGTTGGCAGTTATACTGTAAAAGTAGGGGAGCAGGACTGATTAAAAAAGGATTTTTCAGAGGTGGACAATCCCTTTAATGATGGAGACTGTGTTCCAGACAAGAAGATTGGCGCTAACTACACAGTTCCCACCCCTTTAGACGTCATTAGCCAGCACGGATCCAATTCCAGTGGCTGAAAAAGGGAGGTGTTTAGCTATTTCAGTGCAGCCTAAAATGTGTCCCACCCTAAACTATGAAAGTTGTGAAGTTTGAACATGGGCACAATTTTAGCTATGTACTTGGTTGCCGTAACAGCCACACAGTTTTAAATATAGGATATATCTTATTTTAAATGTTAATACATTGGGCCTAGGCCCTCATTCCGAGTTGTTTGCTCGCTAGCTGCTTTTAGCAGCATTGCAAACGCTAGGCCGCCGCCCTCTGGGAGTGTATCTTAGCTTAGCAGAATAGCGAACGAAAGATTAGCAGAACTGCTACTAAATAATTCCCTGCAGTTTCTGAGTAGCTCCAGACCTACTCCTAGACTGCGATCACCTCAGTCCGTTTAGTTCCTGGTTTGACGTCACAAACGCCCTGCGTTCGGCCAGCCACTCCCCGTTTCTCCAGCCACTCCTGCGTTTTTACCTGGCACGCCTGCGTTTTTTAGCACACTCCCTGAAAATGGCCAGTTTCCGCCCAGAAACACCCACTTCCTGTCAATCACAATACGATCACTTGAGCGATGAAAAAACGTCGCTCGAGCTTGTGTAAATCTACAAAGTTTTGTGTGAAAGTACTTAGCGCATGCGCGCTGCGTACCATGCGCATTTTTGCAGTTTTTTCACTTAAACGCTGCACTGCGAAAATCGGCAACGAGCGAACAACTCGGAATGACCCCCCTAATTCTGAGTTGATCGCAGCAGCAAATTTGTTAGCAGTTGGGCAAAACCATGGGGGTCATTCGGAGTTGTTCGCTCGGTAAATTTTTTCGCATCGCAGCGATTTTCCGCTTAGTGCGCATGCGCAATGTCCGCAGTGCGACTGCGCAAAGTAAATTTGCTATGCAGTTAGGAATTTTACTCACGGTTTTTTCTTCGTTCTGGTGATCGTAATGTGATTGACAGGAAGTGGGTGTTTCTGGGCGGAAACTGGCCGTTTTATGGGTGTGTGCGAAAAAACGCTACCGTTTCTGGGAAAAACGCGGGAGTGGCTGGAGAAACGGAGGAGTGTCTGGGCGAACGCTGGGTGTGTTTATGACGTCAAACCAGGAACGACAAGCACTGAACTGATCGCAGATGCCGAGTAAGTCTGGAGCTACTCAGAAACTGCTAAGAGGTGTGTGGTAGCAATTTAGAGAATCTTTCGTTCGCAATTTTAAGAAGCTAAGATACACTCCCAGTAGGCGGCGGCTTAGCGTGTGTAAAGCTGCTAAAAGCAGCTTGCGTGCGAACAACTCGGAATGACCCCCCATGGCCCTCATTCCAAGTTGATCGCTCGCTAGCTGCTTTTAGCAGTATTGCACACGCTAGGCCGCCGCCCTCTGGGAGTGTATTTTAGCTTAGCAGATTTGCGAACGAAAGATTAGCAGTTCTGCTATAAAATATTTCCCTGCAGTTTCTGAGTAGCTCCAGACCTACTCCTAGATTGCGATCCCCTCAGTCCGTTTAGTTCCTGGTTTGACGTCACAAACACGGCCTGCGTTCGGCCAGCCACTCCCCCGTTTCTCCAGCCACTCCTGCATTTTAGGCTGACACGCCTGCGTTTTTTAGCACACTCCCGGAAAACGCAGTTTCCGCCCAGAAACACTCACTTCCTGTCAATCACTCACCGATCAGCAGAGCGACTGAAAAGCGTTGCTCGGACCTGTGTAAAATTGCATAGTTTTGTGTGAAAATACTTAGCGCGTGCGCCATGCGGCCCGTACGCATGCGCAGAATCACCCATTTTTAGCCTGATCGCTATTCTGCTAAAAAAACGGCAGCGAGCGAACAACTCGGAGTGACCACCAATGGCCCTCATTCCGAGTTGATCGCTCGTAAGCTGCTTTTAGCAGCATTGCACACGCTAGGCCGCCGCCCTCTGGGAGTGTATCTTAGCTTAGCAGAATTGCGAACGAAAGAGTAGCAGAATTGCTACTAAAAAATGTCATGCCGTTTCTGAGTAGCTCCAGACCTACTCCTATCTTGCGATGACTGCAGTCAGTTTAGTTCCTGGATTGACGTCACAAACACGCCCTGCGTTCGGCCAGCCACTCCCCCGTTTCTCCAGCCACTCCTGCTTTTTTGCCTGGCACGCCTGCGTTTTTTAGCACACTCCCTGAAAACGCTGAGTTGCCACCCAGAAACACCCACTTCCTTTCAATCATACTACGATCACTCGAGCGACTAAAAAACGTTGCTCGAGCTAGAGTAAAAGTACAAAGTTTTGTGTGAAAGTACTTAGCGCATGCGCATAATTGCCGTTTTTTCACTTGATCGCTGCGCTGCGAAAAACGGCAACGAGCGATCAACTCGGAATGACCACCAATGTGCACTGCAGGGGGGGCAGATATAACATGTGCAGAGAGAGTTAGATTTGGGTGGGGTGTATTCAAACTGAAATCTAAATTGCAGTGTAAAAATAAAGCAGCCAGTATTTACCCTGCACAGAAACAAAATAACCCACCCAAATCTAACTCTCTCTGCAAATGTTATATCTGCCCCCCCCCCCCCCCCCCCCTGCAGTGCACATGGTTTTGCCCAATTGCTAACAAACGCTGGTTACGAGATGGTACTGCACATTCTAACCGTGATTCTGAGATCGATGCAATGTCCAAATTTGCACAAATGGTCAATCCATTCAAACTTTGCATGTGTCTAATGCTGGGTACACACTTGTAGATATATCTACAGACAGACCGGGCAGTGTATTGTGCATACACACTGGCCGATCCGTCGTGACTGACGTCACGAACTGGGCGGACATTTACATGCGCCCGCCTAGTTGTGTTGTCAATCACCGGCGGCTTCTGCAGCAAGTGTACGGGCGGTTGGCTGACCGCCCGTACTCACAGCACAATGCGCCAATCTGTATCATTAGATATATTGGCCGTCGGCTGTGCTGCAGGACCGACGCGATATATCTGTGAACGATGGCATTCACAGACATATTGCTCATACACACTGACTAATGGACCTGCGATATATGGTCCTTTCAATAGACCAGTGTGTACGCACGTTAAGTCGCTAAAAAGTTGCACAGAGCATATGTCCCATCAGGGACGTGCAGTCAGGGGAGGCAGGGGAGGCAGTGCCTCCCCTGTCATAATGATTAAAATAATAAAAAGAAGATATTTATAACAGAGTCTGTTATCAATATCTTTTTTCCTTATTTTAATAATCCCCCCCCCTGTGGATGCTTGTGAGGGTGGGAGGCAGCGGGAGAGGTGCCTCCCGCTGCTAACATTAAAACTCCGGGCAGCGGGGGGCGGGCAGGGGGCGGGGCGCAGCAATGGGCTGTGAAAGCCCATTGAAAATGAATGGACAAGCGGCACCTATACTGGTGCCGCAATGACAGGGGCGTGCGATGAATGCACGCCCCTGTCAGTGTCCAGATGTGATTGGCCCAGCGGATCCAGTGCTGGATCCGCTGTCCAATCACCCCCTTCCCGGCTGCAGCAGGCGCCGTGGGCTGTGTGGGCGCCCGCTGCAGCCAGCGCCGCTACTATGGGAGAGACGTCATGAGTCATGACGTCTCTCCCATAGTACAGAAGAGACGAGCCGGCGGCGGACGGACGGAGGACAGCGCTGCAGGAGCGGTAAGTATGTGTGTGTTGTTTTTTTTGAATGTGTTTGTGTTGGGGCACAGCAAGAGGGGCACAACAACTGGGGGGCACAACAACTGGGGGGCACAGCAACTGGCACAGCAAGAGGGGCACAGCAACAGGGGCACAGCAAGAGGGGCACAGCAACTGGGGGGCACAACAACAAGGGGCACAGCAACTGGGGGCACTGCAACAGGGGCACAGCAACTGGGGGGCACAACAACAAGGGGCACAGCAAGAGGAACACAGCAACTGGGGGGCACAGCAACTGGGGGGCACAACAACAAGGGACACAGCAACAGGGGCACAGCAACTGGGGGGCGCATCAACAAGGGGCACAGCAACAGGGGCACAGCAACTGGGGGGCACAACAACAAGGGGCACAGCAACAGGGGCACAGCAACTGGGGGGCACAACAACAAGGGGCACAGCAACAGGGGCACAGCAACTGGGGGGCACAACAACAAGGGGCACAGCTATAAGGGGCACAAGTACAAGGGGCACAGCAACTGGGGGGCACAATTACAAGGGGCACAGCAACTGGGGGCACAGCAACTGGGGGGCACAACTTCAAGGGGCACAGCAATTGGGGGGCTCAACTACAAGGGGCACAGCAACTGGGGGCACAATTACAGGGGTCACAGCTACTAGGGGCAAAGCGACAGGGGGCACAACTACTTCGGGCACAGCTAGGGGCAAAGCTACAAGGGGCACAGCGACTGGGGTCACAACTACTGGAGGCACAGCGACTGGGGGCACAACTACAAGGGGCACAGCAACGGGTACAGCAACTGGGGGGCGCAACAACAAGGGGCACAGCAACAGGGGCACAGCAACTGGGGGGCACAACAACATGGGGCACAGCAACAGGGGCACAGCAACTGGGGGGCACAACAACAAGGGGCACAGCAACAGGGGCACAGCAACTGGGGGGCGCAACAACAAGGGGCACAGCAACTGGGGGGCGCAACAACAAGGGGCACAGCAACAGGGGCACAGCAACTGGGGGGCACATCAACAAGGGGCACAGCAACTGGGGGGCACAACAACAAGGGGCACAGCAACAGGGGCACAACAACAAGGGGCACAGCTATAAGGGGCACAAGTACAAGGGGCACAGCAACTGGGGGGCACAGCCACAAGGGGCAAAGCTACAGGGGGCACAGCTACAAGGGGCACAGCGACTGGGGGCACAACTACAGGGGTCACAACTACTCAGGGCACTGCTACTGGGGGCACTGCTACAGGGGGCAAAGCTACTAGGGGTACAGCTACTAGGCTCACAACTATTGGGGGAGCCTGCTCCATCATCCCAGTTAGCAGCAGCACTCTCCCCTGTCTGTGCTAACGTCTTCCCGCGTCAGCGAGGGCATAATATTCATTAATTTCTCTCTCTCTCTCTCTCTCTCTCTCTCTCTCTCTCTCTCTCGCTCTCTCGCTCTCTCTCCTCCTGTGGATTACTTTGTTTGTAAGTATAATTTTCATTTTTACAGGTACCGGCCCTATTGGATTCTACTGGACAAGTGGACGTGACCGGCGTGGGATGTAGGTAAGTGATCTCTCTCTCATTTTTACAGGAACCACCTATTGGATTCTACTGGACAAGTGGACGTGACCGGCGTGGGATGTAGGTAAGTATGTGTGAGTGTGTAAGTGTGTTTTAATAAATTTTTACTTTCACGGTGTGTGTGTGTTGTGTTTTTATTTGGGTATTTTTTTTGTTGTAGAACTACAGGTACCAGCGGGCCCGTTATTTCCCTGCATGCTGGCACTTGAGGTTCTCCAAGTATCAGCAAGCGGGGAGGCTTGCTGGGCCTTGTAGTTCCACAACAAAAAACAATATTCTTTTTTATACACACTTATGGCTATCAGCCCGGCACCCACCGCCCAGGGGTGCTGGGGACAGCCTCGGGCTTCACCCCTGGCCCTTGGGTGCCTGGAGGGGAGGGGGCTCTTGATTTAAGGGGTCCCCACTCCTCCAGGGAACCCCGGCCAGGGGTGACTAGTTGGGGGGGTAATGCCACGGCCGCAGGGACCTACATAAATGTGTCCCCCGGCTGTGGCATTATGTCCCTGGCTAGTGGAGTCCGGTGCAGGTTTTAAAAATACGGGGGACCCCTACATCTTTTGTCCCCCGTATTTTTGGAACCAGGACCGGTCTAAGAGCCCGGTGCTGGTTGTCTAAATACGGGGAACCCCTGTCCAATTTTTTCCCAGTATTTATACAACCAGGACCGGCTCAAAGAGCCCGAGGCTGGTTATACTTAGGAAGGGGGACCTCACGCATTTTTATTTTTTTTATTTTTTAACCCATTCAGATCCTTCTCCATTAAGTTAATGGAAGCCCTGGACAACAAAATTGCATTCATGTCCTCCTCCCACTCCCTTCCCAAACACTAATTTTTATTTTTTTCTATAAAAATGTACAATATATCACAAGTATGATGAGCAGGCAGGCAGCGGGCATTGGCGGCATCGGACTGAGGTGCAAATTAGTGGCGGAGGGCTGGGTCAGTTGATGGTGGGCTAGTTTGTAAGCCATTGGCGGTGGCAGCAGGCATCGGCTAAGTGGCAGTAGTGGGCATTGGCTCGGCGGCGGTAGGGGTCATCGGCAGGATTCGGCGGACATTATGGCTGTAGTGCCTCACCAGCCTCTGACCTCACCGCACGCCACTGTGTCCCATGGTGTGTATGCATAGAGTCGCAGGATTCTAAAGGGAATACATACGGCATCCCAGCGCTTGGGATGCCAGAGGTCAAAATACAGAGAGTGGCATCCCTGCGCTCAAGATCCCGACAGCTACTATTAAGCAGGCTAACCCTGATCCCATAACCCCCGACCCTAACCCACCTTTCCCTCAGCCTAACCCTAACCCCCCCACCCCCCACACACAGCCTAAACCTAACCCTCCCAAGTGGTGCCGCAGCCTAACCCTAACCTCGCCTACCCACAGTTTAACCTTATCCCCCCCATTCCCCCCCCCACAGCCTTACCCTAACCCTCCCCCGCAGCTTACCAGTACGGTGTCTCGGCAGTCCTCGATCGGGATTATTGTTGTCACGATCCTGGCGCCTGCATTTCAACCAATGTCAGAATCCCAGCGTCTGCATTCCGAGCTGTGTCAGGATGGCGTCGGTGGTATTCTGAGTACCGGGATCCCTGACTGCATCAGTGGCAAACGCAGGATTTAGTCAGGGGGGTTTCCACCGCGGTGTGTGTGTATGTATGTATACAGAATATATATATATATATACACACACACAACAATAGTGAAATTGGCGCCCTAGGGGAGGTATACTCCTGACCCCTCTTATGTTAGTATCTCTTTCAATATATTTTACAGAGAGCATAATTAGGTTGAATGAATCAGAGTTTTTCCTGTCAACCTTTCTCACGATTGTGACGTCCTAAGTATCATATGCCTTTTGTAGACACAATCAGGTATGTAACCTGGGTGGGAATGAACTAGCCTCCTTAATAAAGTGCGTTATTTATATTAATTATGTAAAAATGGGTATATATATTTTTTTGGATAGGCAGCAATACTCACCTTTTCAACTGCGTGAGGCCTGTTTGATGGAAAATATTGTCTAGAAACATTGCCTTAGAAACACATATTTTTGATGAAGGTATGTGCTTCCCTGTATTGTACATTGTCCGCTATTCAAACTTGTTTTCTCCTCGTCTGTACGACTGTAGCCTGTATATGTTTTGTGATGTTCCAATTGTTATATATTTGTATATGTCATTTTTAATTATGTCCTAAAGAGTTATGTGCTCTAATATTATAGATACACCCCTGATGAAGTCTATCTGATGAAACGCGTTGGGTATTCTATTATGCTTTGATGTAACCTCCAACCTGTATCATTGGAAGGAGGATCTCATGAAGGAAGCAATCTGTTCATCTATGAGAAATCAAACCTCCATGTTATGTGAGGAGGCTGTCATCTGTTAATGCATTTAAGGATATAAGGACATAATTGATATTTTAGCAATGTTTTAATAAAAAATCTGTATATTGGAACTCATTGTTTCTTTTATGCTCTCTGTAAGATATATTGGAAGAGATACTAACATAAGAGGGGTCAGGAGTATACCTCCCCTAGGGCGTCAATTTCACTATTGTTGTGTTTGTTGTGTGTTTTGGTTCTGACTAGCAGAGAACCCAGTGTAATAAGGCAGCCCACAAATTCACATATTTTATAATATAGCTCAATAAAGAAGATTGTGTTTTTATATATATATATATATATATATATATATATATATATATATATACTGTGTGTATTTATATATATATATATGTATGCATGCATATATACAGTATATATATATATATATATATATATATACACTGTCTATACATACATACATACATAGCACACGCTTTATACATACATACACAGACATACATACATACATACAGACACGGACACAAATACATACATACATACACACACAAGGACACACACAAACAAACATACATACACACAAACTTCATATACAGTATACATACTGTATATGTTATACATACCACCAGGGACTGGGAGGCGGGAGCAAACCGGTGGCACTGTGTGAGGACGGAGGAAGCTGCTGTGGCTGAGCATGCACAGCCAGCAGCTCCCCCTAGACATTTTCTATGCAGAGAGCTCTAGAGCTCTCTGCTACTGCAGCAGGTCCATGGTCGCGGTCGCGATTGCGGCTTTTACTGAGACGGAGACACTGCAGTCTCCGTCTCAAAAATAAAAAAATAGTCTCATCAGGGGGGATTTCCAGGTACTCGGCAACCCCCCCTGTGTGCGCCAGTGCGCATCCCGTCTAAAGTAGGATTGTTACATCTACATCGTACATAGTGGGCGCATCAATCCTTGTACATTTGGATGGACGGCAGTACACCAGGTAAGGGGCTGATACAACATTAGCAGAAAGCATAGATGCAACTATGGCAACAAGCGCTAATGCGGTCCCAGAGTGTAATTTAGAACCAGCCTCTCTATGGCCCTCATTCTGAGTTGATCGCTAGCTGCCGTTGTTCGCAGCGCAGCGATCAGGCTAAAAATCGGCATTTCTGCGCATGCGTATGGAGCGCACGCGCAACGTACTTTCACAAAAGCCGATGCAGTTTCACACAAGGTCTAGCGACGTTTTTCAGTTGCACTGCTGGCCGCAGAGTGATTGACAGGAAGTGGGTGTTTCTGGATGGTAACTGACCGTTTTTGGGGAGTGTGTGTTAAAACGCAGGCGTGCCGGATAAAAACGCAGGAGTGGCTGGGAAAACGTAGGCGTGGCTGGCCGAACGCAGGGCGTGTTTGTGACGTCAAAACAGGAACTAAACAGTCAGAAGTGATCGCAAGCTAGGAGTAGGTATCGAGCTACTCTGAAACTGCACAATCTTTTTTTGTAGCAGCGCTGCGATCCTTTTGTTCGCACTTCTGCTAAGCTAAGATACACTCCCAGAGGGTGGCGGCTTAGCGTTTGCACTGCTGCTAAAAGCAGCTAGCGAGCGAACAACTCGGAATGAGGGCCTATGTACCATACTTGCATACCTGACCCTCTCCATGAGGGAGAAAATGCTCTGTTCCTGGACGTTCCTGGTAATGTATGATTGCCATCACCTGTGGTGAAACACCTTTCTTATCAATTAACTAGCTCACCACAGGTGATGGCAATCATACATTACCAGGAAAGTCCAGGAACAGAGCATTTTCTCCCTCATGGAGAGGGTCAGGTAGGCAAGTATGATATGTACTGTATCAGCAATTTAGTGTTTCAAAAAATAAAAATGCATGGCTTTGATTTCCGTGCCTCTCCATAATTGCCAGTTCCCCAAAAAAGTTGGTTTTAATAACTTACACTTTTCAGTAGGGGTACATTATTGAAGTGATACTGTATGGCGCTCAGGCACAGAGACTTCCTGGGAAATACAGTAGAAATAAATAGAAGCTGTTGGTAATTTGGAATGTTCTTTACCCAGAAGAGCTTGCAATCTAATGTCCAACTGAACAGGGTGACCTGCTCCCTTAAGATAATCAGATAAATACCAGTCTTGTTCTCATTATCATCAAAGTGTCTTTTATGTCAAAACGCAATTTAATTTAATAGCTAAGCAAACGTTTCTTATTGGTCTTTGGCAGCTTTTAAATAACTAGCTTATTTCTAAACCGTACAGAGCCCACCGTGATAACCGGCGCGGTCGCAGGAATGCCTGACATTTATTATGCAACGTTCCTATTTGTCAGGATAGGGGATTGCTTAAAAAAAAAAAGTTTCGTTAAAAATGGGGGATCCTATGTCCAAACTGAGGAATTTCCTCTCTGGCAGCAGTAAAATGAGTCACTGTTATGAGGTCTAGGGGCTAAGGCTTTGTTCTGACATTAACCCTGTCACTGCTAGAATACCGGGAACATCCTACAAAGGTCCCTCACCAGCTGGGTCAGGTTCCAGGCCTTATACCAGGGATGTGCAGGAGATATATGTGGTAACATAGCCCACAGCCCAGCCTGGAATGAAGCCAGTTTCTTTTCTTTTCCTGTAGCTGTCTCCAGAATCACATTGTTTGCCTGGCAATTAAAGTCTTAAGGAGCAAGGACAAACAGCGGATGCAGTGCTGGATCTTGTGGAGGTTTTTTGTTTTTAAAGATTAGGTGTGACCGCCTTCCAGTGATTTGGGAAAGTGTTTTGTTTGTTTTCTTTTTGCTGCAAATTCCTGCATGGTTGTATCACTATGACTGTACTTCCTGTATGCGCCGCGCTGTCATATTTAAAGTGCAGCTGTCACCACATTGTCCGGTGTTATTATGTCTTATTTAATACATAGTGTATAAGGCTTGACAGACAGTTATGCCAAATGCCAGAGGGGCTGTTGACCGGATTGGGCAGTGCGGCTACACCATACCTCCCAACATTTGAGACAGGGAAAGAGGGACATCTGCGCCCGATTTTGAAAAAAGGGGTGTGACATGTAAAAATGGGAGTGGCTTCGCAGGAGTGCCGCGATTGCGCGCCACGCCCCCCAAATCCATCACTGAGGGGGCATGCCCAGCCCTCTCTGAGCTGCTGGCATGCCCCCTCTCCTATCTCCAGTGAATGCGCACAGCGTCTATTCACCGCTGCAGAGCAGCGAGTGCAGGTACCTCCCAACTGCCCCCCCCACCGCGGGACACTGTGGCCCGCGGATGGGACAGTGGGACAGTCCCCAAAAAACGGGACTGTCCCGCGAAAATCGGGACAGTTGGGAGGTATGGACTATACAGAGAGCGGGGATAGCCCAGCAGCGCAGCCTCTCGACTCTTTGCTCACCCCCCTCCACCACTGTTGGCTATATACAGATAGATGGGGGCGTGCCATGAGGCCAGGCCCCCCTGACTCATGGCACGCCCCCTGTGAGCTGTGGCCATGTGGAGGTGTTGGCTGTAGCAACCAATCAGATGCTAGCTACCATTTTATATAGTGTGCTAGATAAACACCTCCACGTGCCCTATTTAGAAGGTCTGCAAAATTTCCCAAATAGGCTCCATACATTCCTTCATTTTCTTTTGTGTCATTAATGATTTGTTGTTTTTTTAAAGCAGCATAAACTTCTGGCGTTAATACTATTTATTACCAGTTATTTATATAGCGCACAAATATTCTGCAGCGCTTTATAGAGAATATTTGGCCATTCACATCAGTCCCTGCCCAAGTGGAGCTTGCATACAGAGAAATACTGCAATTGTAAATATATAAAATGGTATATAATTCATTTAAAAATTGCAATTAAAGCCGCAGCATCTTAATGGTAAGTATGTGGAAACTCACCCAATTTTATTTTTTTTATTGTATTCAGCATTTTTAAAAAATTTTATTTTTTGGGGGGGGGGGGGGGGGGGGCAAGCATGCTGTTTAATCAGAACTTAAAGCAATCGCTGGAGGTGGTATTATCCAGAACATCATTATTATCATTAGAAATCTATTAGAACTATATAATTCTAGGGACTTTATGCTTCTTCTTGGGTATAAACATATACAGCAATACTATCCCCAAACTTATCACCCTGTAAAAGGTACCATCATTCTTATTAAACCAAATGCTCCATCGCTTCCTATTCTCATTTTTTTTTAAAGCGCCAATAATTAAAAAGGTAAAACCGGTCTGGAGCTATTGACGTTACCACTGATAAAACACACCATACTGCCGACCCTCCCGCAAGTGCTGAGAGGAAGAGTGGGCAAATCTCCCGCATGCCAACTGCTTCCCAGTGAAGCAGGCAGGATGAGGAGATCATGCAGGCAATTGTCGTTTCGTATGGAGGGGGTGGGGCTAAATCATGTGAATTTGCATCATTTAGCCCGCCCCTCTCCACCGCAGTCCTGCGAATCACAGCATTTTAGGGCGGGGCCTAGTGATGTTCAGCCCGGACCCGCCACCCACACTGGTAAGCAGCGAGACACTGCTTACCAGTGGCGGGTCCGGGTATCGTCTCCGATACACAGAGACACTGACAGGAGACTAGGGGAAAAGCCCATCTCCCTAACTGCAGCAGCATTGACAAGCTGCATGATGGGAACAAGTCTGTTATGGGTTACCGGAACCCGAATAGCTCATTAATTTCCTTCACTCCTTCGGTCATTTCAGGGGCACAAGCAGGATTTCTAGATGGGGTTTCCTTTCCAAATGATTTTAGAGAGAGAGTTTAGAGAGAGAGTAGTCAGCCCATGAAAAGGGAGTAATTAAAACTAAACAAGCTATAGTCTAACGTACACAGAGAGTAGTGTATGTAATACATCAGACGTATATATATATATATATATATATATATATACACACTGCTCAAAAAAATAAAGGTAACACTTAAACAACACAATGTAACTCCAAGTCAATCACACTTCTGTGAAATCAAACTGTCCACTTAGGAAGCAACACTGATTGACAATCAATTTGACATGCTGTTGTGCAAATGGAATAGACAACAGGTGGAAATTATAGGCAATTAGCAAGACACCCCCAATAAAGGAGTTGTTCTGCAGGTGGTGACCACAGACCACTTCTCAGCTCCTATGCTTTCTGGCTGATGTTTTGGTCACTTTTGAAAGCTGGCGGTGCTTTCACTCTAGTGGTAGCATGAGACGGAGTCTACAACCCACACAAGTGGCTCAGGTAGTGCAGCTCATCCAGGATGGCACATCAATGCGAGCTGTGGCAAGAAGGTTTGCTGTGTCTGTCAGCGTAGTGTCCAGAGCATGGAGGCGCTACCAGGAGACAGGCCAGTACATCAGGAGACGTGGAGGAGGCCGTAGGAGGGCAACAACCCAGCAGCAGGACCGCTACCTCCGCCTTTGTGCAAGGAGAAACAGGAGGAGCACTGCCAGAGCCCTGCAAAATGACCTCCAGCAAGCCACAAATGTGCATGTGTCTACTCAAAAGATCAGAAACAGATTTAGGTGGGGTGTGTTCAAACTGAAATCTAAATTGCAGTGTAAAAATAAAGCAGACAGTATTTACCCTGCACAGAAACGAAATAACCCACCCAAATCTAACTCTCTCTGCAAATGTTATATCTCCCCCCCTTGCAGTGCACATGGTTTTGCCCAATTGCTAACAAACTTGCTGCTGCGATCAACTCATTACCCCCTATGTCACCTTTATTATATGCAAAGATAGGGAAACAGTCACTTGTTAAGCCCTATTTTACATAATTTATACCGTATTGTTCCATTTCATCATTTGGTTATTCTATGGAGGAGATGTATTAAGCCCTGCAGAGTGATAAAGTGGAGAGAGATAAAGTACGAGACAATCAGCTGCTAACTGACATGTTACAGGCTGTGTTTGAAAAATGACAAATAGTAACTGATTGGTTGTTAGTTATTCTTTCTCCACTTTATCACGCTTCCAGGCCTAGAATATCTTCCCCTAGTTCTTTGATAAAAAGGTCAGCCATTTCACTATCTCCAGAGGAGCAGCTTATCCAGTTTTGACATTAGGGGAAACGAACATAGAAAAATAGGCTCCACACTACTACTGTGGGCATTATGTGTATAAGTGGCACTACTACTGTGGGCATTATGTGTATAAGTGGCACTACTACTGTGTGCATCATGTGTACATGTCCATGAGTCAACCACTTTTCCAATTTTCCTTAAACCAAACATACTTTAAAATGTATCAATTTGCCATTTATCTATTTTATTTACATTTTCATCCCAAAGCAAGATCCTGCCTCATAGAGACTTATCTGCATCCCCTGTATGTGTGCTTATCCTCCATACTGCCCTGTTTATTTCTGTAACGCTACATTTTTATTCCTAAATATGTAATTCCTTCCTGAGCTTCTCCTAATTATGTGTCCTTGTACCTGTATTCCCTGTTCTGTCTATCTTGTCTTGCCTTTCAGCTGACTATACTGCACTCTGTCTTCCTTACCCCCCTCCATCATACCCTGCTATGTAGGACTCACCTCCTCCTACCTGTCTTCCTGCATGGCAACTGGAAACTTCAGCAGCGGTAGATAGAATGTTATAAGATGGAGCATTGTGATGTCACAGGCTAGTGTAGAAAATGAAGTATAAGGCAATGCTGTACAGAGTGCCTCAATATATAGGTAAAGGGAAACTATAAGTGACAAGAATTTGTAGACTAAATCACCACTTATATTTTATAAGGAAATAAAGCTCTTTATCTAAGAGGCTGAAAAATGTCTAGTTACGGCTCTGGATTCTGTTCCACATTTGGCTAGGGGTGGTGACAGGGGACTTTTGCTTTTGAAAAAAGAAGCAAGATGGGTTCATGAACTGGATACTGTCGCCCATAGGGGACTTAATGAAATGAACCCTCTAAACATTTTTTTTATAATATTTACATACATATTTTTTCTGTTTTCTATGTGTCAGGTAAAAACTAATCTGTTGGGCGATGAGGTTCAGCATCCCCTGTTTTGTCTTTTAGTGTTGAGAACTTAAGACAGCCAGTGTAACCATATAGGTTTTCTATATATATTACTTATGGTTCCACCTAGTTTTTAATGTGTATTTTGTATTGTTTAATGATGTATAATATATGCGATGTATTATTGTAGGAGTGGTGCTGGGCACTATATGTATATAAATACCCGGAGCTCATCAGTGGTTGAACACGCTAATAATGTTGATGCACTGTGTTGCGCTGTGCATTCCACCAGGATACAGGTGGAACGCATGTACTGAAACTAGAGGAAGCTTTGACCTCTAGTGGTTGCTGGTAGTGCGGAGTGCGCAGCCGCATGACGTCACCGGTGTTGATAGATAGGCGGCGCGGCTAGCACTACACTCCGGTCACTAGTTCAGCTGAATATGTTTCCAAATGTTTGGTATCAGTGGCGTGCGGTGAGGTCAGTGGCTGGTGAGGCACTACAGCCATAATGTCCGCCAAATCCTGCCGATGACCCCTACCGCCGCCGAGCCAATGCCTGCTACTGCCTCTGAGCCGATGCCCGCTGCCACCGCCAATGGCTTACAAACTCGCCCACCATCAACTGACCCAGCCCTCCGCCACTAATTTGCATCTCAGTCCGATGCCGCCAATGCCCGCTGCCTGCCTGCTCATCATACTTGTGATATATTGTACATTTTTATAGAAAAAAAAATAAAAATTAGTGTTTGGGACTGGGAAGGGAGTGGGAGGAGGACATGAATGCAATTTTGTTGTCCAGCACTTCCATTAACTTAATGGAGAAGGGTCTGAATGGGTTAAAAAATGTAAAAAAAAATGTGTGAGGTCCCCCTTCATAAGTATAACCAGCCTCGGGCTCTTTGAGCCGGTCCTGGTTGTTTAAATACTGGGGGGAAAATTGGACAGGGGTGCCCCGTATTTAGACAACCAGCACCGGGCTCTTTGTCCGGTCCTTATTCCAAAAATACGGGGGGACAAAAGATGTAGGGGTCCCCCGTATTTTTAAAACCAGCACCGGGCTCCACTAGCCAGGGACATAATGCCACAGCTGGGGGACATATTTATGTAGGTCCCTGCGGCCGTGGCATTACCCCCCAACTAGTCACCCCTGGCTGGGGTTCCCTGGAGGAGTGGGGACACCTTAAATCAAGGGGTCATCTCCCCCCTCCAGGCACCCAGGGGCCAGGGGTGAAGCCCGAGGCTGTCCCCAGCACCCCTGGGCGGTGGGTGCCGGGCTGATAGCCATGTGTGTAAAAAAAGAATATTGTTTTTTGCTGTGGAACTAGAAGGCCCAGCAAGCCTCCCCCACTTGCTGGTACTTGGAGAACCTCAAGTACCAGCATGCGGGGAAATAACAGGCCCGCTGGAACCTGTAGTTCTACAGCAAAAAAAATACCCAAATAAAAACACAACTCACACACCATGAAAGTAAAAATTTATTAAAACACACTTGCACACTCACACATACTTACCTACATCCCACGGCAATCATGTCCACTTGTCCAGTAGAATCCAGTAGGGGCACCCGGCACCTGTAAAAATGAAAATAAATACTTACAGAGGGGGGGCAAAACAGGGGGGAGAGAGAGAGAGAGAGACTAACCTGCTGCTGCTGGGGAGAGCCGCACACACTGCAGGGCCACGCCGCTGCTCCTGTCAGCGGGAGGACGGAGCCAGCGGGGAGGGGGAGAGCCGCACACCGCTGCACCTGTCAGCGGGAGGAGGGGGAGAGCCACACACTGCCGCTCCTGTCAGCGGGAGGACGGAGCCGGCGGAGGAGGGGGAGAGCCGCATGGGGGAGAGCCGCTCAACGCCGCTCCTGTCAGCGGGAGGACGGAGCCGGCGGAGGAGGTCGGGGGAGAGCCGCAAGAATCTGCAGGGCCACTGCTCCTCCTGGCTACCTCCAACGCTACTCACCGCCGGGACCCGCCACGTCCAGCGCCGCGTGTGGGTGATTGGACAGCGGATCCAGCACTGGATCCGCTGTCCAATCACAGGTGCCTCGCCGACATGGGGGTGGTGTCCCTGTCAGCGAGGCACTTGTTTCTGTGCCGCTTTCCCTATCTTTTTGAATGGGCTTTTACAGCCCAGTGCTTGGCCCCGCCCCCCCGCTCTGTCCCCGTGTCCATTATGTTTGGGAGGAACTGCTATCAGTGCCTCCCAAACACAATTAATCCAGGAAAATTATTAGAATGAAATAAAGAAGATACTTATGACACAGAATATGTGTCATAAGTATCTTCTTTATATTATTTTAATAATTAATCACAGGGGAGGCACTGCCTCCCCGACTGCACGTCCCTGCTTGGTATATTCAGTTTTGTCCAAAAGGCCTACCTTGACCTAGGCCTTTTGCACTCAACTGAATATACCAAACATCTCCTGCAACCGCTCCTGAACTCTGATGCAGGTGCATGTGCAGAATAAACCTGGCTGACGACTCCATGCTTCGCAGAGGACTGCAGAAGAACACAGGATCACCAGTGCCCTGGATACCGGATTGTTTAGCCAAGCGGAACTTGACTCCGCCCAAGATATGCAACGGAACCCGAGTTAAAGTGATTGTTCTGCAGAGGAACCTAAATGAGGCAGAGATTCTAATAGGATGTGGTGCAGATCCCATTGTTTGTACGAGAAACTACAAAGGGATTATTGAAAAAGTATATGAAGAGCAACCTCGCCACTGAAAAGAAACCTTTATGTGCAAGTGACAGTTGATTATACTATAAATTGGCTACGCCCCCCTTTTTTATTATTCATCCCTTGGCTCAGTTTGGGAATCAGTAGAGAATATAGTGGTCTATAGAGAACACCGGCTGTGGTGGACCATAAAGAAACTTTTATGTGTGGGTGTGAGTATGGTACGATAATCTATTCATGAGATTATTGGTGGAGGAGGAATCTCCCTTAGATCACCTTTGTCCCTCTTTCCACAAGATCCAACTTTGGTTTTGAACGTACTACACTATATCGCTCTTTTTCTTTTTATTCTTTTCCGAGTATACTATACTGAGGAACCCCCTTCTTCAATATTTATGAAGAGTTGGCAATCCCAGAGGGAAGTGAAAGGTCGACACCTTCTTCAGAATATCTTGAACAAGGACTTTCCTATTGGATGTAACTTATACCTGAACTTTGGTAACAGCAAGCGCAAAATATCTGACTGTGTTATCTATTTTTATTATTCTATTACAAAATTAGATGCACTATAGGGTGGTTTTATTTTTTATAACAAAAAACCCCACAAATCATTGTGGCGGCTATAAGAATTTTGATATTTATCATTTAACCTTGGTTTACATTTTAATGCTTCTTCTAACTTAATTAAAATTTTACAGTGTCAAGGAAATGTATAGTTTGAATCTCTGAGCACTATCTGCACTGTGACATCCTCCCTCTCCTTCTCTCCCTCTTCTGATACCATGCTGCAAGCTCTGTATTACTGTTCTGTAAGACATGTATGGGATCAATAGCTGGAGGGAATGCTGAACCTTGTAGTGCCATACTGGAGTATCCTGGGGTGCCTCCAGGTAAGTTAGCTCTCAATTTAGAAATACATAAATATATGACCCAAAGTGATGGTGCTATTATCATGTGGTGTAGAACCAGCAGAGCAGAGACCCCTTGCTGTGGCTGCTGGCTTACCACATATTTGCAGATGTATGTAACTGAGATCTCTGCATTCTATTATTATGTAGGATGCAAGCAGTGGTGCAAGTAGAAATATTTTCTTAGTGGTACTGAGTGCCGAAAAATGGGCGTGGCCATGTGTTGTGAGGGGGCGTGGTCACATGCTGCTAGTGGGAGTGGCTACATGACACTAGCAGCGTGGCCACAGACAGACCCTTTTTGGGGGGGAATCTGGAGGCAAGGCTAAAAATATATAGTAATGCCTCCAGTATAATAGAAATATATAGTAATGCCCCCAGTTTAATAACAATATATAGTAATGCCTCCATTATAACAGGAAAATACAGCCACTGTCGCACTCCCAGTAACCGTGACAAAATGGGAGGAGCCGTCATGCTGCCAAGAACCATGGTCTTGTTGCTTTGTGGCACAATATAATTGTGGTAATGGCAAAGTGTGTGGCAGGTGGTACTGCGTACCCGCTGCCAAATTCTTAAGGGTACTCCGTATCCGAGCATACCCGCAAACTTGCACCGCTGGATGTAAGTCTCTTTTGCTGGCCTATTGCAGTGTGCTGGAGGAATTATTTTTTACATTTTTTCTATTAAAGGGTACTTAACTTGCTATTTAGAAAAATTAATATGTGGAATTGCTGCTTTAAAAAGTCCAGGGCCATCTCCATAAACATATTTTATGATTTTTGGGTTTATTGTGCAGAGACAGCTGATTTTTTTTTATTGTTTTATCGCTGGAACCTTTTGACCTGTGTATTGCTTTTAGTCTTCTTCGGTGACTTTGATGATTGCAAGATACAGTATAGACCTGCTAGAGAAAAATCAATAATTCATTTTGAACTGACTCTGCAGTACTTACATTTCTGTTGATAATCTCTGTAATGACTTGTGCTTCTGAAAATGAAAGGGTCAAGTCCATAAGGCAACAAATAACTTGTGTGTTTAAATGAAAGTTAATCAAAGGTGATTATCTAATCAACATCTCAGTTGCTGGGATTCAATATATAATTTGCCTTTTCTTCACTGTTAGAGCCTGCAAAATGTCCTTTATGGGGCCTGTCTATTTGGCAGTGCTAATGAGCATGCGAGAACTTGCGTTCACACATGTGCGACTTCCGACAGAGGGAGGCAAACAAGGAAGGAGAGATCCAAAATGTTTGGGAGACTAATTTATTTTGATTAATTTCAATGATTGGAGTCCTGAGAGAGTTGCCCATCCTCAAGGCTCCCACTCGCTGAAGTGGGTGGGGCAGGGGCATAATTACATTGTTTGATGCACGTTTCATCATTATAGCCCCCTGCTTCAAGATCTTGCGAAACGCGTTGCCACACACCCCACAAAGGTGACCTGAACCTCCCATCCAGGATCTCTCAGATGTGAACAACAAACAATAGTTAAGTATAGACTAGTCAAATTTGCAGACCATTGAGTCAATTTTCTAGCAAGGATGTTGTCACACAATGGGGGATATTCAATTGTTTGAAAAGGCGATTGGGTGTCTGTTTTTTTCCTGTCTATTTCCTGTCAATATGGCAGATTTGCAAAAGTTTAAAATGGCCAACTTTTTTGTTTCACACTGCAGGTCCCTGAGGTGGGACCTGCAATGTGAAACAGTACAGGAGCCTCGGAGTTAAGAGGAGACCTTGGAAAAAAAAGGCCGCCCGGGGCCCGTAGCAGCCACACCCCCTGCACTTACTGTCGCTACACCTATGCCTCAGGCAATAAGCAATACTGTAGATTTATTGATAGCCTGTGATATGTCACTCGATCCTAGTGAATTAATAGACAGATTATTGGTTCAGTGGTAGTCAACTACTCTGTATACGTGACAGTTCTGCTTTAACAATACTGTGAAAAACAGGTATCACCATAAAATTACCATAGCATATTCAGATATTTCAGCGGAGTCTACACAAGATTCAAAGGAACCGTCCTGGGCTACAAACTAACTATAATTAAAAATAAGTTTATCATACCTGAACAATGCATATACAATATGGTGAAAAAACGCATGACATTTCCACAATATATTGCAGCATACAATAAGCCCTTTTAATAAAAGGGAGATTTTCCTAAAAGAAGACAGAATTCACAGTAAAAATCTCAGAGTTTATGGACAAGTATAAAAAAAACTAAAATAAAACAGACGGCATCAAGTTTTAACTGTAAAACAGTTAAAGTTCATGAGCGGATTATCTTCAGAAAATATGAGCACAGGTTGCATTCCTTCTGATTGTGGCTCATAGGCCTGGGGCCGTGCTGTTCTGCCCGCACCAGTGCCAGATTATTCTACTGCAAGACTGCGAAGCATTTCAGTTGTGGTGCAGCAACCGGCAGCCCAGTGTGTCCAGCTGTAATCATAGCCAGATTAAAGGGTGGATGCAGGGCATACTGTACCCCGGGCCCCCCTTTGTCAGGGCTCCCCCCTCTTCCCCGGCCAGAGTCCTGTCCCAGTGTGTAAGTAGTACAGAGGTTGATGATATTCTTGCATGTGACAAGATAAATTATTTAAATGTATGTTAAGGTTGTTTAAGTTGTCTTTGTTCCACTACAAGAATATTTTATAAAATAGTTCCCTTTCAATTAGATGGAGCTATTGTATAAACAGTACCAAGGCATTATTAAACTATTAGTTTAAAACTAATATACACCATTGGTTTAAATTTAATATACACAATCTATACCTCCCACCATGACCCATTTCAGGAGGTACAGAATGCTCTCTACCTGGACTTCCTTCTTAATTTATGATTGCAAACACCTGTGTTGAAATACCTTTCTTATCAATTAAATATTTCAACACAAGTGACGCCAATCATATATTAAGAGGGAAGTCCAGGTAGAGAGCATTTTGTCCCTCCTGAAATGGGACATGTTGGGAGGTATGCACAGTCTATATACATCCTCCACCTTCCACCGGGGCCCCCCTGTCTTAAGTGCCCCGGGCACCCCCAAGGCTTAATCCGGCCCTGACTGTAATAGAACTACAAGTCACAGGTGGGCATGTGGGACAGATTTAGTATGAAATACCTACAATCAAAATCCCGACTGTCAAAAATACAGGCTCCATCCCATCATATGTATCCCATGCTAAGCATAATGTATTTTTTAAAATACTTTTATCATATTGTCACAAACCTGAGGTGACATTAAGAAAATGTATGAACAAGGAATAGAAGTGGCCACTGCCAAAATACCTAATCATTACAGTTTAGGGGTCTATTTACTAAGCCTTGGATGGAGATAAAGTTGCTGGAGATAAAGTATCAGCCAATGAGCTCCTGTCATTTTTCAAACCCAGCCAGTGACATGGTAGTTGGGAGCTGATTGGCTGCTACTTTATCTCCATGCACTTTATCTCCATCCAAGACTTTAGTAAATAGACCCCTTAGTCTTGTTATTCACTTGTCTGTGCATTATCACATTGTACAGCACCATATTCCCCCTATTGCCGACATTTTTCATGAAAATCATTTTCCACAAAACCTTGGTTGTTAGCTGGAGCTCTGAATAGGGGAAGTTTAATTATGGACACCCTTATTATACATTTAAAGTGATAAGGACAATATCTGGCAAAATTGTGATCCTTTATCTACTTAATGGGGGTCATTCCGAGTTGATTGCTAGATAAAAATGTTCTCTGCGCAGAGATTAAATGAAAAAGCGGCACCTCTGCGCATGCGTATGCGTGACGTACCTTCACAACGGCCAAAGTATTTTCACACAGGGTCTAGCGAAGCTTTTCAGTCGCAATGGCAGCCGCAGAGTGATTGACATGAAGTGGGCGTTTCTGGGTGTCAACTGACCGTTTTCAGGGATTGTCCGAAAAAAACGCAGGCGTGCCAGAAAAAACGCAGGCGTGGCTGGGAGAACGCAGGGCGTGTTTGTGTCGTCAAATCCGGAACTGAATGGTCTGAAGTGATCCTAAGCGCTGAGTAGGTCTGGAGCTACTCTGAAATGTCACAAATTATTTTTGTAGCCGCTCTGCGATCCTTTTCGTTCGCACTTCTGCTAAGCTAAAATACACTCCCAGAGGGAGTTTGCACGGCTGCTAAAAACTGCTAGCGAGCGAACAACTCAGAATGACCCCCATATATTTATTTTTTGCCTTGTAACTGCTAGCCTTTAACGGGTGTGGATTGGATCTACACTAAAAAGGTCTACAGTCAATAGGTTGGCCCCAAATGGTCAATATACAAAAGGCCGGCAGGGTTAAAAGGTCAACATGGAAATGGTTGATGCAAAACGAGAAACGTAAACACAATTTTGGGGTGTTTTTGGGGTGTTTTGTCACTTTTCTGCCATTAAAAAAGCCCCATTAGTGTTCTGCGTCGTCATGCTTCGGGCAAGGTGCCTCGCTCCGCTGCAACTGCGCTCGGCACAGGTTACTATTCCCAATCGTAGTCCATGTGGATAGTAAAGTAAGAAAACGTTTAAAAAATTTTAAAAAACAAACAAAAAACACCATATGTGTCGACCATTGTCCTGTCAACCGTTTGAACCTGTCGTCCTTTTGTACTGTCTACCTTTTACATGTCGACCTTTTGACCATGTCGACCTAATGCATGTCGACCAGTAGTGGTTGACCAATTGACTGTTGACCTATAGACCGGATACTGCCTTTAGCATATGGGCGTGGCTAAACGCTGGCATATTTATTTTCAGGTCTGCAATCGGAAAGGTTGCCAATAGAATGGAAACTTGTTAAAAATCTGAATTGACATCATTTGTATATAAATCCTTCAGACTACAAAGAACATTTCTGTAATGCAAGTCTGCTAACTTGTATGACCCAGGAGTGTTCCTGCGCATGTGCAAGCCACGGGGGGAAGGGGGGGAGTGTCGGAGAGTGATCCTGCCCCAGTCCGACACCTGCCTGTCACATGCTGCAGTGATAAAATAACTGTGCACCTGAGAAAAATTCCTGACGCAACAAGTTCAGTTTGGCACTACGTAGCCCAATGGCATGGAGTCTAATCAGCCGCAAATGTTTACCAGGGAACCCCACAAGAGAGAATACAGTAAACTGGTCAAAGGGGGTGTCAAAGTCAAAAATATTACATAGAAAGAACATACAAACTACACACATTTAAGTTGCTATACTTGCAAATACGCGCAGCGAGCACAGCAATATATGGTAACACACGCATTTACACGGACATGCCACAGAGATGGATTCAACACTTATTTCATACAGTACATAATTATAATAATATCAAGCGCCAGACATCATGATGATTTAGAATTATATCTAATGAATAAATGTCATGAATGTGTATTATTTGAACGAAACCAGATACACCGGTCATGTTTACTATTAAAACAACCAGCTTAATGTGTAGATTAATTTGATACTTGTTATGAAGTTATAGGACATTGCAGCGAATAGTTATGATTGATTGTATAAAAGCTAAAATCGGTCTTATTAGAACAATAGATATTCTTAGAGGTAGAGGACAGGGAACTCAGGCCAGCCCTTTGGATGTCTTCAAGGCTGAATCTGATTACCATATACAAAGAGAATAGTGACTCACCATGAACCCCTCCCCCCAGAAACTAGATAATACTAAGCTGACCACACAGGAGGTCAGACTTACTTGCTTTTTGGTCTCAGACAATGATGGACTTGCTGGCAGATCAGTTCCTGTATTTATTTACAGAGAGAGGGAGACATAAGCTACATTGGAGGGAATGGTAATTGTATCGCTGGCATGTAACTGAAATTGTATGTAATTGGGGTGTGGTTCATCAAATCGACAGTGTCTAGGTCGACAATGTTTAGGTCGACCACTATAGGTCGACAGTCACTAGGTCGACATGGATGGAAGGTCGACAGGGTTTCTAGGTCGACATGTGCTAGGTCGACAGGTCTAAAGGTCGACATGAGGATTTTTTTTTTTTTTTTTTTTGTGTCGTTTTCTTCGTAGAGTGACCGGGATCCCAAATTAGTGCACCGCGTTCGCTCGCCATGCTTCGGGCATGGTGCCTTCGCTCCGCTACCGCTTCGCTCGGCACACTTTACCGTTCCAATCGTAGTCCACGTGGATCGTTAAGTATGAAAAAATTCAAAAAAAGTAAAAAAAATGTGAAAAACTCATGTCGACCTTTAGACCTGTCGACCTAGCACATGTCGACCTAGAAACCCTGTCGACCATCCATCCATGTCGACCTAGTGACTGTCGACCTATAGTGGTCGACCTAAACATTGTCGACCTAGACACTGTCGATCTTCAGACCGGATCCCATGTAATTGTATGTAACTATGTATTAACTGCTTACTGTATGAGTTGTAACTATAGGTATACTGTACTTTGTAATATATATTGAATCCATATCCTTTTTAATAACAAATATATACATCAATGAGCTTTAGAACTCAGATAATGTGTGGGTGTATTGTTTTCTCTTATGGAATACAGTGTTTTGCCATGTACAGCGCACTTTTATCACTTTTATCGTATATGGTAGTAAGAGGTGCAGGCATTTACAATATATATTAGAGCGGGCATTTTAAATATTTGTGAGAAATCAATTTGGCATTCTTAGGGGTTATTCAGGTTTGTTAGCAAACCAAAAAAGCACACTAATGGGCAAAACCATGTGCACTGCAGGTGGAGCAGATGTAACATGTGCAGAGAGAGTTAGGGTGGGTTATATTGTTTCTGTGCAGGGTAAATACTGGCTGCTTTAATTTCATACTGCAATACCCCACCCAAATCTAACTCTCTCTGCACATGTTACACCTGCCCCACCTGCAGTGCAACATGGTTTTGCCCATTAGTGTGCTTTTTCGGTTTGCTAACAAACCTGAATAAGGCCTAGAGTCAACACAAGAGGAGATCAAAGGCAGGTCAGAACATCCAGGTCAGCAGTGGGAATCAATCAGAATAGCAGAATGCAGAAAATAGTAGTCACCAGGAAATATCACCTGCAGGAGAGCTAAGGGCGGAGAACAGGGACAGTTCAGAGAGGGTTCAAGTTAAGGACGCCCTTCAAATAGTGGTAAGGATGCTGGCCACAGAACTGGCATGTAACCATCGCAAGGATACCAGTCGATGATTTAACCATCGATGGTTAAACTGTGAGCATGTGCAGTAGAAGGCGGAGCTTTGCACATGTGTAAATGAGCTGTTCTGCCCTTTTAAGTATAAGAACATTTACTGCCTGTCTATAAAGACCATGGAAAGCCCTGTTTAACTGTAAGAAAGACCAGCCTTGACCTATTATTTATCTACATACAGTATAACTATATAAACAAAATATATACAGTATGCATGTCTCCAGTCATTCTGTCACACCCAGTGTCCGTGTTAAATGCCTTTGGGGGAGATATATCAAACCTTCTAGAGGACAAGTGGCGGTGTAGCCCATAGCAATAAGCTACAGACTGTACTTGATAAATGGTAGCTAGAAGCTGATTGGTTATGAGTCTGACACCTCCACTAACCCTCATTAGACAATGATACACCTCCCTAAGGGACATACTGAACATCATATATTATGTAGATCTCCTGTTAAGCTAAGCATATGTGGGTCAACTTTGGACAAGGTTTGTTTGCTGCCCTTTTATACAATAATTTGGCCTCTAGGGGGTGGTATTGTATTGCACATGGATGATATTTTACTTTGGCAATGCAGCTCCCCCACTTTATGTCACAAATTCCAAATGCCCCAAAAAATGAAAAATTAAGCACTTAGGGCCTAATTCAGACCTGATCTGTGCTGTGCGTTTTCGCACAGCAGCCGATCATGTCTGAACTGCGCATGCGGCGCTGGCGCATGCCAGACAGCCGACGGCTGTCTCAGCCCTGCGATCGCCTCTGCCTGATTGACAGGCAGAGGCGGTCGCTGGGCGGGCCGGTGGCGTTTGCCCGCCATTTAAGGGGCGTGGCCGGGCAATGCAGGTGTGCCCGGACCGTTGGGGGTAGGCGGACCGCAGTGGCCGCATGACGTCACACACAGCCGCTGCGACCCTCACAGCGACAAGTAGCTCCTGCTAGCGCACAGTAGCTGTACTGGCAGGAAGCTACTCCTAAAGTACAAAAGCATCGCCGCTGTGCGATGCTTTTGTACTTGTATGGGGGGGGGGGGGGGTCGGGCTTGACATGCGGGGAGGACTAACCCTGTGCTGGACGTCGCCCCGCATGTCTGTGTGACTGATCGTAGAATTTAGCACATCTACGATCATGTCTGAATCAGCCCCCAAGTGTCTTTGTGAACATTGGTGGACATACAGTATGTGCAAAGTGAAATAAGCCGGGTATCTACTGGGAAAGATGTTTCTCACAGTGGGGTAGATGTATAAAACGTTGGAGAGAGAGATCAAGTGGATGGAGGTAAAGTTCCAACCATT
The DNA here is from genome assembly GCF_028390025.1 of Pseudophryne corroboree. Classification (NCBI taxonomy): domain Eukaryota; kingdom Metazoa; phylum Chordata; class Amphibia; order Anura; family Myobatrachidae; genus Pseudophryne; species Pseudophryne corroboree. The sequence continues at coordinate 74,720,588 of NC_086448.1, read as the reverse complement.
CAGCTACTAACTGCCATGTTACAGGCTGTGTTTGAAAAATGACAGTCAGGAGCTGATTGGATGGGACTTTATCTCTCTCCAATGCATCCCCACACAACCTGCTTTGTTTTTCTACATTTCCAAAATGTAGAAGGACGTGCAGTTTGACGATCGTCCTGGCTGAACCCTTCCATTTACCGTCTGGGATCAGTGATAGGAATCCATGCCTGGGCTGGGAGAGGTGCCTACATCTGCCAACTGCCACTGGGTGTGCCCAGCCCAGGACACATTTAATGTTTGATCTTGTTTGGACACACTTACAGGAACACACACCTACACATTTTCACACACACACATCCAACTGCCTGTGGTCTGACTCTGCACACAGACATAACGTCTATGGTTTCCCTTATTTAACCCTTTAAAATCTGGGGTATTTCCTTTGCGAGCATGCAAACTACATTGCAGTGACAGATCTTCACCTTGGCTAGACCATCATTATTCAGGAGAAGAATAGAAAAGATTTTCAAGTTAATTGCCGTTTTCATCCTTTCTAAAGGTGCATAAACACTTGCCGAGAAAATGAATGACGACGCTCATTTTCCCCCTTCCCGAGCGACGTCGCCCATTTTCTCGGCAAGTGTGTATGCCGCCAGCGACGATCGATGTGCGGCAGCGCGGTTCGGCAACAATCCTCGCTGCTGGCAGTGCATGCATGCTCTATCTGGGCTGTCGTCTAGGAGCTGCATGCATGGCTCGCCACTGCGTGAGGGCACTGAGTGATATGAACGTCATATCGCTCAGTGGGGGTCATTCCAAGTTGATCGCAGCAGGAATTTTGTTAGCAGTTGGGCAAAACCATGTGCACTGCAGGGGAGGCAGATATAACATGTGCAGAAAGAGTTAGATTTGGGTGGGTTATTTTATTTCTGTGCAGGGTAAATACTGGCTGCTTTAATTTTACACTGCAAATTAGATTGCAGATTGAACACATCCCACCCAAATCTAACTCTCTCTGCACATGTTATATCTGCCTCCCCTGCAGGGCTGCCACCAGAAATTGTGGGGCCCGGGACTGACAAAATAGGAAGGCGCCCCCACCCTCCCACCCCCGCGGAAAAAAAAGTAAAATAAAAATAAATATATATTCCAAAAAATAAAAAACAATATTTCTATTCCAGTGCCAGATATGCCCCCAGTACCAGATACAGAAATGCCCCCACTGTGCCTGCCAGATATGCCCCCAGTGCCAGATACAGAAATGCCCCCAGTGCCAGATACATATATGCCCCCAGTGCCAGATATGCCCCCAGTGCCAGATACATATATGCCCCCAGTGCCAGATATGCCCCCAGTGCCAGATACATATATGCCCCCCGTGCCAGATATGCCCCCAGTGCCAGATACAGAAATGCCCCCACTGTGCCTGCCAGATATGCCCCTAGTGCCAGATATGCCCCCAGTGCCAGATATGCCCCCAGACCCCAGTGCCAGGTACACATGTCCTCAAAGCTCCAGGACCCCTTTTCATAAAACACACAGTCACAGACAACAGGGACATACATACTTACCTGTGTAAAGAAATACTTACCTACAAATCCGTCCTCTCTGCTCTCTCTGTCTCTCCCACGCTATCTGCTGCTGCCGGCTGCCTCCTGTCCCTAGCTCCGCGGCTCCTCTTCACCCGACGCGGCGTAACGTCATGACGTCACGCTGCGTCGCATTTGAATAAAATAAACTTTATTTAGCCGAACAGCAAGCTGCAGCTTGCTGTGATCGGCGGCGGGATACAAAAGGGCAAAAGCCGCGCCGCGGTCAGTGTAGCCCCTGGGAATAGCCGCTGTGTGTGCAGCCCGGGCCCTCCACTCTGTCAGAGTGGCTGGGCCCGGGACAACTGTACACAGGGCACCGCCCCTGATGGCGGCCCTGCTCCCCTACAGTGCACATGGTTTTGCCCAACTGCTAACAAAATTCCTGCTGCGATCAACTTGGAATTACCCCCCCCCCCCGTGTGTACGGACGGCCGTTGTCCCCCGGCCCAGGAGGGGAACCACTAGAGGACGTCAGTGTGTATGCTGCTTTAGAAAGAGTGCGTGCGCTTCTCATCCATTTGTTTTTAAATATATACACAAATATAATGTGTGTGTGTTCAATATGGTAAACTCAAGAAATTGTACAAGTTAAAAAAAAGCATGAAACAGTCCAAAATCCGTATTAAAAGTCCATGGGAATTCCAGATTTATCTAAATGTAGCCATAACAATAACACAGGGCTGGCGCTCGTCCCGACCTAGAGGCTTTTTGGCAACGATCTATCGTCTGTTATATTGTCAACTAAAGATCTTAGTAAGGATCCCCACAGGCTGGAACAGGATAAGGGGGAGACCCTTTAGTCTGAGTCATGGACTTGCATTAAGTTTAATGTCGCTACTTCCTTGTGTGCATCTATGAGAAAATAGCATTGCACCGATGGTACCTCGTTCCCAGAGCTGGATTAAGATTTTGCTGGCCCGTCGTACTTGAGACGGAGCCACCTTATGGAGAGAGTTCAGAAAGTCCCTCCGCAGTGAGAATGGTCTCTGGGTGCTGATCTCCTCTGCAGCCATGTGTGACCAGAGAGGGGCAACAATTAACACTTAAAGTGGTGAAGTACAAAATAAATTCTCTTTTATTTCATCATGTAAATAAAGTGTTTAAGAACAATGATGTTGTCACACAGTGTCGGACTGGGACATAAAGGGCCCACCGGGGGGATGCAGTTATAGGGGCCCATACTTAGGGGTGTGTCCAGCCTACAAAGGGTGCGTGGCCAGCATCCACAGAGGCTTGAAATACACAATAGTGCACAGTCTGGAACCTGATCCCTAGAGGAAGGCAGTGGGGCCTACCGGTGGTTTCCCTGGTACCCCTGTGGGCCAGTCCGACCCTGTTGGCACATTACTTAGCACACATTCTCTGTGGGGAGACTTGTTTAGCACACAGTCACTGTGGAGGGACTTTGTAAACTCCCTGTAGTATAAAGTATGGAGCATAGTGCCATCATTCATGAAACAGAGTAGTAAATATGAAATACAGAGAAAATCACAGTGATTATTGTATTATATTACAATTACTAAATATGAATGTGATCACTTTTGTAGTTCTCCTCTGAAGGTAACCAATAAGAGAGGCATAAATGTCCGTCGGGATGCTAGCGCCAGTAAGCCGACCGTCGACATTCCGAGGGTAAGTATCGGGCTGACGTTTAGGGTTAGGGCCCGGGGGGGGGTTAGGTTAAGGCACTGGGGGGGGGGGTTGCCATAAACGCCCCCCCCCCCCCCCAACCCACGAGTCTTAGCCTTAGCCACCACCCCTGGTGGATTACAGTTTGGGTAGGGGGCATTCTACTTGTTGAGATGCCGGTGTTGGTCATGTGACCGCTGGCACCTCGACCACCTGGGTCACTTTTCACATCCGATTGCATACATATTATGTACATCCTTTATAGCACTTTAATCAGGATTACAAGTTCTGCAATTATCTTCTGCTTACATTGGACCATGGACCTCCGTGCTGAGTATACAGTATAGTTGGTTTTGGAAATTGCGTGGGGAAACTGTTTGGTACAAGTTTAAAAATCTATCCTCACTGCACGTGAAAAGTTCCAGACAATATAATGGGGGTCATTCCGAGTTGATCGCTAGCTGCTGTTGTTCGCAGCGCAGCAATCAGGCTAAAAAACGGCATTTCTGCGCATGTGTATGCCCTGCAATGCGCACGCGCGACGTATGGGTACAAAGCCCGTTGTGGTTGTTCACAGGTTCTAGCGAAGTTTTCATTCGCACTGACGGCCGCAAGAAGATTGACAGAAAGGGGGCATTTCTGGGTGTCAACTGACCGTTTTCAGGGAGGGTTTGCAAAAACACAGGCGTGGCTGAGCGTTCGCTGGGTGAGTGTACGACGTGAAATCCGGACACAAATAGGCTGAAGTGATCACAAGCGCTGAGTAGGTTCAGAGCTACTCAGAAACTACACAAACTGTTTTTGCAGAGCACGGCTGCACATGCCAATAAGGGTTGTAATGGTGATATCTTTACTATAACTGGTTCTCAATTTACTATAGCGCTGTTGGTATAAACACAGATCTCAAATTTTTTGGTATTGTGAATTGTATTTGAGATGTGGTGACATCTCCTGAGATTTGTTATATCATTAGCTGCTTGGCGTCTGTTCTGGGACACCCCCAAAAAAATCTTTGCTCCATTGTATTACTCTTTTCACCAAGGGTGTGGACTAGAACGGCAGCCAACTAGAGGTTATCTTTCTAAACGTCATCATGTTTTCATGTAGAGAACAAAGACATACAATGTTTGAAAAAACTTTTGGGGAAAACATGATTGAGACGGAATTATTAGATGATGATTTATATGGAATAATGAACAAACTAGAAATCATCCTAATTAAAGAGTGTAAATTATGGTGGGAGGTCGCCACTCTGGAACGGTATTTAGCACACGAAATCATCCCTCGTGGTCTAAAGATCCAAAAAACCTCCACATTTGAGACTGCTAGAGAGGACTTTAAAAAAGAGTGGGAGGATACCATTGATGCATGCTCTTTCTCATTAATAAAACTCATTATCTCAGAAAGAAAGAGAGAACTAAGTAAACTTGATGATGAGATTATAGTCTTTAAGTCCCTAACATCTCCATACATAAATTCTGAAGAATATAAGTCCTTGGATAAAGGAATTGAGCTCAAGCTAAAGAGAGCTCAAAGGCAATTAATGGAAAGAAAGCTAAAAAAATTCAATAGGGATAAGTTAGAAAAGGACAATGCATCAGAAAAGGAACCACTACCAAAGGCCGATTATGGGAATAGACCGCTACCAAAGGCTGATTATGGGAATAGATCTCGTGGGTATAGAAGAAACCCCTATATACACAATAAGGATCTATTAAAAAATTCCCCCCACTGTTATGAGAAGAATAGAGTAAGAGCTAATCACCATTCTGAACGGGGATTATCTGGTACCGCCCATCAAAGGCCAAGGTTTAGACCTGAGAATAGACGAGATACCAGATACTCCTACCGGAGAGATCAGACCCCTGAATGGAGAAATAGAACATTCAAAGACAAAAGAAATCTAAGGTTTCAAAGAGAACCCACAAAGTGGGAACCTGATACGAGGGAATCAATACCTCAATATAGGTCCCCAATATTTAAGAAGAACCACCCCTCTAGACACTTATCGGACAGAGGGGGAGTTACCACCTTCAGCCGCTACTCTCCTCTGGAAAGCGTGAATGATTCACCTTGTTTTTTAGACGAGGGGAAGCGGTCACCCAGGTACAGATAATTACATCTAAATCTAGGAGGGGAAAAAGAGGAGGAAAAAATAAGCAGAGAAAACGAAAACCTAAAAAAGGTAAAAGGAAAAAGAAACAGGGTAAAATAAACATGCCCAGTAGCGAAACTGACAGTATAGCATCTACAGTAATATCTACCAGTCGAACAGATATCATTAATAATGACTCAAAAAAGGTGAAAATATTTAATCTGAGTACACATATTCTCTCTAAAAATGAAATTTCTGTTTTACAAAAGGGCTTAAAATATGCACCCAGTAATTTTGTGAACTCATTTGACCTATATATAGATATTCAAAAATATGTCAGAAAATTAACGGTAAAAAAAATTCTTTGCTAATCAAACCCCTCAAAACGACCCAAACTTGGTTACCCTTACTCCTTATAAACCAAAGTCAATCTTTTTTCCCAGACATGTACAGGGACCCTTCTTAGAATCCTTTGCAAAATTAGTCATGGACGACTTAAACAAATTACAAGACCAACCTAGAAAATCATTTAACTTAACAGCAAAAGAGAGGCAAGCTTTGAAAGATCTCAAGAAGAACGACACCTTTATTATTAAACCGGCAGATAAAGGGGGGGGGATTGTCCTAATGGACATTGAGAAATATGAAGGTGAGGTTTTCAGGCAGTTAAACGACACCACTGTTTACAAAAAATTAAGAAATAATCCCAGTGACACAATTTATTCCAAACTGAAAAATCTGGTAGAAAAATATGAAAAGAAGGGGACACTAAGTAAGCAGGAGGTGAAGTTTATAATGATAGAAAATCCAATTGTGCCGGTAATGTATATCCTCCCGAAAGTACATAAAAGCCTTATATACCCCCCAGGGCGACCAATTATATCAGGAGTGGATTCAATCACAGCAAATTTGTCGCAAGTAATTGATTATATTCTCCAACCCTTAGTTCTATTAAATAAATCACATTTGAAAGACACTAAGGATTTCCTGTTGGCTCTAGAAACCATCAAATGGGAAGAGGGAAACCATCTGGTAACCGCAGATGTGACCTCCCTCTACACCATTATCGATCATAGACAGGGTGTAGAGGCAGTTAAAGGCTTCTTGGAACAATCGAATCTTTCAGATGATATAAGGGAATTCACCGTAGAGGGTATATCTCTAATTTTGGAGAATAACTTTTTTCTTTTTAAGGACCAGTTCTATCTTCAAAGAACTGGAACAGCGATGGGCACCAGGTTCGCCCCGAGCTACGCCAATCTCTTCATGGGACAATGGGAGACCGATGTCATCTGGTCCAGTGGCGTGCTCGGGACGAGCCTGGTGGCCTATCTCCGCTACATAGACGATATTTTCTTCGTCTGGCGGGGTGATATAGATTCTTTAAATGTTTTTTGTGCAGATTTAAACTCTAATGATAGAAATATCAAATTATCTTTCAACATCGATCAAGAGTCAGTGAACTTTTTAGACATAACAGTCTACATAAATGATGGTAAAATAAATACCAAGACGTTCACTAAGCCTACAGACTCTGGGGCATATATACCAATGGATAGTTGCCATCACCAGAGTTGGCTTAATTCCATCCCTGTGGGTCAACTAAAAAGACTAAAAAGGAACTGCAGCGACAATGTGATCTTTAAGGAACAAGCCTGTGTCTTATCTAGGAAATTTGAAAACTGTGGGTACAAGAGTACAAATGTGGCTAGGGCCATGGAAGATGTTAATACATTAGAACGGAAGGACCTGTTAAGCAAAAGAGATTAGAAAAGACAGAACGACAAGAAATTTGAATGGGCGTTTATAACAGATTATACCGTTCAACATAAGTCCATTGAAAAGATCTTCCACAAACATTGGAATCTTGTAAAAAACGATCCCATTATTGGTCCCCTCGTTCCAACTAAACCTGTACATATCTACCGTAGGGCCCCCAACTTAAAATCTAAATTGGTATCGAGTGCCTTCCACACCAAAACATCCACATCTGGGATTACCTCAAAAGGATTTTTTAGGTGTGGAAATTGTATGGGTTGTAGGAATATTAAAAGCAGTGGGTGTAATAAAATAGATAAAACATCTATCAATGGGAAAGTCATTGAAATTAGGGATTTCATCACCTGCGATACAAAGAATATAGTATATGCTATTACATGTAAGTGTAATCTCACCTATATAGGACGTACATCAAGACCATTTAAAATCAGGTTGGGGGAACATATTAGAAATATTAAAAAAGGAATGGACTCTCACTCGCTATCTGCTCATTTCAAATCAAAACACGAGTGTCGCACTTCAGATATTAGTGCGTTCTGTGGTTTAAGGCACATAAAAAGCTCTCAGCGTAATAACAACACAGCAACAAGCTTGGCGAAAATGGAAATGAGCTGTATCTTCAATTATAATACATTACATCCTGCAGGCTTAAATAACGACTTTGAGCTTAAATGGTTCATGTGATTAGTCCAATTCTGTTCTGTTAAACTCGGTGCAATAACATATAGAAGAGTTATTTAACGTTGTTTTTCTTTATATACTGTATCTTCTATATTGTGTCCCTTTACACTTATATATTAGGTGTGTTTTACATAAGCTTATTAGTATAATTTATATTCCCTCATAGGCGCAATTAACACCATAGCATAAACTAAATGGTGAAGTCCGGGACTCATATTCTACTATATACTTCAGAAACTACGTTTCCCATGAATCTCGTCACCGGAAATACGACACTTCCGGGAACGACAACTTCCGCCTGAACAAAGAAGATTTAATGCAAGCGGACTACATCCCCCAGAAATCTCGGGAGCGGAAATGAATAGTAGAGAGTCCTTTCAAGAGATATGACTAATGGACTACACTACCCATGATGCCCAGCGATGCCGGACTTCCGGTCCGGCGTGAAATTTTATCTGTTAATAGTTTGAAAAGCTATATTTAATCCCGGGTTTATATTATGTAAACAGAGACACAATGAGAATGATTGTAAAATATCATGTGTTTTGTAATCCTCTGCGGAAGCGGCAAGGAGGATTAATATATTAAAATTATGTAATTTAATTTATGACATCACTTCCTGCCAATTTCTGATTGGACAGCCGTCCTTTAAATATCAAGTCACAACCACACTCTATTATGTCTCGATAAAGGCCCAAGCCAGGGCTGAAACGCGTTGACAAGCAGGAGTGTGAGTAGTGACAATCTATTTTCCGGATTTTTTTCATCAGTTTTTCTTATTTGATTTTGTTTTTTTTATTTGATTTTTTTCCTTGTTACTCAACTAAAAGGGATATCCTGTTTTTTCGGGACTCCCCATTTTTTCCTTGCCGGCTTTGCCTAGGAATTGTTTTATTCTGTACACTGTGGTTTTTATGGACTCAATACAGTCTGTCTGTATTCGTGACTTTTATTAAATTTTTGTACCCCCCTACCCCCACTTGAGGAGAGTGAGTTCTTTTCTGGGGAGGCTAGACTGCTACCACTAAGGACACTATACGGGGAGTGGATTCTAAAGATACCTTGATGGGAGTACGACTACATTAAGAACTGTGAGTTTTGGTACGCACAAGTTGATCCACAGATTTCCCTGTTATTTTAAAGATACCTTGATGTGCTTTTTATCTACTTTGCGAGTGTGAGTCTTGGGGTACGCTCCATCTATACATTTCAAGTCTCTAAAGATACCTTGATGTGCTTATAACCCCGCTCGCGAGTGTGAGTTTTGGGGTACGCTCCATCAATATACTATAGATCATACTTACTTGCCAGGTGTAGTTCAAGTGAATCAGGCCTTGGCACTGGAAAAAGAAACCTTGATGGGCTTAGAATTTTTGATTAAAGTGTGAGTGGGGTACGCCTAAAACCACCACTAGCTTTCTTGAAAAAGAATAATCTAGATTTATTTGACGTATATGAGGAATTTACTACACATTGGTTCTTTTGTTTTCATGTTTCCCTACATGATACTATATCCTGGAGAAATCGCACCATCCAATATTATTTGAAGACTCCACCACAGGAACCGCCAATAAGGGATGTAATGGTGATATCGTTACTATAACTGGTTCTCAATTTACTATAGCGCTGTTGGTATAAACACAGATCTCAAATTTTTTGGTATTGTGAATTGTATTTGAGATGTGGTGACATCTCCTGAGATTTGTTATATCATTAGCTGCTTGGCGCCTGTTCTGGGACACCCCCAAAAAAATCTTTACTCCACGGCTGCACATGCGTTCGCACTTATGCTAAGCTAAAATACACTCCCCAGTGGGCGGCGGCATAGCGTTTGCACGGCTGCTAAAACTAGCCAGCGAGCGATCAACTTGGAATGACCCCCAATAGGCGGGTAACAGCAGGACTTGCAATGCGGAGATTGTCATTTGGCAAGTGTTCACATGTTTGCTATATGTAGGGTTTATTACATGATGGAGGAGGCCCCTTTTCACCTCTTTCCTTTCCCTTCAAATAAAATCCTTTACTTGCCATTTGCTTCTAAGCTTCCCATTAAAATAACGTAGGAAGGAATGTTGGGTTGAGTCACATTGGCAGTTTCATAACAATGCAGAGGAAAGTGTCTACGCTAAGTACACTTCTCTAACAATCAACAGTATTCAACTAAATACAGCAGTCATTACTATAGGCTGAAGGGGTCCTCGGTTACCAGGAGATATACAATTAAAGTATTCCGTTTTTACTGCTGCGTATTATACATCTACTTATTAACGGCTTAAACTATTACTACTTTAAAAAATACCAAATTTTATGGGGTTCATGTTCCTGTCAGCTCAAGTGGATACACCTGTCCTGCAGTAATTGAATGCATGTGTGTCTATACTTGTGTATATATACACAAGGGAGAGGCTTGCGTGCAGAACGCCACATTACTGAGTAATCTTTATCCTGTTCTTTAAAGGTTGTTTCATCATTGTGATTAATCCCTGATGAAGTCCTGCTAAAGGACGAAACGCGTAAGGTAAAGGTGCTCGTGGTTTGGCCAGCTCACTGTGGGTCTCACTGTCAAGAGCTCACACCCCATTGTGTGCAGTAGAGGCTGGTGCCATCTTCCCTTTGTGGTCAGAATTCAGAACCTATTTTTACAAAATTGTTGTAAGCATGTTTTTGTAAAAAAATTACTGTGAATATTTTTAAAACTATCTAATATTTTGCCTTTGGCCTGTCTCTTGGGTGAATTTCTTTGGTGCAAGGGTATATTTGCAGATAATTCTAAGGAAGTCTATTACCTTTTACAAACTTCTGCACATGCGTAGAAGCTCAATGAAGTAAAAGTAAAACGGTCAACGGATGCCAAGCCACAGCAGCTCCTCCCACGAGTCTTTGCTGAGCTCCTCATTACTCATGGCTCTGCCTCCAGCAGCTGGCCCCTGCATCCAGCCTGGTCACCTCATGCTGTTGCTGCTGTGCTATGAGGAACAGCCTCTGGAAACTGTCTCCTCTCTACACCCCATTGGCTCACCTCACTCAGCCACAGTCACTCAGAGCCGCTGCATAGCACATAAGATCCCGCTCATTCTACTCTCCTCCAGTCCCGCTGCCTGTGGCCCCACCCTCTGGGTCTGCCAGATGCCTGCCTGAGATCAGATTGCAAGAGTTTCACTAGTGAGTGTGGACGGACTGCACTCATGCACTTGGTAGAAACAGAAAAGGAGCAGTGAAGAGCAGTCACCAGAATGGCACAGCCAAGAAAAAAGAAGAATTAGAAAAAAAGAAGAAGACAGAAGCAGAAGAACAAGAGCAAGATACTAATAAAGCCATATAAGGGCTTGTGTGTGTGTGTGTGGGGGGGGGGGGGGGGGGGGGGCGGAGGGGCTGGTCCTAGATGATCAATTCAACTATAAGTTGTTGGGGGACGATGACGACACACAAATTCAATATTTATATGGGGAGGGAATCAATATAGTTACATGGTGAGAGGGCCCACAAAATTTATATTACTTAATAATGAATAAGTTATATTGGATAGGACTAAATCAATAGACCTATATAGGGGGCACAAGAAGTTATATTGAAGGGGAGACTATGGGGGTCATTCTGACCTGATCGCTCGCTGCATTTCTGCCAAAGTGCGCCGGTGCATGGCTGATAGCCGATGGCTGTCGTTGCCTAGCGATCACCTCTGCCTGATTGACCGGCAGAGGCAGTCGCTGGGCGGGAGGGGGGCGGCACGGCGGCGTTTGGACCGTGCGGGGGGGGGGGGGGGCCGCAGTGGCTGCGTGACGTCACCCGCAGCCGCTGCGATCCAGGCAGCGAAGCGTAGCTCCCAGCCAACACGCAAAAGCTGCGCTGGCCGGGGTATACTCCTGAAGTGCAAAAGCATTGCCGCTGTGCGATGCTTTTGCACTTCTGCGACGGGGCAGGGACTGACATGCGGGGCGGACTAGCCCTGTGCTGGGCGTCCCCCCGCATGTCTGTGTTCCTGATCGTAGGTGGGCTAAATTTAGCACATCTACGATCAAGTCGGAATCACCACCTATGTCAATAAAACTACAGGTTGAGTATCCCTTATCCAAGATGCTTGGGACCAGAAGTATTTTGGTTATCGGATGTTTCCGTATTTTGGAATAATTGCATACCATAATGAGACATCATGGTGATGGGACCCAGATCTAAGCACAGAATATATCTTTAAGTTTCATATACACCTTATACACACAGCCTGAAGGTAATTTTAGCCAATATTTGTAATAATTTTGTGCATTAAACAAAGTGTGTGTACATTCACACAATTCATTTATATTTCATATACACCTTATACACACAGCCTGAAGGTCAATTAATACAATATTTTTACTAACTTTGTGTATTAAACAAAGTTTGTGTACATTGTGCCATAAGAAAACAAAGGTTTCACTATCTCACTCTCACTCAAAAAATTATGTGTTTCGGAACATTCCGCATTTCGGAATATTTGGATATGGGATACTCAACCTGTATATAGAAGGGGAGTTTGAAATCAAAACTATATAGGGGGGGGCACACAAAATCATTAAATCTATACGGGGTCATGAAATTAATAAAGCTATATGGGCGACACAATAGTTGAATGGCAGCAATAAATCATTCAAATTATAAGAAATCATTGAAATTATATTGGTGGAGGGACAGAAAATCAAAATTATAGGGGTGGGAACATGAAGGCAATAGTTATATGTGGAAGCAAAAAAAAATCAATAAACATATATAGGGGGGATGGAGGAAACAATATGGCAAAATACCAATAATAATAGAGAAAGGGATTATTCTCAAATTTTGCTTTATTTAATTATTTTAAAGTAATTTCTATTTTTCGTTTTCAGTACCAAAACTAGCAGCCTAAAATGGCAGGCTAGTTCCCCTTGCCATCAGACGATAGGATGGGCTTGTTTTTCGGGGGCTTTCTGGAATGAGTTGGGTGTTTTTTTTTAGAATAATGGGGCAGATGTATTAAGCCTGGAGAAGGCATAAAGAAGTGATAAAGCGGTGATAAGTGCAAGGTAATAACGCACCAGCCAATCAACTCCAGTATGTAAATTGACAGGATTTGATTGGCTGGTGCGTTATCACCTTGCACTTATCACCGCATTATCACTTCTTTATGCCTTCTCCAGGCTTAATACATCTGCCCCTCAGTGTTGCTTATTTTCTGTTTCAGAGATGACAGCAGTGAACACTGCCTGCGGGAAGAGACTGTCATGTTCCCGGCTTTCCCTGTGCCAGCCAGTGAGAATCCGGAAGAACAAGCCTGCGGGCTGTCTGTCCTGACCAGCTGAACAGGTATGTTTGGTCAGAGCACACTGTGGGCAGTATTCAGTTGATCCGACAAGTCGGAAAAACGTTAGTTTCCGACTTTTATAGGTCGAATCTGGATTTGACCTATTCAAGTCAAGTGCCATTTTTCTGACAAGTCGGGAATGGCATGGGAGCATATATATTACTTATAACTATATATATATATATATATGTAAAGATAATATATATAATACATATGTCATTATCTCAGTAGTGGACCCAAAATTGTGGGATTTAGAATTTTGGATAAGGGATACTTAACGTGTGTGTGTGTGTGTGTGTGTGTGTGTGTGTGTGTGTGTGTGTGTGTGTGTTTGTGTGTGTGTGTGTATATATATATATATATATATATGCAAACAGTCGGCGGCACTTGAAAAAAGAATCAAACAGGTACAGGGATGTGCTTCAACGTTTCGAGGACTTTATTTCCTCGTCATCAGGATAAACAAACAAGTAAAAACTTACGTTTAAATCCCCTCACCGCACCACGTGGATTCGGCTGGTTCGGCTGGTGAGGGGATTTAAACGTAAGTTTTTACTTGTTTGTTTATCCTGATGACGAGGAAATAAAGTCCTCGAAACGTTGAAGCACATCCCTGTACCTGTTTGATTCTTTTTTCGAGTGCTGCCTACTGTTTGCATATATCTGGAGTACCCTACATGTGGGACCCCTACGGAAGGCACCGGACCTTGTTTTGCATAACCGTGTGTGCTGCCTATCTGGACATATATATATATATATATATATATATATATATAATTATTACTACCAGTTATTTATATAGCGCACACATATTCCGCAGCGCTTCACAGAGAATATTGCCCATTCACATCAGTCCCTGCCCCAGTGGAGCTTACAATCTATATTCCCTACCACATGTACACACAGACACATTCACACGCTAGGGTTAATTTTTGTTGGGAGCCAATTAACCCACCAGTATATTTTTGGATTGTGGGTGGAAACCGTAGTAACCCGGAGGAACCCAGCGCAAGTACGGGAAGAATATACAAACTCCACACAGTAAGGGTCATGGTGGGAACCGAACCCATGACCTCAGTGCTGTGAGGCAGTAATGCTAACCATTACACCGTCTGTGCTGCATATATATATATTTGGATGGATGGATGGGGAGGCACCAACATTTGTCACGCAGAGTACTAATAGATTTCTGTCCAGCCCCGAATACACCATACTCCCCAATCTACTCTCTGGGTATCTTTCCCTTCCTCCAGAAATTTACCTCCCCCCCTTGGCTTTCCAGCATATTGTGCAAATACACACACAGAAACGTCACTAACACTAAATTGATCAATGGGGCTGTCTCTTCTCACAAATAACCCATGGACCAGTCACTAATGGACCAGTGCTGATTGAAAAAAAAAAGGTCTCAAGTGCCCATCTCTTCAGCAAAAGGATTCTGCCCCCAGCACATACTCCACCCCATCCATAGACCCCTCCCCTTGATGACACCCCCGCCTTCATCATTTAAGACTGCTTTCTGAAATTCCTGAGCTGGTTTTTCATCCCAATCCACCCATGGTAATGGGGAGGTGTAGTCCGCAGTAAAGCACATATACAGCATTATATTATATTCAATTCATTATATATATTTGGCACTTTGCAGTTTATAAGCTTATCTATGAATTCTCAACGTAAACATAATTGCAACAATTCTTATTTCCTGCAACATTTACTTAAGTATATGAGGCGTCAGTGATTTTTCTCAATAAACTACAGAAACACACACTATTCAACTGCACAAAAAAGGATGTTTCTACATTAAACAGCACCAGCATTTGGAGAATACAGTATCGGAATGGTGCCTGCCGATAGCATTCTGGGGGCTCGTCCATGTTATAGTGGGTTGTGAGAAAATAAAACACCATGTTTCATATTCCATGAGGTGGAAACACCTGCCCCCTCTGTGTATGGCAGCCGAATATATCCCAAGCTACCTTATACTACTGAAGTTGGTTGGGAGGTACTGTATGCAGTTGGGAGGTTTGGGACGGGATGTAATGAAATCTGAGTTCAGCGGCCATGCGGGATGCTGGCTGAATGCGGACATTTTTTTTAAAAGGGGCAATCATTTACAAGGCATGGTTTAGCCTTGTAAATGACTGCCCCTTTAAGAAAACGTCTAAGTTCAGCCGGCATTCGGCACGGTTG
This sequence comes from Pseudophryne corroboree, assembly GCF_028390025.1. Classification (NCBI taxonomy): domain Eukaryota; kingdom Metazoa; phylum Chordata; class Amphibia; order Anura; family Myobatrachidae; genus Pseudophryne; species Pseudophryne corroboree. The sequence continues at coordinate 74,705,329 of NC_086448.1, read as the reverse complement.
CTGATCTTGGACTTCATTACATCCCACCCATGTAATGAATGATATATGTCTCTCTACTGAAGTATGATGCTGGAAACAAAATAAAAAAAAATTAAGAAAACTTTAAAAACAGATGAAAATATGTAAAAAACAAACAAACAAACAAACAAACAAACAAACAAACATTTTTTTAAAAGTCTTCCCAGTTGAAAGCATATATTTTTATTGGTTTTCTCTGTTATTGCCATACCTGGTACATACACCTTCACGCTATACAAGGAGAGGCTATCAACAGTGATTAATTTTGCCGTCAGCAGGATATGTCCTGGTAAGAACTGTACTATTGTTGACAGTAACCTCCCTTGATAGATAGGGCAAAGCCTGTCACTGGCAAATAATAGGCTTTTCACCGTTTAATAAATACAGTACTTAGTACCATAGAAAAATACAATAGAATTATATTTAAACCTGAATAATCAGAAAGATGAGAATATGAGACATAGACATTGTATATAAAGATTGAAGTCATAACAGAAGTGACTATGCTCCCATGCCACAAAACCCCAATGGTTTTTCAAGCATTTGAACTTGATTTAATTTTAAATCTAAACGTCAGATTAGACAATTTGTTAAATACTGAAAGGATTTCATAGCTTATTTAGTAAGTGCAAAAGGGGATATGTCTCGTCAATATGGATGTTTGTGTGCCCCCAGGATTCTCCGGACATTAAATCATTAATAGATAATATAGAGAAGAAATACATGGTTACTGATATGTATGATGGTGTAGAAACTGTATGTGCATATTGTGACCTGGGGGCACTGAAATTTGGCATAATATGAACTGGGGACACTGTGGCATAAAAAAAGTTTTGTGTAGAACAAGACCAGGGTAAGAGTTACTTACCCTGTGTGATCAATCCAGTGTTGCAGGTCCCGGAATTGACGTCAGACATCCGCCCTCCAAATGCCTTGACACACCTGCGTTTGGATCTCCACACCCCGAAAACGGTCAGTTGACGCCCGGTTCCGCCTTCCTCCTGTCAATCTTCTTACGGTCGCCGCTGCAACCGCTTTCGTTGTTAGCGGCATCGCTGCCCGGCAACCGCCGTCGCCGGCCAATGGCGCGCATGCGCAGTTCTGACCCGATTGCATGGCTGCAAAAAAGCGCAGCGTGCGATTGGGTCGGAATGACCCCCTATAAGTAATGTGTGGATTGTATAGAGGGAATGGAATTGGATAGGATAGCTACCAGTAAGGAGACTATTACAATAATTAATGAGGAAGATAATGAGTGCATGAGTTAGTTTTTGCAGTGATGTGTGTGTGAGATATGGGCAAATTCTGGATACTGTATGTTTCTATCTGCTGCAGTCATTCCTTCATACATCCTGGGGATGCTAAATTTCTGCCGGTATCTGGAGAATTATTTTGATAAATATGTCCCATTGTCAGATTCTGTTTTTGTTGTGGGCACAGAACTGGGACCACTGGGCAAAGTAGGTGAGAACTGCTGTGGGTGAAACTAGTTGTATGAATGATGCTTTTACGCATTGGTTAGAGCTCACAGGAGCAGTGAGGCAGGACAGATTTTCTCTGCTGCTGTGTGCTAGGCTGCAGTGTGGCCAGGGAGGCACTTAAAATGCAATTTTTTCTGTTTTTCTTCCTAAGGGGGTATAGCCACGCCTCCTGTGGTTAGGCCACACCTCCTGAAAATACCTGGGCCCAGACAGGCTCTCTACTGCCCTCTACTGTTTGTATACTAATGAAGACTGTCCACAGGGAACCAGTAAGTCCACGGGTTGGTAGGTGCAGGAAGTTCCAGGATGTTGGTACAGGCTGTGACAAACAGGTAAAGCGGTAAGGCTTTCAGCAGGTCTTGCTATAATGCAGGCAGGAGCACATTGGTGTTTGGTAAGGCTGAGACCACAGGATAGCACTAGCACAGAGAGATTTGCACAGGAACCCTGAATACACTCAGGGAGTGACAGGCAGAACAAGTCAGTAGACTGACCAGGTACTAGTGGTGAGACAAGTTGTACTGGCAATGTGCTAGTGAACCTGGGGAACTTAAATAGGGTGCTCAGGTAGCGTATTGGCTGTAGTGGTTGTTAGGAATAATGAGGTCTGGGATAGGAGCAGAATGATCATATGACCAGATACAACATGGTGATGCCTATGCCGACCTGTATCTGTAGGAAACACTGTCACCTGGAATAAATGTTTGGAAGGACATGTGGAACCTGGGCTACGGGGACATGCCCTGAGTAATAGTGACAGCACCGGGTAGGTTACTTGGGTTTGGAGAACTACCGATGTACTCAAATTCATTAAAAGGAAGTATGTATGTGTTGCCCATAGCAGCCAAAGATAATCTAGATATCTTCTAGAATGTGCTAGATAAAAGATAGCGAGAATGTGATTGGTTGCTAGGGCAATTCATCCACTGTTTTAATAAGTTTTAGCAAATCTACTCCTTATTAGTGTCCTGTACATGTGTAGATTTGGAGTTGAACTTTCTGAGCGATCAACCATTGCAGTAGTCACAGGCTCAAGTACAGTTCTAATATACAGTAATATAGTCCATCTAGATTGTCATTGGTGTTACTAAAAGATATTTTGCCAAGGTTTCTAAATAAATTACAGGGCAGTTGCTCAGCAAATTTAGGAGTCAGCAATACAAAAATTTGTAATTCCCTTTTTGTTTTAAATTGTTGTATTTTCCCAAATAAACGTAATTTTTTTTCTATATTAACTTTCTAAAATCAATAATAGTTTATTCCTCAATTTCCATGCACACTAATCTAGTTCTATACTTAGATCAGCAGTATAGGTGATATTTATAGACTATCGATTCCTTTTCTCCAGCAAGGTACACCCCATAATCTGGTATAATTTGTCTAATTCTACTGATTCTACTGTTTAATTGTTTCTGCTGATAACACTTAACTAGAGATGTCATTTTCTTAATCATGGTGCATATGCAAGGTTATTTCTCTATACTTTTTTTTTTTTTAATTTACACAAAATCCATATTTGTACTATTAAAAGTAACTAGCTGATGTGCCCGGTTTCAGCCAGACAAAGGCTTGCTGGGCAGAACATTTTACCACTGTTCACCCCATTAGGAGTCATAAAATCCCTGCTTCCTGCTTAGTGGATGGCTGCAAAGAACTGTCACAGTTTCCAGACCACCCAGCAGATCACATGTTCCAGGTCACCCAGCAGGTGCTCAGGAGAGTTCACCAACTGACACTTTTTCCAGAGCACAATGATGATGCATTTTAAATGGCAGGCAGACGTTTTGCCACCTAACTCCGAAATGAAGCAAAAAATTACGTCAATGTAATTCGGCAAATCTAAGGACCATGAGTTTTAATTTGTTATATGATGTGTCCTGCTCAGACAACGGCATCATAGAAATATGAAACTCATAAAAGTCGTCCTTCTGCTATTAATATATAGATAAGTATCCAGCATAGCGCAAAATAGCCAAGCTACCAGAGTTTCAATACAAAAGTGAGAGGCATATTGATAGATAATACATAATGTTAGGCATGGCAAGTAGTGTCACACATAATTACATCATATTTATTGTGAAATATACAGTACTTCTAGGGACGGTTTATGAACTATGGAGAAGAAAAAATATATTCTGAATTTTTGTCTGCCTGTTTGTCTGTTTATTAGATCCGGCATCACGCAAAAACTAGTGGATGAATTTGGATGGCGTTTTCAGTACTGTATAGCTTAGTGCCTAGAAAGAAAGTGAGGTATGTATGATCTCGATGTGACATCAGGGAGAGGGGCAATAAAGGAAAAAAAACAGACACTTGACAGTCGGAGTGTGCAGTGTGCAGGCTCCTCAAGTCCAAAATTACTATATGTGTGGAACTACTGAACTCTTAGTTGGTGTTCCGATCATGCTTCTGCGGAACTTGCAAAATTTATGCAATGGAACCTGACTTAAAGTGACTGCTCTGCAGGGGAACCTAATTGCGGCAGAGATTGTAATGGGATGTGGTACAGGTGTTTATATCATGTATACTGTACCCCTTATCCTCAACAATTTTAAATTTCAATTCAAGAGCCTGCAGTTTCCTGTAAGCGTTCGCTTCAACAAGTCACAGGGGCAAACACTCAGGGCTGCAGGCGTAGATCTCAGGACCAGCTGCTTCTCCCACGGGCAGCTTCACGTGGCATGCTCACAAATTAGTAGCCCCAAGCCTCTATTTGTGATAATCCGAAGGAAAAACTGCAAATATTGGTTACAAAGAAATTTTCTGATCAATGTGCACAATATAAAATATACATGACAATATTAGATAGCACTACTGTTTTTATAAAATTAGTTCTACTGAGCAATAACAGACATCCACGCGAGCGAAGCCGAGGGCAAACGCTAGTAAATACATAAAATAGTGCATTCAGGTCAGTCCATCAAAATACACAATGTCTCATTGGGCACTCCTTACAATGATTATTACAGGTTTTTGGCCAGTGCGAATGTTGTAAGCAACTTATTTATTCATTGTTAATTGTGCGCAACACATTCACAGTATCCCTATATGGTACCTTCTTCCTGAGTCAGCGGTTTCATCATCAATTGAAAGTCACCTAATCTTCTACCATTTTACAGCAGAATGTTTACATTTAAAGGGGTATTTCAGATATTTTTTCTATAAAGGAACATTTTGTGTATTGAACACATTTCTTAGTTGCAGCTGAGCACTAAAACAATAAGAATCACCCTATATGTTCTGTATGGCTTCACTTGAGATTAAGTAAGCTTTAGCAGAACCAACCATCAAAAAACATAAAAAATGCTGCTAATGTATAATATAAAATACTATAGAGATTTATTTACTTACTGGCCCTTTAAAAAAATTAAGGCATCTTCTATTTTTATTTTTGAACACTTAATTCTATATGAACATTGTTATAAATATAATATAGTGTAGGAATAGACAATGATATGTGGCAGATAGAGAATGCATTTCTCTTCTCCAGTAGGGTACACCCCATTATCCAGTATCGCCCGTAGATGGGTTTAGATGGGTTCAATATGTTTGATCGGCGGACCGGATGCCAACAGTCACAAAACCGATGCCGTCACCCCGATGTTTAAAATTCTGACAGGGAGAGGGAAGTATGTATTCCCCTCTCCCCTAGCGCCGAACCCTCCCTTCCCACAGCCTAACCCTAACCTCCCCTCGGTGGTGGCCAAACCTAACCCCCCCCCCCCCTTCCCCGCAGTCTAACCTCCCCTCGGTGGTGCCCAAACCTAACGTCTCCCTTCCCTGCAGCCTAACCTCCCCTCGGTGGTGCCCAAACCTAACGTCCCCCTTCCCCGCAGTCTAACCTCCCCTCGGTGGTGCCCAAACCTAACGTCCCCCTTCCCCGCAGTCTAACCTCCCCCCTGTGGTGCCCAAACCTAACGTCCCTCTTCCCTGCAGTCTAACCTCCCCTCGGTGGTGCCCAAACCTAACGTCCCCCTTCCCCGCAGTCTAACCTCCCCTCGGTGGTGCCCAAACCTAACCCCTCCTTCCCTGCAGCCTAACCCTCCCTCCAGTAGTATCTAACCCTAACCCTCCCCCTGGTGGCGCTTAACCCTAACCCCCCTTCCCCGCAGCCTAACCCCCCCCACCCTAACCCGGACACTATACTTACGGTTAGGATGCTGGCTGTCGGGATTCCGGCATCCTGACCCTGTCAGTATTCCAGTGTCGGAATTATGACTGCTGGGATCCCAACAGGCGGCTTCTTAACCCCATCTAATTCTACTACTAACTATTGTACATTTGCAGACAAAAGAGCAATAGCAGCATGTAGTTATGTTAAATAATTATTTCAAATATATCACCATATAAGAATTTGAATACATTACAACCACTATTCCCCGATCAT